>NC_137832.1:21550921-22028421 GCF_963921795.1 Nannobrachium achirus | reverse complement strand
CATTTGCTTGTGAAATTTCGTGCAAGCATTGTGTATGTTAATGTGTAATTTAAACTCAGTAGAGAAACCTACCCTGAAATAACCCACCACCAACCCAGCACTGCAAAGAGGAAGAAACCAAATTCTCTAATAATACCTCCCATGGATGTAACTTAAGAGGAAAAAAAGAATAGTCATTACTGGATTTAATTTTCTATTTTCTATATATATATTTACATGGGGTCACGGTGGTGTGGTTGGTAGCGCTGTTGCCTCACAGCTAGGAGGTCTTGGGTTTGAGTCCTACGGAGATGCTATGGGTGTGTTCTCTCCTCTGCATTATCAGTGCCCATACCCTGTGTGGGGTTTGCAAAAGGGCCTTTGTGTGGAATTTGGCATGTTCTCCTCGTGTCCCCTAGGATAGGTACCCTCACAAAAAAGTAATCATGGACTCTATAATTCCTCCCCCTTTTCAGCCGGGGTGCCTGATGGAGGGGAAAGGAACTGGTTGGAATAACATGTTCCTTTACCAGGATTACTGCATGTTCTTTGTGAGGGTACCTACCCTAGGAGACATGGGGAGAACATGACTAAAAACTCCACACAGAAAGGCACTTTTGCCAACCCCACCTATAGGGTATAGTACAGGCATTCTAGGGTTGAACCTTGAACAAATTGCAACACAAACTCTTTCAACTTTTTTTGTTTCATAAATATGTTAGTAATAACATATCAAAAGTCCTAAGAAATCCAAGTGGTGGAACATAGTGAAATGGTGGAACATAAGTTGGGCTCCCATCGACTTTCTATACAGGAGGAAAATACCCAGAAAAAAAATCTGCTTTAAGTAGGATGTGAGGGGTCTAACTAGGGGTTTGTCATGATGCTGTCATGATCCAGAAAACGCCCACAAAACTGATGAAAAGTGAATGATCATCACGTTTCATCAGTTTTGTGGGCGTTTTCTGGGGCCAAGGAATGTTTTTTTGTGCAAAACAAATGCTTGCAATGGATTCAGCATCATGACAAACCCCTAGTTAGACCCCTCACATCCTACTTAAAGCAGATTTTTTTTCTGGGTATTTTCCTCCTGTATAGAAAGTCGATGGGAGCCCAACTTATGTTCCACTATTTCACTATGTTCCACCACTTGGATTTCTTAGGACTTTTGATACGTTATTACTAACATATTTATGAAACAAAAAAAGTTGAAAGAGTTTGTGTTGCAATTTGTTCAAGGTTGGCCCATTTTTTTTCTTAGATTGCCTGTACTAGTATGGGCACTGATGACATGGAGGAGAGAACAACGTCCAAAGCGCCCACAGCGGGAATTAAACCCATGACCTTCTAGTTGTGAGGAGACAGCACTACGGACTGCACCATAGTGCCCCGCGTAAATCGATTTCTACACATGGTGGAGTAAAGCACATACCTGGATTGGGATAAAATGGATCACTCTGCTCCTCACTGACTGGGTTCTTCACTTCACAAAATATCTTGTCAACCTTCTTCCCTTCCTCATCGTTGGTGATACTCCAGTGTGCAGGGTTCGGTTCAGACTCCATCCATTCCCCACCATCTTTCTTCCAGCGATAGGTGACCGGACCTGAATCTTTGATGTCCCCTTCACAGATGACTGAGCAGTTGGTAGATTGAGGTGAGCAAGGTGGACTGATAGCCACCACCGATGGCTTTGAGACATTCCCTGTTGGGGAAAAATAATGAACACAGCGCAGAATTGTTGGTGATATTGCCCTCACCGATGCATGTTAGAACATTTCAATTAACTCATAGCCGAATTGTAAAGAGTTTGTTTGTTCTTCTCCTCTGCACCTGTTGCCAACAAACAGTTACTGTTTATAGACTTTCAATCCCTAAACAATCTAACGTTCTACTGTATCTTTCATTTTTTTTCAATCCATCTCTGTCTGTCTGTCTGTCTGTCTGTCTGTCTCCCCCCCACCCCCCCCCCCCCCTCTCTCTCTCTCCTCTTTCTCTCTCTCTCTCTCTCTCTCTCTGCCCTCCAGAATGAAACACCATCACTAATTGTGAGGTGGTCATCCTAGTGATAGACACATTCCCTAATCCTTAATCGTTGCATTCTTCAATAAAGAATGTTCTTAAGAAAACATCCTTCCATTAGACCTATGCATTACTTATTTATTTTTGTTCTGAGGACTGAACAAATGTGCAAAAAAACGTATTATGATAGAAGTACAACATAATACAACCATAAGCTTTATCCATCACACAGGACACAAAGAATACTTACTGATCACTTCGACCGTGTACGTCTTGCACTGCATTCGACCGTTTACCTCCACGGAATATTCACCACTGTCTTCTTTCATCATATTGTTGACGACCAGCATTCCAGTTGCATTAATCAGTTGTGTGTGCTTTTTGTTTTTTGGCTCAAAGAAAAAAGTCCCTTTGTCTCTGTCCCATTTTGCTAACTCCTTTTCAGCTCTTTTCCACAGGATGATGGCAGTGGTGAGTTGAACAGACCTAGCATCTGGAATCAACTGAAGGGTTCCTTCCTGTGGTATGTAGATCACATCTTGTTGGGCTGTGTAGAGAAAATTATTTCAGTCAAGTTGAACAATTAAAGCAGCCAGTAATACAGTATAATATAGCAGAAGAGTCTAAAGGCCAAGACACCAATGGCCTTAAGGATAGCGCAAGAGGAAATGCCATGGGGACATGAACATTACATCATTAGATTTCTACACATTGTGGAGTAAACAACGTACCTTTGGGATGAAACAGGTTGTTGCAGGGATCACTCTGCTCCACACTGAATGGGTTCTTCATTTCACAAAATACCTTTTCTACCTTCTTCCCTTCCTCATCGCTGGTGATACTCCAGTGTGCAGGGTTCGGTTCAGACTCCCTCCATTCCCCACCATCTTTCTTCCAGCGATAGGTGACCGGACCTGAATCTCTGATGTTGCCTTCACAGATGACTGAGCAGTTGGTAGATTGAGGTGAGCAAGGTGGCTTGATAGCGACTGATGGCTTTGGGACCTCCTCTGTTGGGAACAAAATTATGAACACAGCTCAGAATGATTTGGGAAATTGGGATGCTGACCCCAGACTGTAGTGAGAATATTTTGATGAGCAAAAACACACGTTGGATGTGAGGTAACAGTTAGAGATTACGCCCATTGTCCAATTGCAATGAATCTAATCTAACTTCAATTAGTCCATGGGCCATACGAGTTGTTGGTATCAAAAAGGTGGCAAAGGTTACCATGCATTTTTGAAAAGCTCTATATCTGTAGATTATATTTTGGTATGATAACCCTTTCTTAGACACAGCTAAATTGGTGTTATCAGCTTCTAGAGTTGGTGTCCCATTAACTTTACATTACAGGGAAAAAAAGCTAAAAAAAATAATCTGCTTTAAGTAGCACAAGAGGGGTCAAACTAGGGGGTTTTCATGATGCTGAATCCATTGCAAGCATCTGTTTTGCACCAAAAACATTCCTGGGGCTAAAACAGCCCCCACAAAAGTGTGAAAAGTGATGACTCATCACTTTTCATCACTAAACCATAGTCTTGTGGGACAGTTTTTATCCCAAGGAATGTTTTTTTTTGTGCAAAACAGATGCTTGCAATGGATTCAGCATCATGAAAACCCCCTAGTTTGACCCCTCATATGCTACTTAAAGCAGATTCAATTTTTGCTTTTTTTCCCTGTAATGTAAAGTTAATGGGACAACAAATCGAGCGGCTGATAACACCAATTTAACTGTGTCTAAGAAAGGGTTATCATACCAAAATATAATCTACAGATATAGAGCTTTTATAAAATGCATGGTAACCTTTGCCACCTTTTTGATACCGACAACTCGTATGGCCCATGGACTAAATTAGGTATGCTCCAATCTGAGTTCCTTTTCACCCACTTTCTTGCTCTCACATTCCCTAATCCTTAATCTTTGCATTATCAATAATGAATAATAATAATAATAAGTACAACATAGCCTACTGTGATAAGATTTGCCCTTACAAGGACAGTGCATACTTACTGATCACTTCAATCTTGTACGTCTTGCTCTGCAGTCGGCCGTTTACATCCACAGAATATGTTTCACTGTCATTTTTGGTCATATTTGTGATGACCAACTTTCCTGTTTCTTTAGTCAAGTTTGTGCGATTTTGATATATCCCGTAGTAATCCACATCAGGGCCGAAGCCCTGATCCCATTCCGCCACTTTATTGGGGCCACTTTTCCATAGGATGCCAGTGATGGGTTCAGTAACAGAGCTATTATCTGGAAGCATTTCAAGGATTCCTCCCAATGGTATGTATTTCACATCTTGTTGAGCTGTGGGATGAAAATTATGTCAGTCATTGTATGCTGTGGGAGATATTTTCGTCCATGCCTTACCCCTTATCCCTAAACTATTTTGCAATTATTTTTTTTACTATTTTGAACAAATATTTAAAATAGCTGATCTACAAGCTCACAACTTGTTGATGTAGATTGGCTATTTCAAGTATTTTTAAAATGTTTTTCAAAGTAGTTAAAAATTAAAAGTTAAGAATTTTGGTCAAATAAGGGGTAAGGCATGAACAAAATTGTAGCTCTATAATATGTCAGAGGTTAACTGACTAGCCAGGGCCACAGGTACCCTACCTCCCTAAGTCATAAATAAATGAATACAGCCAGAATAAATAGGTAGAGAGATTGGATTTTGCATCCATAAAACGAACATTGGAGTCCTGTGCCCTCCTTCTTATTAAGATGAAGATGTTGTATTCTGCACCTGCACTAGAATTTGATCATAGTACATCCATGGGCTAATCACACTGACTGCACAGTGCTGCTGACATGGCTCTCACACAAAACTTCAGCTTAGACAGCTTGTGACTGGTTGAGACGGCTATGATATTTATCTTTTGATCTTTTGTATCAATTTTGATCTTTTGTATCAATTATTTGCGGGTTCAACCATATACTGACCCGTCTAATATTGTAGTTGCTGCAAACAGACAGCTAGGTTTTTATTTTATCTTTTATTATTAAAAATATATTAAATGTCCTAAATACGTATTGTTGTAAAATTGGTTCATCTGTGCAATACAGTCCAGTGATGTGCCTCAAGTCTCAAAGCTTTTTTCAGAGAGCTCAAAATGTAACAAGCTTAGATGTCCTAATATTAAACCAATGTAGAAATTGGCAAAATATTATGATATAATTACTATTTTGACCAGTAATACGTAGTATTACATGAAAAGGCTATACGTGTATTTCTGTAATGCATGGCCTTCAGTGGATGCTGATGTCCACCCTTATTTCCACACAGTCCCCCAGTAAAATCGCCATCACCTACCTGATGCCATGCAGATGCCAGACAGCGCCAACAGCCAGAGGCCCAATGGAGCGCTGAGACCCACCTTTTTGTCCATTTATCTAAAATAACACATACGGTATACTGTACTGTATATAGTCTACTTTAAAATAACAGAGGCCAGTTACACAGCATTATAACATCTGTTATAAGGGACTGTAGCAGTATTTATGTAGAGCAAGAGGGTGTTGCAGATTAGGCTGATTTCAGGAACCATAGTGGAAAAAACTTTTGAGGTAAACCACTTCCTCTGCATGTGAAATCGACGTTATTGATGCATGGGAGTGTGCTGAGTCACATGTCTAGGGCACTGAAGGCCCAATGGAGCGCTGAGAACCACCCTTTTGTCCATTTACCTAAAATAAAGTATACTTTAAATAAAAGAGGACAATAACACAGCGTTATAACATCCTGACCAAGTGGTCTGGTTCGATCCCCGGCCGGGTCATACGTACCAAAGACTCTGAGAAATGGGACCAGTGCCTCCCTGCTTGGCACTCAGCATCAAGGGCTGGATTGGGGGTAATTCCCTGCGACATAATGACACTATATTATAGTGTCATGTCCAGGGGGTGTACTTGTACAACAAACTGCCTCAGACGCCACAGAAACAGGAGATATAGGCTCCTTCCCTATGGGCCTCGTGGCTCGGCAAGGCTTACTTACTTTACTTTCTTAACATCTGTTATAAGGGACTTTTTACATGCGTGTGGACTTTATTACATGTATGTGTGGAGAGCTAAGAGAGCATAACAGAAAGAGTGGTGCTGATTAAGCTGATTTCACAACCATTTGATGTCAAAACTTTGAGGGAAACCACTTCCGATGTTCTTGTGTTGTTCGTTAGTGACGCAAGTAACTAGAGAGTGTGCATGCAGTCAGGGGCGTCACACCAAATTCTGGGCCCTGGGTACAAGGATTCACTGCGGGCCCCCCATGAATGTTAAATATTGAAAAATATCAGATATACAAGCTCACAGCTGCAAGCTTGTATATCTGATATTTTTGAAAAATCGTGAAAATGTGTGCAAGAAACCTATGTCAAGGACCCCCAAGATGATAGTTGATAGATGATAGATTTTCACACATTTTCACAACTTTTCAAAAATAGCAGATCTACAAGCTCGCAGCGCAGCACTCGGTGCCGCGCTGTGAGCTTGTATATCTGCTATTTTTCAATAGATAAAGTTACTAGGGCCCCTCCACCTTGGGCCCCAGTAACTCAGTCCCACTTTCCTACCCCTTGTGACGCCCCTGCATGCAGTAGATGGACATTGAGCTACAGTACACCCAGGCATGAACAGACCCAGGCAAGCTTCACATTCAGATGCAGAGTGCAAATGATACAGTAGCTAATTGTGCATACTGTATACAAAACAAAGTTGGTAATTTACTTGAAGCAATGTAGCTGAAATAATGAATGAATGTATTGAGGTACGTGGTCTGAGGGGGGGAAGGGAAACAGTACAAACAACATTTTTTGATGTTTGTTGGGCAAAGCCATTGAACACCTTGGCGTTTTTTACCATCCTGGAAAAGAGCGGCAGCACAGAGCCATTAAGCATGCAACAGATTGTCAATCATATAGGTATTGATTAGTTTTCAATGTCGCAATTGAACCGTTATCAGGAGAAGTTAACTTTGAGTTAAACAACAGAGGATCCTTAGTGTTCCAGCACATAAACATGAGAGAGATGGTTACTATGGAGAGAGAACAGATAAATCAAGCCGACTATCTGAATGTCACAAGCCTTCGCCTGATTCAGATCTGAAAGCACACAGGCCAGAAAACCTGGAGCTGAAGGCTGTATAGTGCTACAAGATTGACTGGACTACACTCCCCAGAGAATACTGGTCAATTTGGGACAGAATATGTGCAAAAGAGAGAGTGCTTTTCAAATGTGCCCAAATCATTGCGTACATTCATGTACAGGTGGTGAAATAAGCTACAGACAGGCCAAAGACACACTGTACTGGCCCAGCACGTGAGATTAGTATGGACTGTATTATGTGAGCCATGCATACAGCGTTCCACACATGCCTAACATCAGGAAAGTTATGTCACATGAATTCCCCACACAACCATAGCAGGTTCTTAGCATGGATCTGTTCAGACAAGCAGGCAAAGACCTTCTGCTCATTTCTCAACAGAACTCTGCTGCAGTGGAGAAACACATGTATGCAAGCATGCAAGGCACATGCGAGCAAGCACCACACTGACTGGCAGCTGTGGTAGAGTATGCGCGCGGTCAATGATCAACGTGTGGGCTCAAGACAACCTGCATTCTACCAGTGTTATTGAGTGGACCTGTATTGCAACATGTTTCCTGTGTTTAGCTAGACAGCTAGATAACAAGATCCTCCCATAAAGCCACAAGGTTTGACTTTTCTTGCATTTAGACCTACTGAAGTCTCTGAAGTGAGACAGTACAGTCAGACATAGACAGAAAGAAATACACACATACAATGAATTAGTACACAGGTACAGTAAGTGTACACTGTAGTGTTAGTATATGTGTGATACAGTACGTATTTGCATTTGAACCCGTAGGCTACAATGCTACAAACAAACAGCATACAGCAGTAAGCCAACATGGAATGCAGAGCACCTGTGCTTATACACTGATTATCAAACCAAACAATTCTTCATTGACTACAGTTTTGATGTACTTACAGACAAATAATGTCCTTGGTTGTAAGATGAATTATCAGCAGACTGTGTGCACAGCTCACGTTTTCACTGGATAAAGTGAAACTAAACTACTGAGTTTAGTTTAGTTTCACTTTTGCTTTTTCCCTTTTATTTATTTTTTTGACCATTAAATGGCAGTACACAAAATATGATCTACTGTATGTATTACAGTGTACTCAACTTATTAACTTATTACATTGACAGAATTATTATTTTAAAAATAATAATCTTAACCAATATGCCATTTCAATGGCAGTACAGATGGGGAGGCTCTCAGTGCACTTTCACTGTCAGGTTAATGAAAGCACTAAACAGACTGAAACTTTCAAATAAGGTTTATTTCCAAAAAGCTTGTGACAGGTCAATTGTGCTTTTGTGTACAGTAGGTCTACACATAGGACCTACGGTGCACACATATGGACTATTGAGTGATACTACTTCTTGGAGCTACTTTTCCCCCAAATGCGCTGTTAAATCATTACTGCTCATAATTACATTGGGGTACTCAGGTAATTAATCATAACTCTTAGTCATTTAGTCAAGGTTATTGTCAACTAAAGAATTTGTGATTTTATTAGGGACTGCTGGGCTAAGCCCTCCCTGTAATTGTATTGGTATGTTCTGTGTTGCAATAAAAAAGATACAGTAAATTCAATTCAAAGGAGCTTTATTGGCATGAGAAAACATTGCCAAAGCAAGTGTCACAAATAAAATAAAAACATTCACCTGCTGCTATTTATTTACACAAACAGTCCTTATGGTGGCTTGATTAATTTCCTGAATTGAAAATAATAACTACGGTAGTTATCTGTCCATGTCAGGATGATGATTTGGCACCATACTGTTCCCTTTCATCTCCATGCTTGTCATCACACCAAGGGGCTAGATGAATCCTGTGGTTAAAAAGAACAGATCTGCAATTTGACCACAATGCAACGCAGCGTAGCGGCGCGGAAGCAATGGCGGCGCGCAGCAGCTGCTGCACGCCCGACGCGCCTAACAGCTTATTTTTACACGCTGTTATTAATAGTGATATGCTACTCGACAAAATGTGCTCGGGAATCAGCATGCAGGCAGGAGAACGGCCACTGGAACACCCCGCCAAACCTACACTATCTGGAAGGGGACATAACAACAGCCACAAACAAACAGCTTGGCTATGGCTCCACAGCGACGCTCGTCCACCTCCTGCAGAGTGCGTGGCGACCGATCATCGCAAAAGGAAACGGCGGAGATTACTGTGGTAAAATCATCACTATATGCCTCCTGCTGTCGGGCGACGTCCATCCATGCCCAGGCCCTACACCGGGGCCCCTCTTCACTGTGGCTAGCGAGGCTAACGAGGCTAACAATGTGGCTAACAACAACAACAGCCACCGGCAAACGCCGCCAGCTCGGCTCCAGACGCCCCTGCAATCACAACAAGCGGCCACCGAGCTGTTAGCTTGGCTCCATCTACCTCCACCAGTGTTCCGATGGCTGCTCGGTCTCGACCTGATGACAACAACGGCGACAAGCGGTCCAACGTTACCACCAGCTCCCGAGGCTGTGGCCACCGAGCCTAGAAGTCTCATAAAAGGAGCTAGACCGCTGGACATCGGCCCCGCTATACCACCAACGCCTGGAGCTGTGGCCACCGTGCCTAGAGGCCCCGGGCAGCGGGACACCGGCCCGAGGACATCGCAGGATCCCGAGGCTGACTACACCGAGCCCAGAAGTCTCTTGGAAGGAGCTGGGCCGCTGGACATCGGCCCCGCTATACCACCAACACCTGGGGCTGTGGCCACCGTGCCTAGAGGCCCCGGGCAGCGGGACACCGGCCCGAGGACATCACAGGCTCCCGAGGCTGACTACACCGAGCCCAGAAGTCTCTTGGAAGGAGCTGGGCCGCTGGACATCGGCCCCGCTATACCACCAACACCTGGGGCTGTGGCCACCGTGCCTAGAGGCCCCGGGCAGCGGGACACCGGCCCGAGGACATCGCAGGCTCCTGAGGCTGACTACACCGAGCCCAGAAGTCTCTTGGAAGGAGCTGGGCCGCTGGACATCGACCCCGCTATACCACCAACACCTGGGGCTGTGACCGCCGTGCATAGAGGCCCCAGGAAGCGGGACAGAGGCCCAAGGACATCGCAGGCTCCCGAGGCTGTGGCCGTCGTGCCTAGAAGTCTCATTAAAGGAGCTGGGCCGTCATCTGGGACATCATCATCATCATTAGCTGGGGTGGCCACCGTGTCTAGAAGTCTCTGCACCGGAGCTAGGCCGGTGGCCACCAGCAAGAATAATCCAGCTCTGGACAATGACACAACACGGTCCCCCCCTCACCCGCAACCCCCAAAGCCACCGATGGCTAAGGTAAAATACAGAAACCCAGTCTTTAAAAAACACAGAAAATGTAAATTTTTTAAAACACTAAACCAAGCTAAAATTGTGTGGGACCCCTTATGTAAACCCAAAGGTTTGTTCTGTGGCCATCTAAACATCCAAAGTATGGTAAATAAGCACAGTGAACTAGAAAATCTGCTTGTAAACTCTAACATTGACTGTTTAGGACTGACGGAAACATGGTTAAAGCGGTCATCCCCAGATGCCTTAGTGAGCATGCCTGGTTACAAGGTGTTCAGAAGGGACAGAGTAACTGGAAAGGGTGGGGGGGCCTTGCTTTATATCAAGAACACCTTACAATGTAAGCAAATTGTATGGCCCACTGAGATCCAGGCCGAATGTGTAGGTGTAGAAATTACACTATCCACAGAGATGAAGTTCACTCTAATTTGCTTATACCGTCAGCCATCAGCTAAAGTAGAAGTATACGACCAGCTAAAGACCATCCTCACGGCGTGTGATTTTAATCAAGAAGTAATACTAATTGGTGATACAAATGTTAACTGGGACGATAAAAAAATAAGGAAAAATCTTAAACTGGTAACAGACCACTATAATCTGACCCAATTAATAGAGCAACCTACAAGAATAACCAGTCACTCAGCAACCAAGATAGATTTACTGTTTTCAAATAAAGTGGAAAGAATCGCTAAAACATTTAACTTCGTGACAGGTCTCTCTGATCACAACATAATATTCTTTTCCAGAAAACTCTCAAAACAGGCGTTTAGCAAAGCTCAGTCCCAGCCTATAGTCAAAACAATCCCAAAACATCTGCAACATAGCCTTGAGGTTGCCCTACAAGGGCTAGAGTGGGATGATCTACACTCATGTGATGATGTTGAGACCGGATGTAATATCCTGCTTTCCAAAATTGGCAGGGTAATGGAATCTTTCACCAGAGGTGGTAACCAGAGGAAAGTGAGAAAAATTACTCTACCTTGGGTCGATAAAAAATGTAGAGATCAAATGAAAACCAGAGATTTACTGCTTAAAAAGGCATTAAAATCTGGCCTGACAACGGACAGACAGCTATTCACACATGCTAGAAACAAAGTCACAAATTTCTTAAGGAGGGCTAAAGCTGGATTTTATATCTCCATCATAGAGAGTGCCAGAGGAAATGGAAAAAAAGTGTGGGAATACATAAATAAACTGACAGGGAAATACTATAAGCAGGATAATAACAACTTAGAACTTAAAATAGATAATGTCCTGGTGAAAGATCCCCACACGCTTGCTAGCAATCTAATGCTGTTTTTTCTAAACTCTGTGTATGAAATCACACAGTTGTTCAGACCCTCTAAGTTTGTTTCACGCCCTGTTCAAAATGATCTCCCCATTTTTAATTTGGAGGAAGTCACAGAAAACGAGGTGACAAACATTGTCAGATCACTGAAAGCATCCAAAGCTAAAGATGCACACGGGCTTGACACAAACTTTCTTAAAACAAATATTGTATCTCTGGTGGCACCAATCACACATCTGGTAAATCTGTCCATAAGAAAATGCACTGTCCCAACTCAGTGGAAAGCTGCTGTTATAACACCTATATTCAAATCTGGCTCAAAAACGGACATATCAAACTATAGACCCATAAGCATCTTACCTGTTATATCAAAAGTGGCTGAAAAGTGGATTGTAAAGTCTATTGTTAAACATCTAGACAAAGGCTACACCCCTCTGCATCCTATGCAGTTTGGGTTTCGAGCCTTCCACTCCACTGAGTCAGCAAATTGCTTATTCATTGAAAAGCTAAAGTGTGCTTTGAACAAGGCCCCCTGCGCAATGGCAGTATTTTTAGATTTCAAGAAAGCATTTGACTCTGTCAGCCATCAGGTCCTCTTGTCCAAACTAACACATTTCAACTTGTCCCCAGAGGCCATCAAATGGTTTACATCATACCTATCAAATAGAGAACAGTGTGTAAGCATAAATGGCATCAAGTCTCCTTATCACACTTGCTCGGTTGGTGTCCCCCAGGGATCAATAGTAGGACCAATTCTGTTTTCTCTGTTCATAAACGACCTACCTGATGTATGTAAAGATGTACATATCCAGATGTACGCAGATGATGCGGTTATACTGACTCATGGAAAGAGCTATGCAGAGGTGTCAACGGTTTTAACTTCTGTTCTGACCAGCGTTCAGGACTGGCTTACAGACTCATGCCTGCTCCTGAATGCAAAAAAGACGGTCTGCATGGCTTTTTCCAAAAGACCAGTTGTGATGGAGTCATCAAATGTGTTTCTGGGTGGAGAGGAACTTGAACTTGTGCCAGAGTTCAAGTACCTCGGGGTCATGTTAGACTCAACCCTAACCTTTAAAAAACATGTAAAAAAGGTTACAAACACAATCAAGTTCAACCTTCAGAACTTTAAACAAATCAGACCTTGTTTGGCAGTTAGTGCTGCTAAATCTTATCTCCAATGCATGATCCAATCACACATTGAGTACTGTTTCACAAACTGGTCTTGCACAGGTATAACGATTCTCAAACCCATTGAACAGCTATATAAGAGTGCGCTTAAGGTATTCGATAGGAAACCCCGCTCATATCACCATTGTAATATTCTTCAGAGGTACCGTTTTTTGAGTTTCGCTAATTTTAAGGTATTTAAACAGGTCAGTATCATATATAAGACCCTAAATGGTCTATGCCCACCTCCCCTAAAGGAATTCATAAAAAGGAAGCCCGATAGAGGACTCAATACTAGAGCAATCACTAGAGGGGATTGCGAAGTACCGTACCGGGTAACCGCTTTTGGAAAAAACACCCTTTCAGTGCAGGGATGTTCAATCTGGAATGACCTACCTCTAACAATAAGAGACTGTTTGTCATTTCCATCCTTCAAGTTCAATCTAAAAAAATGGTTAGTTGACAATCAAACCTGTGACCATGTATAGTTTTAAGAGTACAGCCCATGTCATGTACGTATATTTTTAAACCTTTCTTTTCTAATGTAGGGTACTGTTAGTAATATGTGTTGTTTTTGTTGTTTTCTCTTGGTTGAGGAAAAATAGTATTTGTATGTATGTTCTTAGGCGCCCTCTCCTAATGTAGGGTTACTGTTTGTTGGTATGTATTGTTTTGTCTTCATGTGGGGACTACGGATGAAATTTAGCATTCTTGCTAATTCCGGCTTATTTACATTGCTTTCATGTAGTGTTCATTAATATGCATTGTCCCGTCTAAATAAACAAATAAAGTAAAGTAAAGCTAGCATCCTGTTAGATCTGTTCTTTTTAAGCATGCGCCACCGCATATAAAGTTATGGCTCACACGCATATGCTAGATTCAACATTTGGGAGTAGGCTATGCATTTTTTCATTTTTTTTTTCATTTTTTTTCTTAGCTTCACATTTCAGGATAGGAAATGTTCTTATGGACTCGTTGCTTGTAAAGGAAGAAAAAGACAGAGAGAGATTATTTGATGAAGAAACGGTGAGTTTTGCTTCTTTAAAAAAAATAATATATATATATATATATATATATATATAGGCCGTAGGAAGCGGCTGTGATTAATAACACATAATTAATTGGAATTTGGAATGTGCTCATAGTGTTTCGCCTATTCTGTCAAAAGATCAACAGCCGCCTTATAGTAAACGAAAACTAACTAAAAAACGAAAACTAGAATGAAAAAACATTTTAGTTAACTGAAATAAAAATAAAAACTAAGCTTTTTAAAAAAACGAAAACTAACTGAAACGGATTTGTGTGTTTACAAAACTAACTAAAATAAAATAAAATTATAGAGAAAATCTCCTTAGTTTTCGTCTTTTGTGGAAATAAAAAATAAAAAACACCAGATGGTGTGGTCAAAGAGAGAAGTTGTATGTCTCAACATTCCTGCCATTCAACAATATGATGTTTTGTTGATTTTCTTTATTAGACAATACTTTTTCTGGAGCTTTTTTTATCTCACCCCTGACAAATACCGTAAAAGACTAAAACTAACACTAAAACTAATAAAAACTAAACTAAAACTAAGCATTTCCAAAAAAAAAACGAAACGAAACTAGCAACCTCACTTTAAAAACGAATTAAAACTAAACTGTAATTGAAAACAAAACCTCAAAACTAATAAAAAATAAAAACTAATGGAAAAATCCAAAACTATTATAACCTTGGATTTGTTTACATATTTGGTTCTTTTAACAAAAGTCCCATGTGAACGCTAACTGGACCAAATTCAAAATGCAACAATTTAAACATTTTGTCCCTGATCCGGACCTTCTAAGCGGACTTTGGGTGAGGAAGTTATTATGGCTGCCAGTTCCCACCTGATGTTGTGTGGGAGTTTCGACATCTCCAGACCGTACTGAAAAAACGCTAGCTTACATAATGTCTTAAGACTAGGACTCATGTCTAAGATGTACAGGTGGAGGAGTGTGCCGTCTCCTCCAAAGATGATAATACGATCTCCCAGCATGCAACACATGCAACAGTGCGTTTTCTTCTTAGATGGCCGTTTCCCCTTGGGCCAAACCTTCTTCCAGCAGAAGCTCTCTGGACTGAATTTCCACAGATTATTCAATTTACACTCTTTTTCCAAATATGTATCCACAGGGGTATATTTGCAGTTGCAGCCCCCAAATATGAACAGCTCTCCATTGTAGGTAAAGGCTGAATGATTCTTGCGTCTTAATATAGGCATAATATAGGCCTAGGCCTACTGGACCCGTATAGCCTACTGTAGCTTTTTATAGTCTTGAAATAAAAGATAATTTACTACTGACCACTGTTATTGCAATCAGGGTTATTTCTTGAAAAAGTTTATAAAGACAACGGGTAGCCTATGTCCATGGCGCGTCAGAGGGCCACAGCCATAGACGTGATTTTTAATTGATAGCATAAATAGAAAGGTTGGTTTACATAGACCTACTGTTATATTTCATAATGAAATGTTTGGCTATTCTGAAAGGCGAGAACACTATATGTTATCTTCAATATTTATATAGTGAGTTCTGCCGCAGACAGTACAAAGGCAGGGCCCTTAGCCAATGAGGTGTAATTGGTGGAAAAACATCTGGGAGTGGTGTTAGCCAGAGTATTGGTTGAGCTTCACACGCTGCAGAATATAGTCACGTTGGCAAACATAAGAAATGAAGGAAAAACAATTTATTTGATTAACAGTTATTATTATTATTTCTTTACGAGTGAGCCCACACTGTTTCGTAGGAACAGTACTTCTAGTTTACGGCTAGCTCTTTATGTGTTTCTGGTAATTTTATTGTCCACTCATTTGTGAGTTTGAGTAATTTTTTACTCCTGGCCTAAAGAGTAAATCTTTGTGTACGGTTAATAATGTTATGGTGTTTTTCTACACTCTGCATATTTCTAAAGCAGGGGTCTTCAACAGGGGGTCTGGGACCCCCAGAGTTACTACAGGGGGTCTTCCAAATCTTTGAATGATATTTTATATTAACCACTTGAACCCTAGTGTCCATATTCTGAGAACTTTAGCCAAAAATAGACGATCAACAAGCTCACAACGCCTCGCAGCTTTGGTGTACAGGGGAAAAAGAGCAGACTAAGTATAGAGTGAAAGGTCAAGTTTATTAAGTATTGACAGTTCAAATGGTTAAATATCTGAAAACACAAATTGACATGAATGCAAAACACTGATGATTGTGCTGTCAAACGATGAAATTGTATGGAATCTATGCTGCTTCATCTCTCTCTCAACTAAGAGGTCCTTGGCCTGAAAACCTTGAAGACCCCTGCTCTAAAGCATTAATAAGTATTTTTACCTTATTCAAAATGCTAATCCCACTGTCCCGTATACCGGTACATTTGAGTGAAACAAAACAAGCACTCCCACCTAACCCAACACCACTGTGAGTTGTGTCAACGTTGGTGCGTCTGGTGTATATTCTCTTGAATGACTTTTTGTTCTGGTGGATCAAATGTATGTATAATTCATGGGTTATGGGATACTAAAGGAGGGCAAAAATAGAGCAAATGAAAAGGTCATGTAAAGCTACTAAGGATTGAGGGTAGAAAATGCGTTCTACCCCCAAAACATCCTTCATGAACATTTATTGATGTGGGATAGAGGTTTTGGGGGATTTAAAGCACACATTGGACTTGAGACGTTAAATTAGAACCAGTTCAAAGACTGACCGTACTGCAGTGGACACTACACTTCATGAGGAACCCACCCTGGCCACAATAGCCGATGTAAACGGCATGAACCTGCAGACACCGGAAGTGGCGGAAGTGCTGCGGTTAGCGGAAGTTACGTCATGCGTTGCAGTCCGTTTACATAAAGATTGTAGCTCTTAACTCGCTCTTAATAGGTGTCCTTTGTCAGAATCCATCCAACAGTTTTTTTTTTCGCCAGCTGGGAATACACCTCACTTTAAAAAAAACAACAACATCCGGTGAAATTCTCCCAGCGGGAGTAGCACCGTTTCATGCTGTTTCAGCCTATGGTCGTAACCAGGCTTTTCTCTTCGCAGATGAGTAAGCCTGGCTAAGCGAGGCTATCAGAAACCAAGCCTTGGTCTGCTGCTGCTGAGCCCTGATTGGTTCCATCAGTTTGAATGTTTTCATATTCATCATCGTCGATGGGCCTGTAATTAAAATGCAGATATTGATCAGAAATGTAGAAAATGCATAAACAAGGTGTAATCTACTGCTGGAATAGACATAGGTCAATATTTTACTTACGTGACATAAGCTGGATCTGTACATTTAAAAACAATAAGTGATAACTTAAATATTTGAGTCAGAAAAACATCATTTATATCAGTTCCTTCTTCATATTAAACTAGATTAAAATCATTCGATTGGATGTTTAAAAAGTATATACGGTACCATTTTCATATTCGTCAGTGTCAATGGGTCTGTAATTAAAAGACAAATATTTATCGGAAATAAAGTATAAACAAGATGTAATGTACTGCTTAAAATCTATATTGTACTTACATGACATAAGCTGGATCTGTAAATTAAAAACAATAAGTAACTTAAATATTTGAACCAAATATGAATCCATTTATATCGGTTTCTCCTTCATGTTTAAGTGTGTGAATGACATGATGTCAACACAGTAAACAAAACAAACCCTGAAGACCTGCAACCAGGCTCTCATGGAGAACAACATGGTGGAAACATGAGGGGGCCCTAAACTTTCACTTCAAATAACCGATTTACATCAACATGTTGTGAGCTTATAGATTGGCTATTTGAACCATTTTAAATCTTTTTCAAAATAGTCAAGAATGGCAAACAAGTATAGGGATAAGGGGCAAGGCTCTGGCTAAAATAGGCCCAGTAGAAAAATCATCTGGAGATCTCTCAAAACAGAAAAACGGTCTACCGTGACCTGAACATGTATATCGCTAAAATGTATAACGGAATGATAATGAACAGGATACAGAGTGCTTACAATCCCCACACCAGAGAAAACCATTTTTAAAATGAAATAAAGTCGTGCCCGGTGCGGCGATTTATGAAGGTTCTGCTATTTAGAAAATAGCAGATACTGCATTCAAGCTCAAAATACTCAAGGCCAATGATGTTCCTCCCTGCCTACTCCCAGCCATTAGGAACATCTACAAGGGAACGAGAGCCAAAGTGATGAAACCGGACGATAACAGCGAGGAGTTTTAACATCAATGTGGAGAGCTGCAAGAAGACACTCCTGACGACTCTCCTAAGTTCATTAACCATTTAGGCCTGAACACATTATTACGCAATATTTTATGCTTTAAATATTAAAAAATAGCAGATATACAAGTTCACAGCGCGGCACCGAGTGCCGCGCTGCGAGCTTGTAGATCTGCTATTTTTGAAAAAGTCGTGAAAATGTGTGCAAATCTTTGAATATTATGTATTTTCAAAGCGAACGTTTGTAACTCAAATTTTGCTTCTGGGTGGTCCCTGGAACTAAATATTTTGAGATGGGGGTCCGTGGCCAAATTCATATTTGGGGTCCTTCACATGAAAAGGTTTGAGAACCACTGACATAGTAGTCTCTCAAGAACAGGCTAACTGAGCTCCAGTTAAATGAAAAGGACCTTTTCTTTGACGATGGCTGGCCAGATTGCTGACACAGAAACATAGAAGGATTCAAAAGACACTTATAGAATCGGGTAAAAATTCTAATTTTCACGATTTTTCAAAAATAGCAGATCTACAAGCTCGCAGCGGGGCACTCGGTGCCGCGCTGTGAGCTTGTATATCTGCTATTTTTCAATAGTTAAAGCATAAAATATTGCGTCATAATGTGTTCAGGCCTAAATGGGTTAATATTCATTATTACACGGCTTGGTTGAATGCTTGAGTCTGATTGGTCAATCTCTGAATTCAGTGGTGTGTTATTTCTGGATAATGACCGATGGGCTCTATAGCAGACCTCTGTTTAATCAAAGACTTAAACAAACAAACACACAATGTCATTTACAACTAAACACTCTGAAGAATGTTTTTGAAAACATTTGAAGCGAGAAACAGATGATGCAGTAACCCGAAAATGTATTCTATTAGATTCCTTGTTTTCAGAAGCAATGGAACTAGATTAAAATCTCATTTGATTGGATTTTCAAAAATCATATACTGTACCATTTTCATAGTCATCAGGGTGACTTATGACTCCATACACGTGTGTGTCACCTAAAGATAAACAAAGCATGAATGTGACGCTTATAATTGTTATTTCAATCATGGTTTCATTTCAATTTAGGTAATTATTCTGCTAATTAAGAACAACAAGCACAGAACAAACTGACAGACGTTAAGGTACTTCCAAAAACATCATTCATTGATTGTTCAGGGGAGATTATTTGGTTACTTGAAATTCGAAATGAATTTAGATTCAAATAAGAATTCGTTTTGATAATCTGAAAAAAATTCAACATGATTGGTTCAAACAAAGACTGACCGTGCTGCAGTGGGCAGTAAACATTATCACTATCCCCACTCTGGGCTACAGCTGGGCCTGGATTGGTTGTCTGGTGTGCCGCTGAGCTCTGATTGGTTCCCTGAGGTCTGATACAAAATATATCATAAATGAAGTATAAAAACAGACAGAACCTACTGCAGTGATGTAGACGAATAGACAGAGTGATACGTAGTAAGTAATACTTAACAAGATGTAATCTACTACTGTGATGTGGACGAATTAATAGACAGAGTAAAACTTACCTTACACAAAATGGATCTGTAAAACAATTATAAAATTAAAACAAATGAACCATTCATATTTGAGCCTTTAAATGTCTGTGTCATTGCAGCTTGATTTTAAAGGTATAGTCTAAATGTACTTACACACCAGGAGCGAGCGACATAAACAATAAATATGTCACTTTATTGCTGTATAATCTTTGCATACTCTGTGGATGTCCTCATGATACAAACAGCAGTTTAATTTAATGTGAACTACCGGTAATCACATAACACCAGTAAGACTCCCTAATCGGGATTATCTCTCACAAATATCACAGCCTCCACCTCTCACGTCATACGGGCAGCCATAGATAGTTACACCTGGAATGTTGAATCTCCATATATGGAGATAACCTACCCATCACACAAAGTCTGACCTCACCAGCCCATACTTGGGCATGGACGACTTATATCTCCATATACGGAGATGGCCATATATGGAGATACGATGACATCACAGAGTCCACAGCTGATGATGTGGCGTGATGTCATACAATACACAAACAAGCCCTATATAAAGGGGCAATTCTCACCAGGGAAGAGAGCATTCCCCACTAGCTGAGTATCTTAAGACGGTTGGATGTGATGATAAGCCACAAATAGGCCAAAAGTTTGTTTTACCAATTATCAAGACATACGGGCAGTTGACAGTTTGCCATTGTTACTCATTGAAGTTGAATCTCCATCTGAATCCCTTTTATGCCCATATATGGAGATCCCTGCTCTGAGTATCTGACATCACTAATCCATTTTATGCCCATATATGGAGATCCCTGCTCTGAGTATCTGACATCACTAATCCCTTTTATGCCCATATACAGTATGGAGATCCCTAACAGAATCCATTTTATGCCCATATATGGAGATACCTGCTCTGAGTATCTGACATCACTGTGATGTCACCTGTTTATGCCTAAATATGGAGATCCCTGCTCTGAGTATCTGACATCACTGCGATCTCACCTGTGATGTCACAGTGACACATCACCTCAGTATCAGGCGTTACACGTATACATTGAGCAGGGCAAAGGTGTGACGTGTAACGTGTGACTCAGGGACGGACGGACGGACGGACGGACGGACGGACGGACGGCCAGTGGAGGTTTTCATACCAGTAAGACTCCCTAATCGGGAGATAAGCGACCGTTGGTCGCTTATCTCCACAAATATCACAACCTCCACCTCTCACGTCATACGGGTAGCCATAGTTACACCTGGAATGTTGAATCTCCATATATGGAGATAACCTACGCATCACACAAAGTCTGACCTCACCAGCCCATACTTGGGCATGGACGACTTATATCTCCATATACGGAGATGGCCATATATGGAGATACGATGACATCACAGAGTCCACAGCTGATGATGTGGCGTGATGTCATACAATAAACAAACAAGCCCTATATACTGATGCGATACGATGACATCACAGAGTCCACAGCTGATGATGTGGCGTGATGTCATACAATAAACAAACAAGCCCTATATACTGATGCGGAGATATGAGCAGGGCAAAGGTGTGACGTGTGACGTGTGACGTGTGACCGACCGACGGACGGACGGCCGGTGGAGGTTTTCATAGTAAACTGCTCCCTGACGGTCGCAACTAAACTGCGACCTTGCGGTCGCAATAAATGCTCAAAGACCTTAAAGGGGAAGACCACCCATTTTCAATATTGAACTATGTCATTAATATAACTTAGAGGAGTTGTGTGGAAATAGAAAAACAAGTTCCCCCCCTTCTGTGTTGCCTGGAACTGGAGGATTGATTTTTTGGTATAATAATGACATAGTTCAATATTGAAAATGGGTGGTCTTCCCCTTTAAGTGAAACTGTGAAACGTTATTTCATTTTCTTTATGTATGTATTTATATGAAGGAAGTGACAAATAAAAAGGATTCTGATTCTGATTCTGATTCCGGAACTGTTTGTTTAAAACATACAGATGCACGCATGCACGCGCACGCACGCACGCACGCACGCACGCACGCACGCACGCACGCACGCACGCACGCACGCACGCACGCACGCACACACACACACACACACACACACACACACACACACACACACACACACACACACACAGATGTAGCACATATATAATGTGGTGGTTCTCACCTTTACAAGTTGTGTACCTACACAACAGGATCAGCAGGATGGCCAGTAGAATCACACCCAGAAGTCCTACAATCAGTCCCACTACAATTGGAGAACTGTCACTGGGTACTGTAATGAAAATAGTAGAGCCTGGTTACTGACTGATATATTGGTCTCACTGATATAACTGTCATTGTTGGGCTTCTTTGATGACATCGGAAGTTTTATAGGAAGAATATAGGCTATATATTGTCGCTGTTGTCATGATCTACAGTTTTGCCCTGTTGTGACACTGCTCCTGCTAACCCCCTTCCCTCCAGAGTTAATTTTGTTGATTTTGATATTTACTCTACTAAGACTAAGACTACTGAACAATTTCAGATGACTGAAATTGGACTAAAACTAGAAGCAGTGTAATTCCAAGCACAGGTCTCCGCCAGGTCAGGTAGGTTATTGTCATAGACATAGAAAGGTAGATGCCTCCTCCGGCTCTGGGGCGTTGGTAAAAAAGGATTGTAATTTTTTAAGGCAAGTTTACGGAATTCTGAAGGACGCTTCCGTGTGCGTTGTTGGTGCATCACAGAATGGGGCGTTCGGTAGGCCAATCAGATGCGGGACTCCCTCTTTTCCAGAGGCACTAGCTTTTGCAATGTAAACGTTTGTCTCTTCATGCCAAAGAAAGCTCCTTTTAATTGGATGTAAGTCCCGGAAAAGACACGCTGTGATTGGTCAGTAGTCACTTTGAGCGGCAGAGCGCCTTCCACACTTCCACCAATCCTTTTTTTACGAATCCCGCCAATGAACTGCAACGGCGGATGAGGTATCTGGCTTTTTTATCTACAGTATGGGTTATTGTGGCCTCCTGTTGGTGCTATAATAGGCCAATGTGAAGCGGTTGCCACGTCTTCTTCTGCCTTTAACGGCGATTGGACGATGCATGCATGATTTGAAGCATTTTGTTCAAAAAATGAGTTTTGCAAAAGTCGACCTGCTGGTGGAGCTATAACAGGCCAATGTGAAAAAGGTGGCATTTAATACAGTACCTGGCTTAAAGTCCTGCTCGCAATTTGGTGTTAGGGGAGTTTCTCACCTGAACTGAGTCAGTGGGTCCCTAGACATGACAAATCACCGAGGTGCTCGTTCGCCATAGTGGCACGAATGGCGCAATGGCCATATCAAATATGGCTGCCATCGGCTATGATGAAAATCCAACTTTTCTGTTTCTGGGTATATATGCACATGCAATACCTCTATTTGGACCGCGGTGATACACAAACACACTCACTCTGCGAGTAAACGCTGCGCGGTATTTCACAAAGATGAACACAATCCATCTCTCGCCGCCCGCGTACGCATGCACAAACGAGCACGCTCGCGGGGATTTTCACGGGACTGCGCCCGCTCTCCTCGCCGCCCCAAAACTTCGCTGCGTGGCTGAAAAAGCCGCCCGCCTCCCATTGAAAATGAATTACTAGCAGGCGGTGACCGCGTACCGTCTGGAATCCCCTTAAAAGTGACAAATAAAATCACACAACAAAATCACACACAAAATGAAATAACAATTTCCCTCAAAGTGCACCATATTGTGATTGTGTGCATGCAAGTTGGTATGATTTGTTTTTACAGGATGGATTTGTCATTGTTCCATGGCAAAATATGATGCACAGAACTCCATCAGCAAGGCAGTCATATCGTAGAGTGTCACGCTTCAGATATGGCAGGAGTGTACTTAAGTCAAAGTGCTCCTCCCATCCATCAGAGCTAGCTTAACTTGTCCGGACACAAAAGTCACTTGTCTGGATAAAAATGTTATACATTGAAATAGAATTAATAACAAAAGGACTGCTAATGACCCCCCTTGCTCCCTCCACTCCATAGTATGGGCAGTCCATAGTCTGCATACAGCACAAAGCTGCTAGGAGCGCCACAGAAAAAGTGAAACCAAGAGCCACTTCTCCTCATTTTTAATGCACGGACAACAGGACATGCCCTGTTCCATGTTCCATTGGTTCTATTCTTTCCTCAGGTTCCTTGGCTGTTGCAAGCAGGTGGCAAGAAATGCACTAGAAAGGTGCCTTGTGGTCTCAGCAGTTGTACTTCTCTGCTACCAATGCTTAGTCTTGTTCTGTCAAGGTCTTTGCCTCTACACATTTTGTTAGATATTGTACTCGGTCAGAAGCCATAACTGCATGTTTAATCCTCACCTGGCCCATGTAGTAATCTCCTGTCTCCAAGGCATAGGCCTACAGTATGTGCCTTGATCACTGTCTTAGCTATTGGTACTCAAAGATGAGAGACTGCTTGATGCAGTGGAAGCATGTGCTGATTCTCACCAGTGCCATACTGCTGCCAAATCTCCTTCATCCCCAGCTTGGAAATATGGGGTGTAGTATAGCAGTTATGCGAAGGAGACGACAACTCTCTGGGGTCCGCTCATAGTTCCGACATCCCATTATTCCGACCATTAGGTTAGTGCAGGTTAGGGATAGGCTTAGTTATAATGGAGTCAGTACATGCAGTCATGCACCATGTATCAGCCTTCTCAATCCTATTCAAAATGTCTGGGCCGCCTATGTCATCATCACCAGAGACAACAGAGCTGACAATGGTAAATGGACTGCATTTACAGTATTGCTTTTCTCCAAAGCGCTTTACTATGTATTTCACATTCACCCATTAACACACACATTCACAAATACATTCACACCATGAAATCATGCAAGGTGCTCATCGGGAGTAGTTAGGGGTTCAGTGTCTTGCTCAAGGAACCTTCCATACATAACCAGGAGGAGCCGGGAATTGACCCTGGAACCTTCAGATTCCAAGGCAGCCGTTCTACCTACTGAGCCACTGTCGCCCAACAATGTGGGTAACATTGCCACAGCTTGATTGGACACCATATTCCGAACACACAGCTGGTGTTCTCCTCAGACACCCAGAATGTGTAAAGTTGCTGAGGGATGGGTGCGTCTGTCGACTCTGTTAGCTCTGATGATAAGGGGCTGGTGGTGAAGAGATCCCAAAGATTGAACTAGATTGAGGAGGATGACACCAAGCTGGTGGTACATGTGGAGTCAACTGGCCATTATTACTACATCTATCCATAACCCTAACCTAATGGACGGAATAATGGGACCCCAGGATTATGAGTGGACCCCAGAGAGTCATAGTCTCCTTCGCATTAATGCTATACTACACCGCATACTTCCAAGCACTGGGGATGAAGTAGATCTGGTAGCAGTATGGCTCTAGGGGCGCAGCGGCACATGCTTCCACAGCGTCAAGCAGTCTCTCATCTTGGAGCACCACTAGCCACGACAGTTATCAAGGCACATATGCCTTGGAGACTGGAGATGACTGCATGTGCATGGGCCACGTGGGGACTAAACATGCAGTTATGGCTTGGCTACAATATCTAACAAACTTTTGAGAGGCAAAGACCTTGACAGAACAAGACACAGCATTGGTAGCAGAGAAGTACAACTGCTGAGACCAACACGGCACCTTTCTAGTGCATGTCTTGCCACCTGCTTGCAACAGCCAAGGAACCTGAGGAAAGACTAGAACCAATGGAACATGGATGGATGCAAGGAACACTATACTCGACAGCTGACTTGCTGATGGAGTTCGGTGCATCACATTTTGCCATGGAACAATGGCAAATCCATCCTGTAAAAACATACTAACTTGGAAGCACACAATCACAATACTGGTTCACTTTGAGAGAAATTGTTATTTAATTTTGTGTGTGCTTTTGTTGTGTGATTTTTGTTGTGTGATTTTATTTGTCACTTTTATTCGTAAATGGTCTTATTATTTGCTCATTTAAACAACCATTTAACCCCCCCCTCCCTTTAAAGTTAAATGGGGATGTTTACTTGTATGTATTTCTCACTAGTATGTATTTTGTAATAAACAAAACAAACTTATGAAAAAATACTATATAAGTGCAAGTAATGAACAAAATCATTTTTGAAAAATGGCATTGACATTGATATTTCAAAGACAAGATGACCCCTAATGGTCAAAACAATGTCAGAAATTAATTATACATGACATAATTAGTTGATTTAGACGTATTGCACCTGTTTTTACTCTTAACAATGGCCAAGTTATGGCCACGGTCTTCGGAATAGCAAAATGACCTTGACCATGACCTTCTTAGAGGTCCAAATCACCCAAAATGGTCAAAACAATGTCAGAAATGAATTCCCCACACCCCAATTAGTCCAAATAGAGGTATTACATGTGCATATATACCCAGAAACAGAAAAGTTGGATTTTCATCATAGCCGATGGCAGCCATATTTGATATGGCCATTGCGCCATTCGTGCCACTATGGCGAACAAGCACCTCTGTGATTTTTCATGTCTAGGGACCCACTGACTCAGTTCA
Source organism: Nannobrachium achirus (assembly GCF_963921795.1). Lineage (NCBI taxonomy): Eukaryota > Metazoa > Chordata > Actinopteri > Myctophiformes > Myctophidae > Nannobrachium > Nannobrachium achirus. The sequence continues at coordinate 22,002,326 of NC_137832.1, read as the reverse complement.
GGTGAGAAACTCCCCTAACACCAAATTGCGAGCAGGACTTTAAGCCAGGTACTGGAGTAATTTGTTCCTTGACCTAGTGGGAATGTGCGGGCAGAATTTCTTGGAAATCAAAAGCTCCGCTCAAGATTTGTTCAAATAGCCAATTACAGTAGGATGGAATATGAAATATCTGACAGATCCGTCTTCATCGCATGACTATAGAGATACTGTATACTGATTTGCGTGAGTTTTGGATAAAATCTTAAGGAGTAATATCAAAAATATCAATATCCTGGTGGCCTGAGACTGATGGCTGATGTGAAAAATGCAGGGCAAAGGTTTTTCCTTGGCCTTTAGGGAGTGCGCATACAAAGTTTTACACTGACCAGTGGAGTAGTTATAGGCAAAAACACAAATCAGCCTTGAGGCTGATGTGAAAATGTTTAAGTTGCATTTCTTCCTCTGCCTAGTGGGAATGTGCGTGCACAATTTCACCAAAATTGCACGCTGTGTTCATGATTGGAGACCTTTTGTTCAAAACGGACCAATCCTGCAATCTTAAGACAATCTTAGACAATCAGGATGGAATATGGAAAATCGGACAGATCCAATTCTTGGCCAGTGATCGGACCAGTTACTCATACTAGCCCTTACCCGTTCAAAGATATGAGCTCCAAAATGATGTGCAGTGTGTGGGTTATGGGGTGCACACAGTATATGAGGGATGGAAAGTAACTTTAACTGGTGCTTGCATGATAATATGTAGGAGCATGAATGTAAGAAACCCGTTTCGTTTAATGGCTACAGAGATACTGGTCCCCCCCCCCCCCCCCAGCCCGCCCGCCCACCCACCCGCCTGCACACACACCCGCCTGCCTGCACACACACACACAGACACACACAGCTGGTTAAACATGTTGCCTCATGCTAGATGCAGAATAGATTAGCCTCAAGCTAGATGCAGAATAGATAGTAGATACACCATAAAAATGCTAATATACAGCATACGATTTGTGAAAGTGACAAACGGGCTTCACAGTTATGTTAGGTGTGTTCATATGCTAATTGTGATGCGATTTCAGATCAATTGCTCCAGCCACTGAGGAGAAACGCTGTTTCAGACAGACAGACACTCACTCACTCACTCACTCACTCACTCAGACAGACATTCGCAAAATTATAGTATAGATATGGAGACCCCTGCATGATAGTCAACAATGTTATGTCAAAACATGCCTATATATGGGCATTACCAAATATGGGCATTCCCAGATATGTCCTTAACATTGCATAAAACTGATTTTTCATGATTTTTCAAAAATAGCAGATCTACAAGCAGATCTACAAGCTCGCAGTGTGCCGCGCTCTGAGCTAAAGGTGTAATTGCCCAGCCTTAACAGGAGTTGTCCACACTGGCATGAAATATACCCACTTCAAAATGACTAGCTGATATTATTTTAAACCCACTAGGACAGGGATGTCAAACTCAAATGCACAGGGGGCCAAAATTTTAAAAATGGTACAAGTCGAGGGCCGGACTGGTTCAATGTTTATTTAAACACAGGCTTGCGGTTACAGGCCCTCGATACGCGCCAATGCACTAGCAGTGCATTGTGGGACTTGTAGTATTATGGTGGTGCGTGTGTAACAGAGTGGTAGAAGTACCGGTACACACATGAACCATAACATTTATCCTTCACAGGACACAATTCATACTTACTGATCACTTGAACTGTGTAATACCGTCTCTGCAGTCGACCGTTTACCTCCACAGAATACGTTCCACTGTTTTCTACGGTCATTTTGTTGACGACCAACTTGCCGTTGACTGTATTCAGTTGTGTGCGGTTTTTATATGTCCCGTAGTAATCCACATCAGGACCAAAGCCCTTATCCCATTCTGCTACCTTATTTGGGCCATGTTTCCACAGGATGCCAGTGAGGGGTTCAGTAAGAGAGGAAAGCTCTGGATCCAATTCAAGCGTTTGTCCCAGTTGTACGTATTTCACTTGGGCTGTGGAGAAAATGATTTCAGTCACATTAAACAGTTAAATAATCCAGTAATGATAATAAAGTAAAACTATAAAATAAAATAAAATAAAATAAAATAAAATAAATGTATGAATCTCTTCTTAAAGGGGCAGACCACCCATTTTCAATATTGAACTATGTCATTAATATACCTTAGAGGAGTTGTGTGGAAATTTAAAAAAAAGTTCCCCCCCTTCTGTGTTGCCTAGAACTGGAGGATTGATTTTGGGGTTTGTATTGTAAAGTACAATGTGTGATGTCATCAAGTTGTAATTTGCAATACAAACCCCAAAATCAATCCTCCAGTTCTAGGCAACACAGAAGAGGGGGAACTTTTTTTCCATTTCCACACAACTCCTCTAAGGTATATTAATGACATACCGGTAGTTCAATATTGAAAATGGGTGGTCTTCCCCTTTAAACAAAATCCTAAATACCCAACCATAATACAGCAGAGAGTCTGTTTCAAGTTCATGAGACTTGAGTCAAGGTAGATATCCTAAAAAAGGATTCCAAAGTAAATGGGGGTCTGTAGATTAATGTATGTTAAGGGGGTCCTTGAAATTAAAATGGTTGAGAATCACAGCTATAGAGCTGTAAATATCTTCTCTCATGTGGGTCCCGGCATATCTTTTCAAATGGGGGTCCCCCATAGGATAATAAGTGTCAATTTGGGGGTCCTCTGCACAAATACATTTGAGAACCATTGGTCTAGCACACTGTTTCCCAAGCAGTGGGTCAGCCTCCATTTGTGGGTTGCCGACACATTTTCATGGGTCGTGAGTAACATTTCCTATTTAGTTTTTTATTATTTCAAAAGATTTTCATAAACACCCCCTCCCAAAAAAATTAAAACATAAAATAATGTTTCATGAATTGAAAATACATTCAATCTAGAGTCAAAGAAATTCCATAAATTAGAAGAAATAACTTTGAGATGTAGTGAAACTAGCTGATCTACAAGCTAAAACGGGTCATCCTACTGATTTAGACACAATTCTTCATCCTTGAATTGACAATCAATAATGTTAATGAGAAAACATTCATTAACCCTAACCATTCAAAATGTTTAATTTTCTCTTCTGAAGACAGATGGTAGAAGTACCGGTACACACATGAACCATAACATTTATCCTTCACAGGACACAATTCATACTTACTGATCACTTGAACTGTGTAATACCGTCTCTGCAGTCGACCGTTTACCTCCACAGAATACGTTCCACTGTTTTCTACGGTCATTTTGTTGACGACCAACTTGCCGTTGACTGTATTCAGTTGTGTGCGGTTTTTATATGTCCCGTAGTAATCCACATCAGGACCAAAGACCTGATCCCATTCTGCTACCTTATTTGGGCCATGTTTCCACAGGATGCCAGTGAGGGGTTCAGTAAGAGAGGAACGCTCTGGATCCAATTCAAGCGTTTGTCCCAGTTGTACGTATTTCACTTGGGCTGTGGAGAAAATGATTTCAGTCACATTAAACAGTTAAATAATCCAGTAATGATATAAATAAAGTAAAACTATAAAATAAAATAAAATAAAATAAAATAAAATAAAATAAAATAAAATAAATGTATGAATCTCTTCTTAAAGGGGAAGACCACCCATTTTCAATATTGAACTATGTCATTAAAGGAGCTATAGTCGACTTTTTCATTGTAGGGCCGACACTTTGTTTACATCCTAGTCTATAGACTAGAATGTAAACAAAATGTCGGTCTGACAATGGCCAAAATAATTATTTTATCATTATTTTATGCTTTCTATGGTCATTTTTGAATAGGAACACATATATGAAGCTTATTTATTTATAAAATATTTTCGAAACATTATTTTTATTTTAGCATCCGTTTTTCAAGAAAACGTTGACTATAGCTCCTTTAATATACCTTAGAGGAGTTGTGTGGAAATTAAAAAAAAGTTCCCCCCCTTCTGTGTTGCCTAGAACTGGAGGATTGATTTTGGGGTTTGTATTGTAAAGTACAATGTGTGATGTCATCAAGTTGTAATTTGCAATACAAACCCCAAAATCAATCCTCCAGTTCTAGGCAACACAGAAGAGGGGGAACTTTTTTTCCATTTCCACACAACTCCTCTAAGGTATATTAATGACATACCGGGAGTTCAATATTGAAAATGGGTGGTCTTCCCCTTTAAACAAAATCCTAAATACCCAACCATAATACAGCAGAGAGTCTGTTTCAAGTTCATGAGACTTGAGTCAAGGTAGATATCCTAAAAAAGGATTCCAAAGTAAATGGGGGTCTGTAGATTAATGTATGTTAAATTGGGGGTCCTTGAAATGAAAATGGTTGAGAATCACTGCTATAGAGCTGTAAATATCTTCTCTCATGGGGGTCCCGGCATATATTTTCAAATGGGGGTCCCCCATAGGCTAATAAGTGTCAATTTGGGGGTCCTCTGCACAAATACATTAGAGAACCATTGGTCTAGCACACTGTTTCCCAAGCAGTGTGTGGTTGCGGACACATTTTCATGGGTCGCGAGTAACATTTCCTATTTAGTTTTTTTATTATTTCAAAAGATTTTCAAAAATCCCCCCTCCCAATTTTTTTTTTTTAAATAAAATAATGTTTCATGAATTAAAAATAAATTCAACAACATTTTGCTAATCTAGACTTCTAGAGTCAAAGAAATTCCATAAATTAGAATAAATAACTTTGAGATGTAGTGAAAATAGCTGATCTACAATCTCAAACAGGTCATCTTCTTACTGATTTAGACAGGAGAGTATTTTTTGCAGGTCGTTCAGTCCGAGTGTATCAAAAATGCACCTTGGTTAAGGTGGAGACAACCTCCCGTTGGCCCGACCAGGTAACATTCACCAGGTTAGCATTCACCAGTGTCGACAGGTTAGCATTTCACCAGGTTAGCATTCACCAGCGATTTACTGAGGTTAGGGTACTTACAGTAGGGTTAGGGTTAAGGTTAGGTTTACGGCAGGGCTACACCAAAAACGCACACGCATGCGTGCGCTGTCTTACATGTGCGAAAAGCCCCTGGCTACACTAAGGAGGGAGTATTTGTGCAGGAGACCAGAGGGTCTGGTGTACAAAACGCATACGCACACGTTCAGGTACAAAATATATCTGATCCTAGGGAATGCGTATCCGGGGTACACGCTATCCGTGCACCTGGTGTAGCCGGCTGAATTGATACATATTGATTGGATCTTTCCAAACTCGCAGACGCGCGCACGCCCCGCAAACGCACTGACGCGTGTGAAAAGCCTTGGTGTAGCCCGGCCGTTAGGTGTATCTCCATCCCCCTGACTTTCAGCACCTCCGCGCAGCCAATCACAAGCTTCAGCTGCCTTAACCCAGTTGCTTTTTTGATATAGTCTGACTGAACGACCTGCAAAAAACACTCTCCCAATTTGGACACATTCGTTAATCCTTAATCCTTGCATTGACAATCAAGAATGCTAATGAGAAAACATTCATTAACCCTAACCATTCAAATTTACATTTTCTCTTCTGGAGACAGATGGTAGAAGTACACACATGAACATATGAACCATCCTTCACAGGACACAATTCATACTTACTGATCACTACTGCGTAAGTCTGGATCAATCGACCGTTTACGTGCACAGAATACGTTCCACTGTCTTCTATGGTCAACATGTTGACGACCAACTTGCCAGTGACTGTATTCAATTCTGTGCGTTTGTTATATGTCCCGTAGTAATCCACTTCAGGACCTAAGACCATATCCCATTCTGCTGCCCTATTGGGGCCATGTGTCCACAGGATGGCAGTGAGGGGTTCAGTAAGAGAGGAAAGCTCTGGATCCAATTCAAGCGTTTGTCCCAGTTGTACGTATTTCACTTGGGCTGTGGAGAAAATGATTTCAGTCACATTAAACAGTTAAATAATCCAGTAATGATAATAAAGTAAAACTATAAAATAAAATAAAATAAAATAAAATAAAATAAATGTATGAATCTCTTCTTAAAGGGGCAGACCACCCATTTTCAATATTGAACTATGTCATTAATATACCTTAGAGGAGTTGTGTGGAAATTTAAAAAAAAGTTCCCCCCCTTCTGTGTTGCCTAGAACTGGAGGATTGATTTTGGGGTTTGTATTGTAAAGTACAATGTGTGATGTCATCAAGTTGTAATTTGCAATACAAACCCCAAAATCAATCCTCCAGTTCTAGGCAACACAGAAGAGGGGGAACTTTTTTTCCATTTCCACACAACTCCTCTAAGGTATATTAATGACATACCGGTAGTTCAATATTGAAAATGGGTGGTCTTCCCCTTTAAACAAAATCCTAAATACCCAACCATAATACAGCAGAGAGTCTGTTTCAAGTTCATGAGACTTGAGTCAAGGTAGATATCCTAAAAAAGGATTCCAAAGTAAATGGGGGTCTGTAGATTAATGTATGTTAAGGGGGTCCTTGAAATTAAAATGGTTGAGAATCACAGCTATAGAGCTGTAAATATCTTCTCTCATGTGGGTCCCGGCATATCTTTTCAAATGGGGGTCCCCCATAGGATAATAAGTGTCAATTTGGGGGTCCTCTGCACAAATACATTTGAGAACCATTGGTCTAGCACACTGTTTCCCAAGCAGTGGGTCAGCCTCCATTTGTGGGTTGCCGACACATTTTCATGGGTCGTGAGTAACATTTCCTATTTAGTTTTTTATTATTTCAAAAGATTTTCATAAACACCCCCTCCCAAAAAAATTAAAACATAAAATAATGTTTCATGAATTGAAAATACATTCAATCTAGAGTCAAAGAAATTCCATAAATTAGAAGAAATAACTTTGAGATGTAGTGAAACTAGCTGATCTACAAGCTAAAACGGGTCATCCTACTGATTTAGACACAATTCTTCATCCTTGAATTGACAATCAATAATGTTAATGAGAAAACATTCATTAACCCTAACCATTCAAAATGTTTAATTTTCTCTTCTGAAGACAGATGGTAGAAGTACCGGTACACACATGAACCATAACATTTATCCTTCACAGGACACAATTCATACTTACTGATCACTTGAACTGTGTAATACCGTCTCTGCAGTCGACCGTTTACCTCCACAGAATACGTTCCACTGTTTTCTACGGTCATTTTGTTGACGACCAACTTGCCGTTGACTGTATTCAGTTGTGTGCGGTTTTTATATGTCCCGTAGTAATCCACATCAGGACCAAAGACCTGATCCCATTCTGCTACCTTATTTGGGCCATGTTTCCACAGGATGCCAGTGAGGGGTTCAGTAAGAGAGGAACGCTCTGGATCCAATTCAAGCGTTTGTCCCAGTTGTACGTATTTCACTTGGGCTGTGGAGAAAATGATTTCAGTCACATTAAACAGTTAAATAATCCAGTAATGATATAAATAAAGTAAAACTATAAAATAAAATAAAATAAAATAAAATAAAATAAAATAAAATAAATGTATGAATCTCTTCTTAAAGGGGAAGACCACCCATTTTCAATATTGAACTATGTCATTAAAGGAGCTATAGTCGACTTTTTCATTGTAGGGCCGACACTTTGTTTACATCCTAGTCTATAGACTAGAATGTAAACAAAATGTCGGTCTGACAATGGCCAAAATAATTATTTTATCATTATTTTATGCTTTCTATGGTCATTTTTGAATAGGAACACATATATGAAGCTTATTTATTTATAAAATATTTTCGAAACATTATTTTTATTTTAGCATCCGTTTTTCAAGAAAACGTTGACTATAGCTCCTTTAATATACCTTAGAGGAGTTGTGTGGAAATTAAAAAAAAGTTCCCCCCCTTCTGTGTTGCCTAGAACTGGAGGATTGATTTTGGGGTTTGTATTGTAAAGTACAATGTGTGATGTCATCAAGTTGTAATTTGCAATACAAACCCCAAAATCAATCCTCCAGTTCTAGGCAACACAGAAGAGGGGGAACTTTTTTTCCATTTCCACACAACTCCTCTAAGGTATATTAATGACATACCGGGAGTTCAATATTGAAAATGGGTGGTCTTCCCCTTTAAACAAAATCCTAAATACCCAACCATAATACAGCAGAGAGTCTGTTTCAAGTTCATGAGACTTGAGTCAAGGTAGATATCCTAAAAAAGGATTCCAAAGTAAATGGGGGTCTGTAGATTAATGTATGTTAAATTGGGGGTCCTTGAAATTAAAATGGTTGAGAATCACTGCTATAGAGCTGTAAATATCTTCTCTCATGGGGGTCCCGGCATATATTTTCAAATGGGGGTCCCCCATAGGCTAATAAGTGTCAATTTGGGGGTCCTCTGCACAAATACATTAGAGAACCATTGGTCTAGCACACTGTTTCCCAAGCAGTGTGTGGTTGCGGACACATTTTCATGGGTCGCGAGTAACATTTCCTATTTAGTTTTTTTATTATTTCAAAAGATTTTCAAAAATCCCCCCTCCCAATTTTTTTTTTTTAAATAAAATAATGTTTCATGAATTAAAAATAAATTCAACAACATTTTGCTAATCTAGACTTCTAGAGTCAAAGAAATTCCATAAATTAGAATAAATAACTTTGAGATGTAGTGAAAATAGCTGATCTACAATCTCAAACAGGTCATCTTCTTACTGATTTAGACAGGAGAGTATTTTTTGCAGGTCGTTCAGTCCGAGTGTATCAAAAATGCACCTTGGTTAAGGTGGAGACAACCTCCCGTTGGCCCGACCAGGTAACATTCACCAGGTTAGCATTCACCAGTGTCGACAGGTTAGCATTTCACCAGGTTAGCATTCACCAGCGATTTACTGAGGTTAGGGTACTTACAGTAGGGTTAGGGTTAAGGTTAGGTTTACGGCAGGGCTACACCAAAAACGCACACGCATGCGTGCGCTGTCTTACATGTGCGAAAAGCCCCTGGCTACACTAAGGAGGGAGTATTTGTGCAGGAGACCAGAGGGTCTGGTGTACAAAACGCATACGCACACGTTCAGGTACAAAATATATCTGATCCTAGGGAATGCGTATCCGGGGTACACGCTATCCGTGCACCTGGTGTAGCCGGCTGAATTGATACATATTGATTGGATCTTTCCAAACTCGCAGACGCGCGCACGCCCCGCAAACGCACTGACGCGTGTGAAAAGCCTTGGTGTAGCCCGGCCGTTAGGTGTATCTCCATCCCCCTGACTTTCGGCACCTCCGCGCAGCCAATCACAAGCTTCAGCTGCCTTAACCCAGTTGCTTTTTTGATATAGTCTGACTGAACGACCTGCAAAAAACACTCTCCCAATTTGGACACATTCGTTAATCCTTAATCCTTGCATTGACAATCAAGAATGCTAATGAGAAAACATTCATTAACCCTAACCATTCAAATTTACATTTTCTCTTCTGGAGACAGATGGTAGAAGTACACACATGAACATATGAACCATCCTTCACAGGACACAATTCATACTTACTGATCACTTTAACTGCGTAAGTCTGGATCAATCGACCGTTTACGAGCACAGAATACGTTCCACTGTCTTCTATGGTCAACATGTTGACGACCAACTTGCCAGTGACTGTATTCAATTCTGTGCGTTTTTTATATGTCCCGTAGTAATCCACTTCAGGACCTAAGACCATATCCCATTCTGCTGCCTTATTGGGGCCATGTTTCCACAGGATGGCAGTGAGGGGTTCAGTAAGAGAGGAACGCGCTGGATCCAATTCAAGCGTTTGTCCCAGTTGTACGTATTTCACTTGCTGGGCTGTGGAGAAAATGATTTCAGTCACATTAAACAATTAAAGCAGCCAGTAATGATAATAAAGTAAAACAAAACAAAACTCATGAATCTCTTCTTAAAGTGATAGTTCGCCTATTTTGTAACCACAGCTGTATGGAGTACTCACCTATAATGGACTTGTTCCGAGGGCATTATTTGGTCAACTGAATGCAGTGGTCAGAGATGTGGTCAGTTTTCTGCTGAATTAAAAGTAGTTCCATTGAGTTGCCCGACCCGTTTTTTTGTAATAAACTAATCCACAAAACCGCTGTCATTATTATTGTTGACATATTTCTACTTCTACGAGTAATGCTCGTTCAACTTTGACCCCTCTGTAACATGGTACTATTTCTTCTCTCGAGTAGATCACTGCGCCGCATTCAACTCAACGGGCGCATCCCGCGGCAGCCGCAGCACACGCCCCCAAAACAGTCTGCACTCACTGATAGCTGCCTGGTTGCTCCTGAAAACTGAAATCTCGCCTTCGGTCCTAACTATTAGCTGGGGACCCCCTTATATTCCCTCAAAGACCCTGCCCTGGGGGTCCCCTGATCCCACTTTGAGAACCAATGGTACAGACGATATATTTTATTAGTCCAGTGTTGTTCTACCCTCGGCAATCGGTAGCTCTGGTCCATAGCGTAGCGCTATGTCACCGATGAGGCCTTGTGCTTTAGGAAAGCCGCTTCTCACCAAAACAAAGACATCTTCATAGAGTAAAAAGCCTACTTTCAGAAGTGGGGGCAATCTGTCTAAATGTAACGTCTAAAATGCACTTTTTGCCATAAAAGAAAAAATATTTCACCCGAAGGCAAAATCTGGTCAATGGACTTTTCCATTGACAAGATCTGTAGAGGGCGGTGTGGAGTAGCTAAAACTTCCAGTGAAATATTTTCTTTTCTGGACCAATGTGTATTTTAGACGTGAGGTGGGGGGTTACGAGTGTTGCCACTAAGGACAGTAGGGTTTCGACATCTTAGAACCGCCTTTTTTTTGGTGAGTAGTGAAAGTGTATATTTTATTTTTACTACAGACGAGAGGCTGAGCAGCCTGGGCTGCCGCGGCTCTGAGCGCAAGTGCTCACCAGTGACATAGCGTAGTGTTAGATACGGGACCAGAGGGGAAAACTCGCTGGCTCTAACCAGTCAAAGTTGTCTGGTGTCTTTATTCTTGGGGAAACGGTGAAGAAGTTTTTTCTTTTACCCAGAAATGCGTGGATATATCTCCCTTGTGTTAGCAATGGCAGATAAAGGTTAGCTAAGCTGCTATTCAAGGCTAGTAGGAGCGATCAGCAGCGACCACACAACAAACAGAGCGTGTGCTGTACTGCAGCAGCTCACAGCAGCACAGAGCATACGCCGTGAGTGATGCGGCGCCATAGAGTTATAGTGCGGCGCAGTGATCTACTCGAGAGAAGAAATAGTACCATGTTACAGAGGGGTTAAAGTTGAACGAGCATTACTCGTAGAAGTAGAAATATGTCAACAATAATAATGACGGCGGTTTTGTGGATTAGTTTATTACAAAAAAACGGGTCGGGCACCTCAATGGAACTACTTTTAATTCAGCAGAAAACTGACCACATCTCTGACCACTGCATTCAGTTGACCAAATAATGCCCTCAGAACAAGTCCATTATAGGTGAGTACTCCATACAGCTGTGGTTACAAAATAGGCGAACTATCACTTTAAACAAAATCGAACAAGGTCGACTGCACAGTCGAAGTTAAACTACGTTTGGGTGCCAAAAAACTAAAGAAGGGAACGAGTAAGCATTAGGGTAAACGGCTAACAACACATTTCTTCCAGTGGTTTTAATCTAGGTAGTGTAGTACCTATTGTAATATTGGTTTTCCTTTGATGGCAGGGAAAACCTTCAGCTGAGACAGCTTGACTGGTTGAGATGGGTGAAAGGAGTGCATGTTTTGCTTCACGCATAAACAATTATGTCCACCACGGGTGCATAGCGTTGTTCAGACATCTCATTACTCCGATATTGCGTTCGTCCGACTCTCCACATTGGTAACACCATCTCTAACCCTAACCCGAACCCTAACCGCATGCCGGACTAATGAAACGTCGAACTTTCATAATGCTCCGGTCAACCACAGCTTGCCAACTCAGATGGTGCGCTTGTCGCTCAATTGTCATAAGGCAAAGGCCCGTAGCAAAGGCCCTGGATCCCATGACCTGGATAGTCAGCTGCGATACAGGATACTATTAGCAAATTGTAATCTTGATTGATACGGGGACACTAAGGCTTGCCCACCTGCCCCGGCAGGTAAATAAACCTTTCGGGCAGAACAGCAGGTGAAGTTTGCTTTCAGGTTGCCCGACCGGGCAAGGGGATAGTGAGCGGACCCCCCGGGCAAGTGCTCATTTGAGAGGGGAGGCAACTGTCTATAAACACAAAACACCTGAACGTGGCCAGCGTACTCTGTTTTCTGGTCTGTGGAATATAAAATAAGAGCACTGTTCACTATGCTGTTTTCACTGTTACTACACTTTAAAATATAAATTAACAAGTGTGAAACTATAGACATAATCATTCATAGCTATGTATGTATTTGGTATTTGGATTTGATGGTATTTAGGTATGACATTTTTTAATTGCACTGCCCCAGAAAGTAACGATTTATTAAGTAGAACATGACCTGTACTTGCCCGACAGGGAAGTGCCTCTGAGACCTTAGTGTCATAACCCCTGTTGATAGATAAACTCTAAGAATTTGTATTGATTAACCTGTTGAAAAGTCTATGAACGGAACCCAGCAAGTCTACAGTTTTGGGTGTGTGAACCGCATAAGATAAATGTTAGCCATGTCAGTCATGCCAGACTAAAACCAGACTTCACACTCAAACCCATTTCTCAGAAAGGGTGAGGAAGGGCTGTTTCCTTGTTCTGCTGTGCGTGTTACATAATGTATTTGTGAGTGCTGACCATATGTGCTGACGACTTCCTTCCTTATCTTTGTGCCTTTTTGATCGGTGGTGCGCCCATCACACTCCGAAGACTTTTAAGTTGAGCGCTCCATTTACATCATTTTTCTAAAAACTGACGCCAACCTTTGTATTGAATAAGAGAAAGAGAGACAGCAACCGTGGTTTTGGCAAGAAATCTACTGTATAAATGAGAAATTCTGTTGCCATGAAAAAGTGCATCTTATTTGAAAACAATCATTGCTCGGGCATGGTTGGTGCTCTTATGCCTGCTCTTGTATAGACTTCTCTGGGAGGGAATTCATAAAGATGCTGCCCTTGGTGACATAGTGTTAGGTATGGGCATGAGGTTTATAGAAACCATTGCAAACAAGTTGGCCTACCGCCCGAATTATCTGTTTGCAGACACTGCAATGTTAGACAAGTTACAGTTGAACCCCCAAATAATTTAAACAATTTTTCAATGGATTCCCGGCAGCCATTGCAGACGCCATCTTGAAAATGACGCCTTTCCATATGTTAGATTACCCATGATTTTTTGTATTGATTGATTGAAGACTTTATTAGAAGTTTGCATAGGAAAAGGTACAGTTTCATGACGGTACAGTTCACTGGTACAAGGTCTACTAAAAGGAGATCCATGAAAAGACTACGCTTATTTCCACAGGAAACCATTAAAGTATCTCATATAACATTGAATGACAGACGAATATAACACAGTACTATGCAGTAGATATGTAAAGAAAAAAAAAAGAAAAAATAAATGAGAGAACAAAAGAAGAAAACAGTAAGTCTAAACAAACAGTAAGTATATACAAAGAAGGGGCAGGGGAGGGTAGGGTTGGGCTAGGTTAGTCTTTTACCAGTTGCGAACGGCTGCTGCCTGTAAGTGGTATGATATTTAGCATGCCCAATAGTAACAGAATCCATTTTATCGTATTGTTTTGTATCAATTATTTGGGGGTTCAACCATGTAGGCTACTGACCGGTCTAATCTTGTAGTTAGGCATAGGCCTATGTTTTCCCCATATTTATTTCATCCTGTGAAAAAAATATTTTAGTATATACGTATGTCCTAAATACGTATTATTGTAAAGTTTTTGTCATCTGCGTAATACAGTCCAGTGATGTGCCTCAAGTCTCATAGCTTTTTTTCAGAAAACTCAAATGTAACAACCATCACCTACCTGATGCCATGCAGATGCCAGACAGCGCCAACAGCCAAAGGCCCAATGGAGCGCTGAGACCCACCTTTTTGTCCATTTATCTAAAATAAAGTATAGTAAAGTATTCCTATATAGCCTACTTTAAAATAACAGAGGACATCTGTTATAAGGGACTGCTGCAGTATTTATGTAGAGCGAGAATAACCAAACAAAGGGTTGTGCAGATTAGGCTGATTTCAGTAGTAGTGGTAAAACTTTGATGTAAACCACTTCCTCTGCATGTTCATGTGAATTGGACGTTAGTGATGCATGCGAGTGTGCTGAGTCACATGTCTAGGGAGAAGGAAATCACACTGAAGGCCCAATGGAGCGCTGAGAACCACCCTTTTGCCCATTTATCTAAAATAAAGTATACTTTAAAATAACAGAGGACAATAACACAGCATTAGTCATAACTACAACTTGAATGTACTTACAGACAAATAATGTCCAAGGCAAAAACGTATAAGAAGAATTCTCAGCAGACAATGTGTAGAGCTCACTTGCTCACTGGAGAAATGCTGCCTATACTGAGTTCAGTTTCTCTCTTGCTTTCACATTTATACTTTTTAAATTCCCTTTTACAATGAACTTCCCTGTTACTTTTTACCTTAACTTATTAATAACTTATTAATTGACAGAATTATGTATGCATTTTTAAACTTTGATTTTTACCAATCTGCCATTGCAAAGGCAGCACACTTTTACTTGAGTAAAAATGTGAATACTTTTTCCACCACTGACTGTGGTGGAGGATAATGTAGGAGTCTCAGAAGTAATGTTGGAGCTAGACATATCAGTGATGTCAGTCATCTCCAAATTTGGGCACTGTTTCAGCATGCAGCTGTTACCATGGCGGAGACGCATGCGCAGCACAGGAGGCGGTATCAGCGATGTCCGTTATCTCCACATATGGGCACTGTTTAGTGTCAGTGATGTCAGCAAGCGTGTATATCAGACAGACATCGGACAGACAGACATTCGGTCGTTTATTAGTAGGATAGTCAATTGGTCAGACAGCCATAGAAACAGAGGATCTGCACTGAGCCCAATTCCAGAAGAATTCTAAAAGTAGGCTACAAGCCCGCCAGGAAACTGCCTCCATTTTCTTCACTAATCTTGTTTGGTTGATTACACAGAAGTCAAGTGCTTTCTGCAAAGTGCTCATTAGTTTAAAAGTAAACACCATTTTGTTTCCCTCCAAACAGTCCATAGTTCCAAATATTATGGCACTTAAAGGAGCTATAGTCAAATTCTTCTAAAATAAAAATAAAAATAATGTTTCGAAAATATTTTATAAAAAAATAAGCTTCATATATGTGTTTCTATTCAAAAATGACCACAAAAAGTGTAAAATAATGATAAAGTAATCATTTTAGCCATTGTCAGACCGACACTTTGTTTACATTCTAGTCTATAGACTAGGATGGAAACAAAGTGGCCCTACAATGAAAAAGTTGACTATAGCTCCTTTAACCACTTCCTTTATACTTGGTAAATTGCACTTGAATTAGCTCTGTACTGGGACTGCTTTTTTCTGTCTACACCAAATCTCTTGACCAAAATGTGTCAATTTATAATTTCACAATGCATCTTGTTGTGAGCTTGTAGATCTGCTATTTTTGTCTTATTTTCCTCACTCAGTTCAGTAACACAGGGAAGCTGTCTGAACCTTCCCTGAGACAACGCTCCACCCGTCCCAGACTCTTCTCCCATCTGGCTCCCAAACTGTGGAACAAACTCCCCAATGCAGTTAGAACTCACTCCCAACCACCTGAGTCTGTTACACTTTGGTTGTGGAAATATCCAACCTTAAACATAAACATAAATTCTATGACTGCCTTTTTTTACAACATCATAATTTTACTTCATTATAAAATACAGTGAATTATATCAAAATGTGTGTACTTGAAATAACAGTCAAATGTACTGTAACATTTTACACTACAAATACAGTGACATAAATTGAGGTTACATACATACTGTACAGTATGAAATATTCAAAAGGCACTTTCGGGGTCATGAGCAAACAGGTAAAAATGTATTGGATAATTGTACCATTAAGTAAAGCGATGATTGCCATTTGACTGATCTTTAATTCTTTCAAGAGATGTGGGCACAATGTAATGTTATTGTGAATGGTGGACATACATTTATGGAATTATAATTTGAAAACCTTTTGAGAAAAGGCCTGAGCTGGTATTCCTTAGATACAAGATAGATATACACATAGGTCAATACAAAATGAAGAGTGGTTTGAAGTTTATGTTAAACTTTATATTTTCTGTTTTACATTAAATCTATTAGACCAGAAAAACAAACAAACAAACATGATAAAAATACAAGGGTGCTTGCTGACATGGCAACAATAAGCAATGCAAATGTAGTGATTGTATTCGTTAACACTATAGAATAACTATCTACTATAATAGATCATTCACAAACTGATAGTTAATGAGTTACAGTACTAATGTAAACATGCTAAATGTTTTGTAAATAGTTGGTTAAGGGTTTATAACTATGCCTTATCATAGATCTCTCACAAACTGGTAGTTACTGTATGTTCAGAGTCACTTCCCCATAGCTTCATTTGAACAAATAATGGTGTCATCATCTGTTCAAACCTGCTGCTGAGCCAACCAAATGAAGCTGTATGGATGTTAGAGAAGTAGCGTGAGTTGGCAGCAAGGCTTGTAACGAAAGTTATTCGTCAACGAGTTGTGGTCAGTTAAATATTTTAAACTATGATCATGAATAATTAACATACATTTAACAAGTAATTATTACCTCTTAAAGTAACAGTTTGTGAATGATCTCTTAACTAGTTATAACAGAAAGTTATTCTAAAGTGTTACCGATATGTGCTAACTGCTAAGAGGGTACTTTAAAATGGGCGTTCATGGAACGTTTGCAGAGTGGTTTTCAATAGTTAAAAAGGAGAACAGACAAAAGGAAATGATTAAACATTTTCACTTCCTTCTCCTATATAAAACAAAGCCAAAATGAAATGTCTGTGACATGGCAAATGTTGAAATGATGCTACAGACCTTTTTTTTATTCTTATTTCTTTTCTTTTAAGATTGGGAATGAGTATACGATAACATCACAATCTTTCCTTATGGTCACGCATTGTCCAACAATATTGCTGCATCCCACTTAACTGTTGGCAAATTCACTCTCCAGACATTCTCCAACTGGCCTCTGTTTTAGGAGCAGCTCACTAACATCTCTTAAAGTAGTATAGAAAAGCAGTGCATTCTGAAGTCTGTTACCACTGGTATAAAGACAAGTAGGTCAGGTCATTCGCATCATACACACTTACTCTCTGTAGTGGTCGAGAGATTGTCTTCGTAATGCTGTTGAAGATTGCTGCGGGATGTTTGCTTTAAAGGGTACAGCAGACGGTTCTCAGGTCCTGAACTGCTGAATCCATCACACAAAGATTCCTACTAATATGATGAGTAAAAGGCGGAGACTTGCTGCCCCACACATGGCAAGGTATATCATTTTCTGTTGAAGGGTAAATATGGGGAGATAAGTCAACAATGTGTCTGTTCCAAACTGTATCTACAATAGGCCTTGCTGGGTACACTAGTCTGCAACTGGCATATTAACCATAAGTAAATCATTGAAAATATGGAAAGTGGATTAGTGTGAAAAGTGGATTAGTGTGGTGATGAATGCATTAGTGATGGAACGATATGAAAATGTCATATCACAATTATTGTGACAAAAGAAATTGTGAGTTACGATATTATCGCGATAATGAATATCCATTATCCTGGGGCGGAACATTTGCCAAAAAATGGCAGATCTACAAGCTCACAACGCGTCGCAACACAACGCGTTGTGAGCTTGTAGATCGGCAATTTTTTGGCAAAGACATTTGTAAGAGTGAAAAAAATACTGTATCAAGTACGTATAAGTATCTTTTAGCAATTATAGAGGGTTTAAGTGGTACCGGATTTGCAGCTCGGCAGATAAAAGGTGAATTGATCCCAGTCCATGACAGAGGACGATATCACGATAAATGAAATATCCACGATACAATTATCGTGAGTGTTTTTTATCACGATAAACGATAATATTGCTTATCGTCCCATCCCTAGAATGCATGTTGTACTCAGGAAACGAGGCAATGTGAATGTCGGCTTGTCATTACCGTAACTCAGGCAGTGGGTCAGAGCGCTTCTCATACAGGAGGTTTTTTTAGTCCAACAGACAGGCCAACAATTAGTGCAATGACAGCAAGCAGGATCAACAGAGCAAAGGCAATGATAATGTACATCTGCCAAGTGAATAGAAGGCAGTCATTAATTACACACCTTACCCTAAAAATAGGACTGTACTGCAGAACCAACAATGTGAATACAGAAACAGACTCGGCTATAAGTTGCAATATTTATCAGACATTCTATATGAAAAGGGACCGCTGACACTTTAACTACGTAAGTCTACAAACTTGTTCTTTGTTAATTAATTATCTTTTGTAAGTAGACTACTTAATTTGGCGAAAGATACATTCGTTGTCATACAATGCAGGGGCTAATGACCAGAAAAATCCAGTGTGTGACCGTTGGTTAGGAAATGGCACATACCCTGCGGGATTTTTTCTGGTACCTCACTGCTTTTTTAGTCTCTTCTTTTGCACGGCCAATGTATTCAGCAGCATTGGAGACGTTATTTTCAATGTTATTGACCATATCCCCCTGTAGGGTGGGTAAAGGTTAGTACATTCATGTGTTAAGACTGTGTCAATAGTTTATACTGTATTTGTTATTGGGACATTTCTCTAAACCCACATAGTGATGTATTTTTGAGAAGAGACAAATGAGCAACATAAAGTACGGTAACATACAGTACATTGACAGACATGTTACAGGGATAACAGGACAGAGTGCTAGAGGACAATGCCAGACATACTATAGAAACACTACTTTCTACATACTTCACTATTACATAAGACCAAGCAAGGAATTGACATTCAAAAATACCGTAGTTTATGATTAACTAATTATGCTTATGTTGAATCACAATGTTTAAAGCTGTACTATGTAACCTTTCTCTTCTACCCCGGATTTGAAACCAGGTCTCCTGTGCAAATGCTGAAATCTTTACCATTGAGCAACTAGAGCCTGCCTGCTTGTTCAGGGGATAAATTGAATTGACCTTCAGTCCAAAATCTGTGTCAAACCAGGAACGGGATCGCGTCAAAGGTCATGTCTCACCTAGACACAGGATCTACAGTAAATGTCGCAATAGAAGAGCAAGGAGATAAAATATAACTACCCTAATTGTATAAGTTGTATTAAAATGTTCTACCTGCTTTAAAGGTAATATGGTGAAGGAAGCTCTTTTACCCATATCAACATCGCTCTAAGACAGTGGTTCTCAACCTTTTCAGGCCGCGACCCCCAAAATAATCCTAATTTTGAACTGGGGACCCCCACCCTGACAAGCACTAAGAGTTGAGGAATTACATTTTGTATAACGTTGCAAGGCCTTGTAAGCTTTGGCTATTTTCACAATTTCTCCCTCTAATATTTGACAATTTGGCCAATGTTTAATTTGTCATTTTAGAGGTATTAGAAAGTCCTTAAATTGTCACTTTAGAAATGTGTAGATACCCTCTGTCTAAACACTTAAACTTCATGTTGGTTTGTTTACTGTTGAGTGAGAAAACAATGTTTCACATTAAGTTAATCATCTGGGGAACCCCCACAAAATAATTTGGAGACCCCCCTGGGGGTCCCGATCCACAGGTTGAGAACCACTGCTCTAAGAGATAACCAGTGGTGTAAAGTAACTAAGTACTCTTACTTAAGTACTGTACTTAAGTACAATTTTGAGGTATCTGTACTTTACTTGAGTACTTCCAATTTCTAATACTTTTACTTCTACTCCACTACATCTCGGATCCAAATATTGTACTTTTACTTCGCTACATTTTTTGAAAACCTTAGCTACTAGTTACTTTGCAGTTATACATTATAATATAAAAAAAAAACATATATTAACCACTTTAGCCTTATTTTATCCCTTGGCTATTTGAAAATAGCCGATCTACAAGCTCACAACGCGTCGCGATGCGACGCGTTGTGAGCTTGTAAATCTGCTATTTTCAAACATTTTGTACTTTTACTTTTACTTACTTTAAGTACATTTTGATGCCAATACTTTCATACTTTTACTCAAGTACATTTTGAATTCAGGACTTTTACTTGTAATGGAGTAGTTCTATATTGCTGTATTGATACTTTTACTTAAGTATAAAATGTGAGTACTTTTTACAACACTGGAGATAACCATTACCTGAGTCTCTACCAGCAGGGCCATATCCATGAACATAGCATGGAGTTCTCTAATGCTGGACTCCAAGCGAATGATGTCCTGGTGCCGGGACTCAATCTCATTCAATGCCTGCCGTGTGATCTGAGAATCAGAGATGATCTGAAGAGAGAAAAAAAAGACAGAATGTGCAATATTTATTGGATTTCATATTCATAATCAGAATAATCTGTAGTGTTTATTTGTGACTAACTAGTACCAGTAAGACTCCCTAATCAGGAGATAAGCGACCGTAAGGTTGCATACACAAACTTTAGAAGGCAATGGGACAGATCCATGTTGATGACAAGACTTGTCATGGATCGGGGCAACGGGGGCGAGATATGAGTAGGGGAAAAGTGTGACGTGTGATGTGTGACTGACAGACAGACTGACTGACAGCGGGTGGAGGTTTTGAAAGTAACTGCGACCTGACGGTCGCAACAAGAAGTGGAATGGCCTTTTGTGTGGTCCACATTTTGAAATCAATGTGTCTTGTCCACATCATGGAATCAGACACAGTGAAGCCAAAACTCAGGTAAAAAAGAAATCCAGGCAGGTGATTCTGTAGTTCTAAATGATTTAATCATTTGCTGCGTGGCCAATACAAATGTATTCTTGTAGGCTACTTCCAGTTCCAACCATACTCACTGTGAGGTTATTTCACACATCCCCACTAGATGGAGCTAGTTGTTCACCTTTGAATAGTGAATGAGAAGAACATGCCCCCACCACACAATGAAATCTAATTGTTTGTTTGTTTGTTTGTTTGTTTGTTTGTTTGTTTGTTTGTTTGTTTGATTGATTGATTGATTGATTGATTGATTGATTGATTGATTGAAGAATTTATTAGAGGTTTGCATAGGATAAAAGTACAGTTTAATGACAGTACAAGTCACTGGTACAAGGTCAACTAAAAGAAGATCCTAGTAAGCTTTTCGGCTTATTTACACAGGAACAACAGTATGTATCGTATCTCAAATAACATTGAAAGACAGACGGATAGAACACAGTACTTTGTCATAAAATATTAAATAACAAGGGAAATAGAAATAATAGTAATAGAGAAATATTTACAATGGAGAAGGGGAGGTATAATCACTATAATCACTAAACGATAGATAGCAGTAAATTATTTTCATCTTTTCTTTTCTCTAATCTCAAACATGAGTTGTCCTTTAAGAACCTTACGTCCGATACGAAGATTGATGGGTTGCCACTTTCCAGCATATCCTCCAGCTCTTCGTTGGTGGTCAGTCTTCCAGCTGAAATGAAAATGAATAGCCATAAATACAAAAGCTAAATCAAAGAGACGATAGCACCACAAGAAGTAAATGGTAAATGGTAAATGGTGCATTTATATAGCGCTTTTAATCCAAAGCGCTTTACATAGATTGTGCATTACATTCACCCATTCACACACACATTCATACACCGGTGGCGGAGGAAGCCATGCAAGGCACCAACCTACTCACCGGAGGCAATTAGGGGTTCAGAGTCTTGCCCAAGGACCCTTCGACATTAACTCAGGGGGAGCCCGGATTCGAACTGGGAACCCTTCGGGATTTATACCCTTCGTGCTCTAATACCAGTTTCTCTACCCCTGAGCTATGCCGCCCCAGAAGTGGATCATACACAATTTCCGGGTCATATTGTATTTGTGAGACAACATATCGAGGCAGTGTCATGGTGGTGTCATATATGCATCACTGACTCTGCTGAAGATTCTGTACGTGTTACTTTCCAAAGGGTTACAGCCTGGAGTTAAAGTTACTTGATAAATCTTCAAAATAATTCCCAAAAAGACACTAATTGACACAACTCACATTAAATACCATTGAATAAGACATGATCACCTGTGTTAAATAACAGACTCTAGTTTTCTTGTCAACTGTTTTTGTTTGTGTGACTAATATTAGATTACTTAGTGTTGAGGATAAAATGGCAACTAGAGAAACAGCTGGTGAAATTATAAAATCACACCCGTGTGAACTGAGAGGTGGTTGTGGAGGCTGCGCAACAGCAAAACAAATATAAATATAATAATAAAAATAATAATAAAAAAGATTTAAAAAAGATTAAAAACAAATATAAAAAAAAATAATAATAATAATATGGGGGGGGGGGGGGGGGGGGTGCTTGTGTGTGTGACCCCCCCCCCCCCCCCTCCCTGTGTGTGTGTGTGTGTGTGTGTGTGTGTGTGTGTGTGTGTGTGTGTGTGTGTGTGTGTGTTGCAGTTGATTTTCAGGCTAGAAGCAACAGCACCCTCTTTGGTCAACCAGTGGTACTAGGCTACAGACAGACATACATACATACATACATACATACATACATACATTCATATATACACTGATACACACATGGCCGTGCGTGCGTGCGTGCGTACCTGTGCGTGCATGTGCGTGCGTGTGCGTGCGTGTTTGTTGCAATTGATGCTCAGGCTAGATTCAACATCAGGCTACAGACACATACACGGATACACACTCCTGCAGTCCTGCATACACCTCAGGCTACAGACATACACACACGGCCATTCTAAGGAGCGGCGTCACCACCGCTCAAAAAGAAAATCGGTTCTCCCCCACTGTCATCCCTTTAGTCGTACAACAAACTCCCCCAGGGACACAGGTTTCTGTGCAGCTGACTGTGTCAGAGACAAGGGCATGTCCTCAGAGGGAAACATGCCCAAACAAGACCCTGTTATTACATGCAGAAAGTAGAAAGCAGAAAGTGTAGCGCTAGTTAAGTGATCACCCATAGACTTAACACACACAGACACAGGTACATGGGATCGTGTGACTGGATCAAAGGCGTAGGTGAACTACTGTTACACAGGCCTCGGAGCCCTCTGCCCTCTGCCTGTTGCCTAGGCAACACTAACACAGCTAGGCGTCTCTTGTGTCAGTTCTTCCGTCTGCAAAGTGGGAGAGACTGTCATTAATGCGGACCGTGGGGATTTGTCCTATTTTCGCCATCCACTACAGTCATGTCCCATATGTACATAACATACATGATGCATGTGTGTCGTCGAATTTCTTCTACAGTCAGAAGGATTCACGGAAATGTCACTGGAAATTATTAGATTATCTTGAGTAGCAAACAAAAACAAAAAAAAACTTTCAGCACAAAGACTTCTTAAAAGCGTTATGCTGAATGTCGTTTGCTACCCATGCCAATCTAATAACAAAAGTTCCTGAAGGATATTTCCATGAGTGCTGGTAATCCCTATGCCTGTAAAAGAACTTTGAGACTTCGAGTTGGTAAGAAATTACTGGAAGTAGTTGAGTAGTTCTCGCATTCTCGTACATTGTATAAGCTATTCGCCAAATTGCTACCTCAACCATTTCAAGGGCTTAAGACTACTGGCAAAGGCAAACCCAATTCAAGGCTTGGAGAAGATTTTAAATAACTAGTATCAAAAACGGCCATTGGAGACTAGCCTAGGGAGGTATGTGATAAATATAAATGTTACTTTAGAGTGAATAAAACTCTGACATCCTGAAAGAAATAACTGTTTAAAATCCAATCCTTGCCAGAGACTATTTATCAACAGATTTGGTGTCCAGAGGTGCTGAGTGGAGAACCATAGGTGGGGTATCCTTCCTGGTTTTGGTCCAAATTTGGGTTTTGTGATATGATGAAGTCACTATACATTTATCTCCAGCAATAAAAGTGTAAAAAAAAGGTGACAACATCTTGTTTTGAGTCAGTGCTGTTAAATAAACATTACCCTGATTCCGACACCAGTTTTTAGTTTGGTGTGACAAAAAGAATGCTGGCACTACAGAATCAAAGAGATGGATCAGGGAGAACATTTTTTAAATAAGGATGCTGCCTGTCTGGCGTGTTGTTCTGAAGCAACATTTCATTTGTCACTCACTTATCTCCAGCTGCCTCTGGATCCTCCCTTTGCTTCTTTCCCGAAAGGACACTTGAGTCTCATTGTATTGCGTCATGACCTCCACAAACTTCCTGGATAGCACTGTGTGCTGGTGGAAAGGAGAGCGAACACAATGTTGAGACAGAGGAGGGGTTTCTGCTTCAAAGGCTCTCTCACAATGTACAATCTCATGATTTAATAACCCACAATGCAACACAATGTTGCAATAAATAACGAAGGAACAGCTCCAGTTATACAGACCCCTGTGGCCTACAACACGGCTGGGAATTTCTAAACAGTGGCGAGGCGCTAAATCTTTGGCTGTGGCTGGTGGGTTTAGCATATTGCCAAACATCATTATCCATCTGGCTGAAATATGGGGATGGGGCAGCATTTACCAGCTACATGGGCATTGTGTAAAAAAAATGTTTGCACTTTTTTTTTCTTTCCTGCAACCTAAGCAAAACCAAAAAGAATCCATGAACAACTATATTGTGATGTCGCCTGTTTAAAACCTGGAGAGAGATTGTAGTGTAGGTCTTTTAAAGGCACCTCTGTAATGTACACACATGACAAATGAGCAGTTACATGTAATGTCTTGAGAGAGAGGGCGAGATCATTTAGCGACCTCCAACCGGGTTGCAACCGGGTCGGTAGTTTTCAGCGACCCGGTCGCTAAATCTACCGACCGGGTCGCTAAATCACCGACTGGGCCGCTAAATCTACCGATCGGGTCGCTAAATCACCGACCTGGCCCGGTCGGTGATTTTGCAGCCCGGTTGGTAGATTTAGCGACCCGGTCGGTAGATCTAGCGACCTGGTTGGTGATTTTGCAGCCCGGTTGGTAGATTTAGCGACCCGGTCGGTAGATTTAGCGACCCGGTCGGTGAAAACTACCGACCAGGTTGCGACCAGGTTGGAGGTAAATGCTAAATGATCTCGCTCCTACTGGGTCTTGACTTGCATTGCGTTTTGAACTTGTTCTTTGACAATGTATCTAAGCTATCAAATAACGTATCTTCTGCAAAGCAAAAGAAATGTAAGAACACAATATCCCTTGTTTCACTACTGCTACCTAAAATCTGTGACAAAACGCAGAATCATGGCTAGTGTCCTGACCTGAGTTTTCTGGATTCGGAAGTCAACTGAGGTTCTGTTAGCCATGTCATCCATGGGCAAGCTTTGTTCCATAGCTTTAAGGAGAACACAAACATCATTTTATATACAGTATAAAAAGAAAACTGAGAAATTACGCTATGGTTAAACTTACATTTTAACTTAGCTCGCACAATGTTGGCAGTGCCTTTGATGTTGTTAGTTAATGTGTTGAGTTCATCCTTTGTTCCTAGATTTGAGAGGGGGAAAAAACAAGACAAAATAAATACCGGTAGTTGTTTGAAATATGTTTTCCCTTTGAAGAGACATTGTATGCATGTATTCAATGCAGCTCTCCTTAATGTAAATATTGGAAAAGATATTCATCTTTTCATGTAACTTGGCAACTGCCCAGTGGCAATATTTCCCCAATGCAAAAAACAAAACGCAGGCCTGCTCCGTTCCCCATGGTGACCAGTGCAACATCACGGATGCTTTAAAAATCATGAAGCACACAGGGGTGTCGCACCAAATTGTGGGCCCTGGGAACATGGATTCACTGCGGGCCTCCCATGAATGGGAGCAGCGCGGCACTCGGTCTTGGGCCCTAGTAACTCAGTCCCACTTTTCCCCCCTTGTGTGACGCCCCTGCAAGCACATGTGTCTGGTTCACACTTCCTGTAACATTTGACAAATGAATGGGTTCAACTGAAGGGTCTCTGAAGGGTCTTTGTCTATGGCAGGTTCTCAGGCCTCCATACTGGATCAGTTGTGACTCCCAAACAAGGCCAGTGATTGATTCTTACAGCTGAAACAACAACCCTCCTCAAGCTTGATTCTAAACAAGCAGAGTAACCACTGGCCAGCATCTAAAAAAATACTGCCCCCCTTCTCCCCCACATCTCTGAATTAACCTACTTTTTATTGTAGGATTTCAATGCTGCTATCAGATAGGTACAATAGATATTGAGTTATTGTGATCTATGCTGTCATAACTGGTATAACATTAGGGATGAAGTGTAGATTGACAGGAAACAGGGAGAGAGAGAGACGGGGGAGTGACATGCAGCGAAGGTTTCGAGCCTATGTGGAATGCGCCTGGACCACTAGGCCAGCGGGTGCCCGGTTATGAGTGATTTTCACTATTTGATAAACACTGCTATGATCTTGAGAGATAATGTCATCAGAATTCCAATCGACTCCCCTGTTACGTAATGGATCTGTGAGTGAGTGACGACATGTCAGTCACCCTGGATGCTTGTAGGTAGTTAGGCATGTAGGTAGGTAGGTAGGTAGGTACAGTAGGTAGGTAGGTACCGGTAGGTAGGTAGGTAGGTAGGTATAGTGTAGGTAGGTAGGTAGGTAGGTAGGTAGGTACAGTAGGTAGGTAGGTAGGCATGTAGGTAGGTAGGTAGGTAGTAGGTAGGTGGGTAGGTACGTAGGTATAGGTAGGTAGTAGGTAGGTGGGTAGGTACGTAGGTAGGTAGGTATAGTGTAGGTATAGTGTAGGTACGTAGGTAGGTAGGTATAGTGTAGGTATAGTGTAGGTAGGTAGGTATGTAGGTAGGTACTAGGTAGGTAGGTAGGTAGGTAGGTAGTAGGTAGGTGGGTAGGTACGTAGTAGGGGTGTAACGATACATTTTAATAGCGATTCGATACATATCACGATACATGGTTGACGATACGATACATGGACGATATTGGTTCATTCATGGCGATACGATACGATTCGATTCAATGATTTAAAATCGATATAGTAACTATTTAGCAAAGACATTAAATCTGTGTGAAAGGTGTGGATAGTGCAGGTTTTAAGGGAAACATGCATTATTATGGATATAAATAAGTAAACTCAGTGATTATCTGCCAAATACATGGACATTGTATATTGACAAACCTGCGCCTTGACATGAACCCAGAGATTACACACATTTATCCATAGACCCAGTGCAGCTATATGGAAAGGAAACGTAATTTAACCCCTCCTTTTAAATGTTTCTTCTTAAAAATGCAAAATACAATGCACAAGTGGGTAGTATCGATACAATCGATTCTTTGCACTTCCGATTCGATACGATACAAAATAAAACGATACGATTCGATTTTAGCTGTTTTCATTTCGATATACTTCGATTTTTTAAGTTAAAAACGATATTTCGATACAGTTACTATATCGTTACACCCCTAGTACGTAGGTATAGGTAGGTAGTAGGTAGGTAGGTAGGTACCAGTAGGTAGGTAGGTATAGTGTAGGTAGGTAGGTAGGTACTGTATGTAGGTAGGTAGGTATAGTGTAGGTATAGTGTAGGTAGGTAGGTAGGTATGTAGGTAGGTACTAGGTAGGTAGGTAGGTAGGTATGTAGGTAGGTACAGTAGGTATGTAGGTAGGTAGTAGGTAGGTGGGTAGGTACGTAGGTATAGGTAGGTAGTAGGTAGGTGGGTAGGTACGTAGGTAGGTAGGTATAGTGTAGGTATAGTGTAGGTATGTAGGTAGGTACTAGGTAGGTAGGTAGGTAGGTAGGTAGGTAGGTATAGTGTAGGTAGGTATAGTGTAGGTAGGTAGGTAGGTAGGTAGGTAGGTAGGTAGGTAGGTAGGTATGTAGGTAGGTAGGTATAGTGTAGGTAGGTAGGTAGGTATGTAGGTAGGTACTAGGTAGGTAGGTAGGTAGGTAGGTAGGTAGATAGGTAGGTAGGTAGGCCAGTGGTGATGCCAGTGGTGAGCGCACCTCATGGCGTGCTCTGTTGGAGCAGGACATACATGGCCTACTCTACTTGTTCACATGACGCAAGTTGGCACTCGACAGTAGCCTGATTTCAGACTCTGCGCTGGAGCTTGCAGTCCACTCAGAGAGCGGGCGGGTCTATTGGCTGGAGCCAGGCAAACTCGACAGAGTGCAGTTCTAGTTATTTATGTTGCTGGGTGCGAATGGGCTTCTTGATGGTAGAAAACTTACTGTCATCCGGATTGGGTGCTGACAGGATCATGCTATGGACCTTCCTCACCTCTTCCACCTGGTAGGAGATCCTATCAATGAGCCCCCTGACTTCATCCACCTAAACCGTTCAAACAGGAAACAAACCATCACTATAGATGGATAGATGGATGATTGCATACATGTCATTTACTAGCCATGGAATAAATACTCACTTTTCTGAAAAAACACTCCATGAAGTCCACTGTGACCGAGACATCATCCTCGAACGGGTTTGTGCTGTTCTGTTGCAAGAACGGGTTTGTACTGTTCTGTTCAAGTGAAATGTATGGGGAATACGCATGAGATGTTTTGTGGTTTGAAGTAGAACACAACAACAACAACAACAACAACAACAACAACACATACTGTAGGTCTATACCCAGTGGTGGAAAGTAAAGTAGGATTCAAGGATTCTAATATTGCATTTTTACTCCACTACATTTATTTGAACACTAATTCGTAGATGTTTTTATTATTATTACAAAACATACATTAGCCACTTCAGGCAGAGCCTTATTAGCCTATATCAATTTTGGTCATTTGAAAATGAGAGCTTATTGTATTTTTAAGCCTATACATTTTATAGGCTATTTGAAAGCTTGTGAAATGGGACATTCTGCATAATGAGTAGGTGCAACAGGCCAGGATGTTATTGAGTTTGAAGTCCATCAAATTCGTTTTCATTTAACAGCATCGATACTTTTAGATATCTTATTATTATTAATAATAATATTATTTTACTGTTTTCATAACTGTCATCAATAACAACAACAACAACAACACATAGGCCTAATATGTAGACCAATCATGCGCTTATCCAATCGATTAGTCGTACTTACAGCTGCAGTTAATTCTCCAAATCGATCCTTCATCACAGCGTCTTTATGCTTATTATCTTACACCCGTTGGGTCATTCTGAACACCACACAACGCATGATGGATGATTTAACAATAGTTGGATAGTTCGCTATAAGCTATAAGCACAAGAGGGTTAGCTTGACAAACATCTTAGGAGCTCGACAGGAGAAACATGCGTTATTGCTTTCCTTTCTAGAATATTACTTTTGAAGTAGGCCTAGTTGAAATAGTCTACTAGCCTACTGTTTAAATAACGAGGGGCTCCATAAAAAGCGGATGGATGGAGCCATGGAGGTTTCGTATTATCTACGGAATATTCTATTTCCAAGGTATTCCCTACAAACAGTATCTAGGTTCCATAATAGATCCAACAACACAAACCGCTTGGGGAACGCCTCTCTGGGATGCGCGCATGCAGGCACGATCTGAGCCCAGTCTATGGGTCTGTCTGTGGCTGAGCCTGTGCGACAGTGCGCGCATGTAGAAACAAGTCAGAATCTCAATCATAAATTGATCTTGTTAACTCTCTTTTGTTTTCGAGCGCACATCACACGATATAAAACTAACTTGTGCGACAGTCAGTTACACGAGAAGGGTGGCTGATCAGTGATCAATAAATGATGAGCAGCTCAAACATATAAAGGCCACACAAAGAATTGGCCACACAGTGGCGCTGTTTACTTTCATTTAAAGTTGACAATGACGGCACTTGGAGAAACGTTGCTCAAATAGAGCTATCGCATACGGGACGACGATTGACGGGCACGCGCAGGGATGCGGATAGGCCTAGCCTATAGCCATAGATTCTTAAATCCATGCATGATTCCATCTAATCTTCATTCGAGTGATCATCAGTGGCGGAAAAAGTGGCTACTCAAATATTTTATGTAAGTAAAAATATCAAAACTGCAAGGGTTAGTCCAGAATTTGAAATGTACTTGAGTAAAAGTACAAAAAAAAAGGATTGGTATCAAAATGTAGGTTACTTAAAGCACCAAAAGTACAAAATGTTTGAAAATGGGTAGGCTATGTTTTATACTAATATTATAATTCTCTGCAAAGGAGATAATTATCTGCAAAGGAACTAGTAACTAAAGTTGTAACAATGTCAAATAAATGTAGTATTTACGTATGAACAGTATACCACTGTTCATGTCATAGGCCTATTGCTATTTCATACCGTTTTGGTCATATTCTGCAGTGGCTGGCTCTGGCTGCTCTCATATCTGCGCTGCGCAATCTCCAATTACGCACCCTTTACGCACCCATTGAACGCTCCTCCTCAGATGATCCAAAGATGACATCACGTAGGTCTACAACCCAATACGTCTCCGCGGAGAATTTCTCCACTCGTTGCAAATTCAAGACTCACTCACAGAGTCTGTGAGTGAGCTGTTGCAAATTAGATGGTGGCAGGCATTTTGGGTCATACCATCTGAGCCTCTGTAAGTGCTTGCAGTGCAAATGGTATGGTCCAGGTGCATTCAGGGATGTATCAGATATGATACAACAGGGTTTTGTACCAATTATTGGTTACACTGACACCACATTGCATAATTTAAACGGTGTATCATATATGATACATACGGCGAACATTTTATTTGGCAAAAAGGTACAATAGCCTTTCAATAAAAGACAAGAACAGACAAGCTACACAAGAGAAACATGAAATGAAACATTTCTAAAAGGGAACACATGAAACGAAACAGTTCAGTGCCGAGGGAAGTAGGGGTGCTGGGGGTGCGGCCGCACCCCCTCCCCCACGTCCCACCGCACCCCCCACCGCACCCCCTAAAGGGGGGTTGGGGGAAAAATATTGCCGATCGGCAAGTAGAGGCTCTGACATCAGTGGCGTGAAGTAGGAGCTATTGGCTACTTCTATTTCCAGTACAATTTCAAAATAAACATGTGTTGAATGATCGATTGTATAGACAAAAAAAAAAAGAAAGGCTCTTGTTTTGAAATGTGCTTCTGGGCACTGTTTAGACAGGAAATGGCTTTCAAAGGACTTCCCTTTTAACTTGTCTAAGCGTCTGTCTCTCCGTGCGTAACATATGCGTCGTGGACTCGGGTGAATTATAACAATACGGGCATAAAAGGAATATACAGAACACCAAGACAACACAACCTAGGCTATAAAGGCATTAAACATCGCCCTCTGCTAGCCCTGGCGTCCTCACTGGTGAGTCGTGGCTAAAGACTTGTAATGATGAATGCTATGTTATGCTGCTGTGCTGCCTGGCTAGGCTAATGTTTGGGCTAGCTAGTGGCTAATGGCTATGGTGTACCAGAAGTTGACCAGCTGTTTCCTAACACTGGGGTCTGGACCGATGCGGCGGACAATATAGCATCTAATAATATCCTGCTGGCTGCAATCAGATCAGTGGCATATGGCCACTGTGTGCGCATTTTTTATATGTCTCCGCACTGTCCACAGCCCGTTTGGAGAGGCAAAGGGAAAGTTTAGTGTGCAGTTCCCAATTGTGTTACATTTAGCTAAAAAATAAACCGCGGAAACCCGAATAAAACATGCAAAAAAGGTTATAAAACACAATTAAAATCCGCAAATAACCGCAATTTTTCGCGCGTGCGTGACCCGGGGATCGGGTCACGCACGCGCGCGACACGATCGACAGCCCCTCCTGCCTCATATTAGTTCCCGCGGCTATGAAACAGTTGTATTTCTTTTTAACAGTCTGTTTTCTTCTTATAACCGATTGTGATGGCTGGGACCACAGCCACACATTCAGACAAGACTCATATTCACATTTGCATTATATTGTACCCCTTTGTATTGGCAGGTGTACTAAAATACATTTTTCTCTTTGTGCAGTGTGTTCCTGAGCATGGGGGTGGAGCCAGGATGGACCAGGCCCAGGCACTTGATTGAGAGGGGGGGATGGGCATTAGTTTGGTTCTGTCTAGTTATTGTTAAGTTCTGTCCTCCCCTGTGTCTAGTTATTGGTTTGGTCCACCCCTATATAAGTCCCCTCATGTCTCAGTAGGTCAGTTCTGTTAGTGGAGTTCATTTCCTGTTTTGTGGCACTGCACGTTATTTTCGTTTACAGTTATGTTTAGTTGACCTCTTAAAGGGCCCTATAACTTTTGTTTGAATCTTTTGTTGATTATTTGTTATTTTTGGAAATTAAAACAAACTTCGAGTTTGAAAACCTGTGTTTGTCCTGCTTTGACTGCTCGGTCCCTCACACCGATGTATTCATTTGTTTATACTAAGTCGGTTTATCTTAACCACGCTCGAATAAAACATGTGCTTTGTGCTTAAAAGGCCATTAACTAAATGAAATGTGATTGGCAAGAGAAAAATTACTCAAAACAAAACATACAATGTCCCTAATGACAGGATGGATCTCAATCATAAGATGTACATGCAATAAGACTAATCTTCAAGACCACAAGGTTCAGCACAGGAACACCATAGCATGAAATATTAAAGAAACCTCACAAACACAGCAAGTGTGTAGACCACACAATTCTCTTTGCAAAAAGTTCTTAGTTGTATTAATAAAGGGAAATGTAAACTTCTTGTAAATGCAGGCATGCAAGTTTCAAGTGTTACAAACCAAAAACTATGCACATGTCCTCCCTGTCATCTACCATGTCCACCCTGTCATGAACCATGTCCACCCTGTCATGATGTCCATTATCCTAAGAAAGACATTTTATTTATTTATTTGGTTGAATGTTACACAAAAGAATGATGGCTGAAAGCCAAATAATTTGATTTAGCTTACTGTACCTCATAATGATAACAAAATGTGTCTAGAACATAGTGGATATTGCACCAATATCAGCTGTACAATGATAACATTATATTGCATACAGCAAAATAAGCTATCAATATATATCAAATTTATAACTTATGATTATTCAAATCACCAAAGTAGTGGATAATGAACTTTAGTAGGAATGAGCACAATTCCAAATGCCACCATGATTATGTTGAGGTTGAGGTAAATGCAGAGCCCTGTCTGCGCCTGTTGTATCATATCTGATACATCCCAGCTGGACCATACCATTTGCACTGCAAGCACTTACAGAGGCTCAGATGGTATGACCCAAAATGCAGAGTCCTGTGCCTGTTGTATCATGGCAGATGGTATGACCCAAAATGCCAAAATGCAGAGTCCTGTGCCTGTTGTATCAAATATGATACATACGTTATACGTTTCGGTAAACAACAGTTCATTCAAGTTATGCAACCCTTATTTCGAAATATTAGGACAGATATACAAGGAAAACCTACCAGAAAATCCTCCAAAGCAATGTTTGGCCTGTGCAGTCAGCTGTTGCAAATTAGATGGTGGCAGGCATTTTGGGTCATACCATCTGAGCCTCTGTAAGTGCTTGCAGTGCAAATGGTATGGTCCAGGTGCATTCAGGGATGTATCAGATATGATACAACAGGGTTTTGTACCAATTATTGGTTACACTGACACCACATTGCATAATTTAAACGGTGTATCATATATGATACATACGGTGAACATTTTATTTGGCAAAAAGGTACAATAGCCTTTCAATAAAAGACAAGAACAGACAAGCTACACAAGAGAAACATGAAATGAAACATTTCTAAAAGGGAACACATGAAACGAAACAGTTGTATTTCTTTTAAACAGTCTGTTTTCTTCTTATAACCGATTGTGATGGCTGGGACCACAGCCACACATTCAGACAAGACTCATATTCACATTTGCATTATATTGTACCCCTTTGTATTGGCAGGTGTACTAAAATACATTTTTTCTCTTTGTGCAGTGTGTTCCTGAGCATGGGGGTGGAGCCAGGATGGACCAGGCCAAGGCACTTGATTGAGAGGGGGGGATGGGCATTAGTTTGGTTCTGTCTAGTTATTGTTAAGTTCTGTCCTCCCCTGTGTCTAGTTATTGGTTTGGTCCACCCCTATATAAGTCCCCTCATGTCTCAGTAGGTCAGTTCTGTTAGTGGAGTTCATTTCCTGTTTTGTGGCACTGCACGTTATTTTCGTTTACAGTTATGTTTAGTTGACCTCTTAAAGGGCCCTATAACTTTTGTTTGAATCTTTTGTTGATTATTTGTTATTTTTGGAAATTAAAACAAACTTCGAGTTTGAAAACCTGTGTTTGTCCTGCTTTGACTGCTCGGTCCCTCACACCGATGTATTCATTTGGTTTATACTAAGTCGGTTTATCTTAACCAC
Source organism: Nannobrachium achirus (assembly GCF_963921795.1). NCBI lineage: Eukaryota > Metazoa > Chordata > Actinopteri > Myctophiformes > Myctophidae > Nannobrachium > Nannobrachium achirus. The sequence continues at coordinate 21,968,085 of NC_137832.1, read as the reverse complement.
GCTCGAATAAAACATGTGCTTTGTGCTTAAAAGGCCATTAACTAAATGAAATGTGATTGGCAAGAGAAAAATTACTCAAAACAAAACATACAATGTCCCTAATGACAGGATGGATCTCAATCATAAGATGTACATGCAATAAGACTAATCTTCAAGACCACAAGGTTCAGCACAGGAACACCATAGCATGAAATATTAAAGAAACCTCACAAACACAGCAAGTGTGTAGACCACACAATTCTCTTTGCAAAAAGTTCTTAGTTGTATTAATAAAGGGAAATGTAAACTTCTTGTAAATGCAGGCATGCAAGTTTCAAGTGTTACAAACCAAAAACTATGCACATGTCCTCCCTGTCATCTACCATGTCCACCCTGTCATGAACCATGTCCACCCTGTCATGATGTCCATTATCCTAAGAAAGACATTTTATTTATTTATTTATTTATTTGGTTGAATGTTACACAAAAAAATGATGGCTGAAAGCCAAATAATTTGATTTAGCTTACTGTACCTCACAATGATAACAAAATGTGTCTAGAACATAGAGGATATTGCACCAATATCAGCTGTACAATTATAACATTATATTGCATACAGCAAAATAAGCTATCAATATATATCAAATTTATAACTAATGATTATTCAAATCACCAAAGTAGTGGATAATGAACTTTAGTAGGAATGAGCACAATTCCAAATGCCACCATGATTATGTTGAGGTTGAGGTAAATGCAGAGCCCTGTCTGTGCCTGTTGTATCATATCTGATACATCCCAGCTGGACCATACCATTTGCACTGCAAGCACTTACAGAGGCTCAGATGGTATGACCCAAAATGCAGAGTCCTGTGCCTGTTGTATCATGGCAGATGGTATGACCCAAAATGCCAAAATGCAGAGTCCTGTGCCTGTTGTATCAAATATGATACATACGTTATACGTTTCGGTAAACAACAGTTCATTCAAGTTATGCAACCCTTATTTCGAAATATTAGGACAGATATACAAGGAAAACCTACCAGAAAATCCTCCAAAGCAAAATGTTTGGCCTGCGCAGTCAGCTGTTGCAAATTAGATGGTGGCAGGCATTTTGGGTCATACCATATGAGCCTCTGTAAGTGCTTGCAGTGCAAATGGTATGGTCCAGGTGCATTCAGGGATGTATCAGATATGATACAACAGGGTTTTGTACCAATTATTGGTTACACTGACACCACATTGCATAATTTAAACGGTGTATCATATATGATCCTCATATATGATACATACATACGGATACATACGGCGAACATTTTATTTGGCAAAAAGGTACAATAGCCTTTCAATAAAAGACAAGAACAGACAAGCTACACAAGAGAAACATGAAATGAAACATTTCTAAAAGGGAACACATGAAACGAAACAGTTGTATTTCTTTTTAACAGTCTGTTTTCTTCTTATAACCGATTGTGATGGCTGGGACCACAGCCACACATTCAGACAAGACTCATATTCACATTTGCATTATATTGTACCCCTTTGTATTGGCAGGTGTACTAAAATACATTTTTCTCTTTGTGCAGTGTGTTCCTGAGCATGGGGGTGGAGCCAGGATGGACCAGGCCAAGGCACTTGATTGAGAGGGGGGGATGGGCATTAGTTTGGTTCTGTCTAGTTATTGTTAAGTTCTGTCCTCCCCTGTGTCTAGTTATTGGTTTGGTCCACCCCTATATAAGTCCCCTCATGTCTCAGTAGGTCAGTTCTGTTAGTGGAGTTCATTTCCTGTTTTGTGGCACTGCACGTTATTTTCGTTTACAGTTATGTTTAGTTGACCTCTTAAAGGGCCCTATAACTTTTGTTTGAATCTTTTGTTGATTATTTGTTATTTTTGGAAATTAAAACAAACTTCGAGTTTGAAAACCTGTGTTTGTCCTGCTTTGACTGCTCGGTCCCTCACACCGATGTATTCATTTGGTTTATACTAAGTCGGTTTATCTTAACCACGCTCGAATAAAACATGTGCTTTGTGCTTAAAAGGCCATTAACTAAATGAAATGTGATTGGCAAGAGAAAAATTACTCAAAACAAAACATACAATGTCCCTAATGACAGGATGGATCTCAATCATAAGATGTACATGCAATAAGACTAATCTTCAAGACCACAAGGTTCAGCACAGGAACACCATAGCATGAAATATTAAAGAAACCTCACAAACACAGCAAGTGTGTAGACCACACAATTCTCTTTGCAAAAAGTTCTTAGTTGTATTAATAAAGGGAAATGTAAACTTCTTGTAAATGCAGGCATGCAAGTTTCAAGTGTTACAAACCAAAAACTATGCACATGTCCTCCCTGTCATCTACCATGTCCACCCTGTCATGAACCATGTCCACCCTGTCATGATGTCCATTATCCTAAGAAAGACATTTTATTTATTTATTTATTTATTTGGTTGAATGTTACACAAAAAAATGATGGCTGAAAGCCAAATAATTTGATTTAGCTTACTGTACCTCACAATGATAACAAAATGTGTCTAGAACATAGTGGATATTGCACCAATATCAGCTGTACAATGATAACATTATATTGCATACAGCAAAATAAGCTATCAATATATATCAAATTTATAACTTATGATTATTCAAATCACCAAAGTAGTGGATAATGAACTTTAGTAGGAATGAGCACAATTCCAAATGCCACCATGATTATGTTGAGGTTGAGGTAAATGCAGAGCCCTGTCTGTGCCTGTTGTATCATATCTGATACATCCCAGCTGGACCATACCATTTGCACTGCAAGCACTTACAGAGGCTCAGATGGTATGACCCAAAATGCAGAGTCCTGTGCCTGTTGTATCATGGCAGATGGTATGACCCAAAATGCCAAAATGCAGAGTCCTGTGCCTGTTGTATCAAATATGATACATACGTTATACGTTTCGGTAAACAACAGTTCATTCAAGTTATGCAACCCTTATTTCGAAATATTAGGACAGATATACAAGGAAAACCTACCAGAAAATCCTCCAAAGCAAAATGTTTGGCCTGTGCAGTCAGCTGTTGCAAATTAGATGGTGGCAGGCATTTTGGGTCATACCATCTGAGCCTCTGTAAGTGCTTGCAGTGCAAATGGTATGGTCCAGGTGCATTCAGGGATGTATCAGATATGATACAACAGTCTGTTTTCTTCTTATAACCGATTGTGATGGCTGGGACCACAGCCACACATTCAGACAAGACTCATATTCACATTTGCATTATATTGTACCCCTTTGTATTGGCAGGTGTACTAAAATACATTTTTCTCTTTGTGCAGTGTGTTCCTGAGCATGGGGGTGGAGCCAGGATGGACCAGGCCAAGGCACTTGATTGAGAGGGGGGGGATGGGCATTAGTTTGGTTCTGTCTAGTTGTTAAGTTCTGTCCTCCCCTGTGTCTAGTTAATGGTTTGGTCCACCCCTATATAAGTCCCCTCATGTCTCAGTAGGTCAGTTCTGTTAATGGAGTTCATTTCCTGTTTTGTGGCACTGCACATTATTTTCGTTTACAGTTATGTTTAGTTGACCTCTTAAAGGGCCCTATAACTTTTGTTTGAATCTTTTGTTGATTATTTGTTATTTTTGGAAATTAAAACAAACTTCGAGTTTGAAAACCTGTGTTTGTCCTGCTTTGACTGCTCGGTCCCTCACACCGATGTATTCATTTGGTTTATACTAAGTCGGTTTATCTTAACCATGCTCGAATAAAACATGTGCTTTGTGCTTAAAAGGCCATTAACTAAATGAAATGTGATTGGCAAGAGAAAAATTACTCAAAACAAAACATACAATGTCCCTAATGACAGGATGGATCTCAATCATAAGATGTACATGCAATAAGACTAATCTTCAAGACCACAAGGTTCAGCACAGGAATACCATAGCATGAAATATTAAAGAAACCTCACAAACACAGCAAGTGTGTAGACCACACAATTCTCTTTGCAAAAAGTTCTTAGTTGTATTAATAAAGGGAAATGTAAACTTCTTGTAAATGCAGGCATGCAAGTTTCAAGTGTTACAAACCAAAAACTATGCACATGTCCTCCCTGTCATCTACCATGTCCACCCTGTCATGAACCATGTCCACCCTGTCATGATGTCCATTATCCTAAGAAAGACATTTTATTTATTTATTTATTTATTTGGTTGAATGTTACACAAAAAATGATGGCTGAAAGCCAAATAATTTGATTTAGCTTACTGTACCTCACAATGATAACAAAATGTGTCTAGAACATAGTGGATATTGCACCAATATCAGCTGTACAATGATAACATTATATTGCATACAGCAAAATAAGCTATCAATATATATCACATTTATAACTTATGATTATTCAAATCACCAAAGTAGTGGATAATGAACTTTAGTAGGAATGCACAATTCCAAATGCCACCATGATTATGTTGAGGTTGAGGTAAATGCAGAGCCCTGTCTGTGCCTGTTGTATCATATCTGATACATCCCAGCTGGACCATACCATTTGCACTGCAAGCACTTACAGAGGCTCAGATGGTATGACCCAAAATGCAGAGTCCTGTGCCTGTTGTATCATGGCAGATGGTATGACCCAAAATGCAGAGTCCTGTGCCTGTTGTATCAAATATGATACATACGTTATACGTTTCGGTAAACAACAGTTCATTCAAGTTATGCAACCCTTATTTCGAAATATTAGGACAGATATACAAGGAAAACCTACCAGAAAATCCTCCAAAGCAATGTTTGGCCTGTGCAGTCAGCTGTTGCAAATTAGATGGTGGCAGGCATTTTGGGTCATACCATCTGAGCCTCTGTAAGTGCTTGCAGTGCAAATGGTATGGTCCAGGTGCATTCAGGGATGTATCAGATATGATACAACAGGGTTTTGTACCAATTATTGGTTACACTGACACCACATTGCATAATTTAAACGGTGTATCATATATGATACATACGGCGAACATTTTATTTGGCAAAAAGGTACAATAGCCTTTCAATAAAAGACAAGAACAGACAAGCTACACAAGAGAAACATGAAATGAAACATTTCTAAAAGGGAACACATGAAACGAAACAGTTGTATTTCTTTTAAACAGTCTGTTTTCTTCTTATAACCGATTGTGATGGCTGGGACCACAGCCACACATTCAGACAAGACTCATATTCACATTTGCATTATATTGTACCCCTTTGTATTGGCAGGTGTACTAAAATACATTTTTCTCTTTGTGCAATGTGTTCCTGAGCATGGGGGTGGAGCCAGGATGGACCAGGCCAAGGCACTTGATTGAGAGGGGGGGATGGGCATTAGTTTGGTTCTGTCTAGTTATTGGTTTGGTCCACCCCTATATAAGTCCCCTCATGTCTCAGTAGGTCAGTTCTGTTAGTGGAGTTCATTTCCTGTTTTGTGGCACTGCACGTTATTTTCGTTTACAGTTATGTTTAGTTGACCTCTTAAAGGGCCCTATAACTTTTGTTTGAATCTTTTGTTGATTATTTGTTATTTTTGGAAATTAAAACAAACTTCGAGTTTGAAAACCTGTGTTTGTCCTGCTTTGACTGCTCGGTCCCTCACACCGATGTATTCATTTGGTTTATACTAAGTCGGTTTATCTTAACCACGCTCGAATAAAACATGTGCTTTGTGCTTAAAATGCCATTAACTAAATGAAATGTGATTGGCAAGAGAAAAATTACTCAAAACAAAACATACAATGTCCCTAATGACAGGATGGATCTCAATCATAAGATGTACATGCAATAAGACTAATCTTCAAGACCACAAGGTTCAGCACAGGAACACCATAGCATGAAATATTAAAGAAACCTCACAAACACAGCAAGTGTGTAGACCACACAATTCTCTTTGCAAAAAGTTCTTAGTTGTATTAATAAAGGGAAATGTAAACTTCTTGTAAATGCAGGCATGCAAGTTTCAAGTGTTACAAACCAAAAACTATGCACATGTCCTCCCTGTCATCTACCATGTCCACCCTGTCATGAACCATGTCCACCCTGTCATGATGTCCATTATCCTAAGAAAGACATTTTATTTATTTATTTATTTATTTGGTTGAATGTTACACAAAAAAAATGATGGCTGAAAGCCAAATAATTTGATTTAGCTTACTGTACCTCACAATGATAACAAAATGTGTCTAGAACATAGTGGATATTGCACCAATATCAGCTGTACAATGATAACATTATATTGCATACAGCAAAATAAGCTATCAATATATATCAAATTTATAACTTATGATTATTCAAATCACCAAAGTAGTGGATAATGAACTTTAGTAGGAATGAGCACAATTCCAAATGCCACCATGATTATGTTGAGGTTGAGGTAAATGCAGAGCCCTGTCTGTGCCTGTTGTATCATATCTGATACATCCCAGCTGGACCATACCATTTGCACTGCAAGCACTTACAGAGGCTCAGATGGTATGACCCAAAATGCAGAGTCCTGTGCCTGTTGTATCATGGCAGATGGTATGACCCAAAATGCCAAAATGCAGAGTCCTGTGCCTGTTGTATCAAATATGATACATACGTTATACGTTTCGGTAAACAACAGTTCATTCAAGTTATGCAACCCTTATTTCGAAATATTAGGACAGATATACAAGGAAAACCTACCAGAAAATCCTCCAAAGCAAAATGTTTGGCCTGTGCAGTCAGCTTATGCAAATTAGATGGTGGCAGGCATTTTGGGTCATACCATCTGAGCCTCTGTAAGTGCTTGCAGTGCAAATGGTATGGTCCAGGTGCATTCAGGGATGTATCAGATATGATACAACAGGGTTTTGTACCAATTATTGGTTACACTGACACCACATTGCATAATTTAAACAGTGTATCATATATGATCCTCATATATGATACATACATACGGATACATACGGCGAACATTTTATTTGGCAAAAAGGTACAATAGCCTTTCAATAAAAGACAAGAACAGACAAGCTACACAAGAGAAACATGAAATGAAACATTTCTAAAAGGGAACACATGAAACGAAACAGTTGTATTTCTTTTTAACAGTCTGTTTTCTTCTTATAACCGATTGTGATGGCTGGGACCACAGCCACACATTCAGACAAGACTCATATTCACATTTGCATTATATTGTACCCCATTGTATTGGCAGGTGTACTAAAATACATTTTTCTCTTTGTGCAGTGTGTTCCTGAGCATGGGGGTGGAGCCAGGATGGACCAGGCCAAGGCACTTGATTGAGAGGGGGGGATGGGCATTAGTTTGGTTCTGTCTAGTTATTGTTAAGTTCTGTCCTCCCCTGTGTCTAGTTATTGGTTTGGTCCACCCCTATATAAGCCCCCTCATGTCTCAGTAGGTCAGTTCTGTTAGTGGAGTTCATTTCCTGTTTTGTGGCACTGCACGTTATTTTCGTTTACAGTTATGTTTAGTTGACCTCTTAAAGGGCCCTATAACTTTTGTTTGAATCTTTTGTTGATTATTTGTTATTTTTGGAAATTAAAACAAACTTCGAGTTTGAAAACCTGTGTTTGTCCTGCTTTGACTGCTCGGTCCCTCACACCGATGTATTCATTTGGTTTATACTAAGTCGGTTTATCTTAACCATGCTCGAATAAAACATGTGCTTTGTGCTTAAAAGGCCATTAACTAAATGAAATGTGATTGGCAAGAGAAAAATTACTCAAAACAAAACATACAATGTCCCTAATGACAGGATGGATCTCAATCATAAGATGTACATGCAATAAGACTAATCTTCAAGACCACAAGGTTCAGCACAGGAACACCATAGCATGAAATATTAAAGAAACCTCACAAACACAGCAAGTGTGTAGACCACACAATTCTCTTTGCAAAAAGTTCTTAGCTGTATTAATAAAGGGAAATGTAAACTTCTTGTAAATGCATGCATGCAAGTTTCAAGTGTTACAAACCAAAAACTATGCACATGTCCTCCCTGTCATCTACCATGTCCACCCTGTCATGAACCATGTCCACCCTGTCATGATGTCCACTATCCTAAGAAAGACATTTTATTTATTTATTTATTTATTTGGTTGAATGTTACACAAAAAAATGATGGCTGAAAGCCAAATAATTTGATTTAGCTTACTGTACGTCACAATGATAACAAAATGTGTCTAGAACATAGTGGATATTGCACCAATATCAGCTGTACAATGATAACATTATATTGTATACAGCAAAATAAGCTATCAATATATATCAAATTTATAACTTATGATTATTCAAATCACCAAAGTAGTGGATAATGAACTTTAGTAGGAATGAGCACAATTCCAAATGCCACCGTGATTATGTTGAGGTTGAGGTAAATGCAGAGCCCTGTCTGTGCCTGTGCCTTCCATTAAATAATTGATTGATACTCCTGAGATCAGATCAGCCAGTTAATAGTCGGGGACCCAGTCACCAAAATGGGAGGGGACATGTGATTTTCTGCCGTACTTTTTATTTCTGTTTTATCTATTAGTTTGGTCATTAAGGTCCACAGAATGAGAGGCCTGCTCTGCTGGAAACATTGCGAAAAAAAGTTATGGCCATTTGTATATTCACTGTCCCATTGACTCCACTAGAAATATTTTAAAAAGGAAAATAAATCTGTTTAAATTAGCATGTGAGGGGTCAAACTGGGGGGTTTTCATGATCCTGAATCCATTGCAAGCATTTGTTTTGCATGAAAAACATTCCTTGGGCTAGATTTCGGCCCCCTGGGCTGCTGAAAGAGGAAATCAAACGCTCGCTTCTCTAGTTCAGCCTCATGGCACAGTGGAAAGAAATAACGCACCTGGCTTTGATATAAACTGATTCAAGGTGTGGGTTATAGTCTCCATATTATTATACCATGGCAACCAGCCAATCACAATCAAGGAATGGAACTAGCCGTTTTAGAATCAAGCCATTTGTGGTACTCACCCTCTCCTCGCTGGTCATGGCGCCTACCGGGCAGGAGACCGGGTCTGGGTCAGATGACTATGGAATCAGATCAGTCTCATAATCCATGAATCCGTATGGCCAGATGTGTAACTTGTGTGCCCAGATTTGTAACTCACACGTTCAGATTCATGTGTGTTTTGTATCTGTGATTTGTATCTGTGTTTTGTGTTTGTGTTTTGTATTTGTGATTTGTATCTGTGATTTTTATCTGTGATTTGTATCTGTAATTTGTATCTGTAATTTGCATTTGTGATTTGTATTAGTATTTGTTATTTGCATCTCTGATTTTTATAGTGTGATTCAAATCCACAAAATACAAATCACAAATACACGTCATATAATGTGCATTTGCATGTTGTCACTATAGTTCATTGAACAACTTATCAGCAAATATCAGGTCAAGGTATAACACATGGACATGAAATCATATTTTCTTCTGCAAAACAAGCCTGTTTTCCTTTGATTAAATCACTGATCTGATACATTTCACAGAAGCTTGTACAACTTAAGCACATGCTTGAAGAAAAAGTCTAATCAACTATCTTTAGGCTATCAATGTTTATAATGATAAACTAACAGTGTCTTAGGAGGTGGAGCATCAGCTTTGGGAACTGGGAGATTCCCAGTTCGATCCCAGGCAGCCGGGCTCCCCCCGAGTTGGTGTTGAAGTGTCCTTGAGCAAGAAACTGAACCCCTGATTGCTTCCGGTGAGCAGGTTGGTTTCTTGCATGGTTTCCTCCGCCATCGGTGTATGAATGTGCTTGAATGGGTGTAACTCACAATCATTGTAAAGCTCCTTGCATAAAGGAGCTATATGAATGCACAGAAGCTCATATCAAACACAGTTACAAATAGCTTTAAATAAAACTGAAGAAACAAGACAGACTCACTCAGGTGGCACAGTGGTAAAGTCTCTGCCCATCACCGTGGAGGTTGTGGGTTCGAATCTATCCTGGTGCAACCGACTTTGTCAGGCGTCTATGAAAACACATTGGAAGGGGGCCGCTTTCCATTCAGACATGCTGCCATTCAGACATTGACTTCTAATTGTCTGAGTGGCGACACTTCTATAGAGGTTAGGTATGGGGGGGATGTCTGAACGGCAGCATGTAACCACATTGGAAGTCGGGCCGGACAGGCTCTATACAAACGGTGTGGTGTTCCTGTAGATCTCTGATGACAACAATTCGGGGAAATCTCGCTTTTTCGACGTGTCAATTGTTCGACGGCCCGCAACTTCGACGCGGCGATAGTTCGACTATGGGATCGCGAGATTCCGGCGCCGCTGTTTCGACGGCACCCTTTTTCGAAAAAAAGGACACCCGTGTTTCGACAAGACGGCACGGTATTTCGACAAGGCAGCACGGTATTTCGACAATGAAAAAAACAAGTCTCTCTCACACACGCACAGACAGACTCACAATGCCAACTAACCCAGCCTTACCTCCCCGACTTTTTTGTTCTCTTTCTCGTCTCTCTCCCTCTCCCTCTCTCTCTCTCTCTCTCTCTCTCTCTCTCTCTCTCTCTTCTCTCTTCTCTCTCTCTCTCTCTCTCTGGATCAACATTACCTGAGGACGTGGGGTAAAGTAATCTTTACGGACGGGAAAAGCAGGGCCGTGCTTAGGGCCTAGGGGGACCCAGGCAAGGCAAACCCTGGTTTGAGGCCCCTGGCCCAATTTGGTAACCATCAAAATTGCATATATATTTTAAGTCCATGTTAACTCATACAGTGCCAGGCGACTTTTAGAGCAACTTTCTCACTATGGGCTTCCCTGCCAAGCGACTTTGGGCGACTTTTACTTAGAAAAAAATTTGATGGACCCCATCAAATCTAGTGAACATGATTTCAATCGCGATGTTGCATGTTCCACCCCCATACAACCCCATCTAACATACAGGGCAGCCATTTTTGTTTACATAACATGTAAAACATAATGGCTATTATCTCAAGAATGCCTGAACGGATTTCCAATCTTTTTTTTTTGTTTGAAAGCTGTGAACAGCCTGCACAAACATGGTGCATGATCTGTGCATGGGTGTGCATGATCTGTGCACTACAAATTACATGGAAGTCTATGGAGAGGGCTGGCACTAATGCCACTCGAGGGCATTTTTAATTGGCAGTAAGTGAGTTAACTCATACAGTGCCAGGCGACTTTTAGAGCAACTTTCTCACTATGGAGTTCCCTGCCAAGCGACTTAAGGCGACTTTTACTTAAATTATTATTTTTTTTTTTTTTGGACCCAATTAAATCTAGTAAACATGATTTCAATCGCGATTTTGCATGTTCCACCCCCCATACAACCCCATCTTTCAAACATGGCAGCCATTTTTGTTTACATCTGAAGAAAACATTATGGCTGATAAATCATGAATGCCTGAACGGATTTCCAATCTTTTTTTTTTGTTTGAAAGCTGTGAACAGCCTGCACAAACATGGTGCATGATCTGTGCATGGGCGTGCATGATCTGTGCACTATAAATTACATGGGAGTCTATGGAGGCTTCTGGCACTAGTGCCACTCGAGGGGCATTTTAAATTGGCAGTAAGTGAGTTAATCATTGCCAGTAAAACAAACACTGCGTGCCATCTTTAAGAAGCCCCAGTAAACCCTGTAAAAAATGATCTCATCCTGGGGGGCGCCACTTTAAAGTAACTGTCCAGGGCCCCCAAAACTAAAGGGAATTGATACACATATGTATATCAATTTAGGGGGCCTCAAAACCTTTTAAATATAAATATTTACACAGACTTTAGAAGAAATGGATCCATTCCCTGCATCCTTTAAATTAGTGTACATGACATCACAGAACATTCATGAAGGAACTGCTTGTGTAATCAGGGCCATTGTTATCTGGTCTCACCTTTGCGAGCCAAGCTCTTTTCAAATTCTAATGAGCTAATATATCCAAAGCAATTGTGCTTCACTCTCACATAATTTTTTTAGAGTTACAAGATTACATAATTGGAATATCAGAGTTATTACCTACAAATAACTACCTTAATGATAATAAGAACAAGAATAACTTTAAGTGCATGTTTTGCAGTGGTTCTCAACCTTTGTCTCACACTAAATACATGTAAATGGATGTGTGTCCACAGGCAGCCTATTCATTATATTTCAAATCATAGCTACTTCAATTATTGCCAGTAAAACAAACTAGCATGCCATCTTTAAGAAGCCCCAGTAAACCTGTTTAAAGTATTAAGTTAAACATAACATTTATGTTAAGTCGCTTACCGTTCATTATGTTGATATCATCATGGGCCCACTTCAAACTGTCAGGGGGGCCCCAAATGAGATTGAATATATATATATATATATATATATATATATATATATATATATATATATATATATATATATCAATATATGTACCTCAATTTGGTAACCCTCATATATATTTTAAGTCCATAGCTACTTTAATTAATCTCATCCTGGGGGGCCCCCATTCCCTGCATCCGGAATGGATACATTTCTTCTAAAGTCTGTGTAAATATTTACATTTAAAAAAGTTTTGAGGGCCCCCAAATTGATATTTTTGGGGGCCCTGGACAGTTTGAAGTGGGCCCCCCAGGATGAGATAACATTTTCACAGGGTTTGTTGGGGCCTCTTAAAGATGTATGTGACATCACAGAACACACATAAGGAACTGCTTGGGTAAATTAGGGCCATTGTTATCTGGCCTGCACCTTTGAGAGCCAATCTCTTTTCATATTCTAATGAGCTAATATGTCCAAAGCAATTGTTTCATGTTAACCCTCACTTCAACTGTTCTCTGTTCAACAGCTCAACTGGGGCCCATGCCCATATTGGTTAAAAAAAAATCAAAATCTCATGAGGCCCCCAGCCTGTGTGGGGTTTGCCTGTATGGACTGCACGGCCCTGTTTAAAAGTATAGCCTAATGAATGACTACAGTCAGTGCGCAACAGGCTCCGCCAATCACTTATCTTACTTGTTAAAAGCAACATATTATAAAGACATGACAGTAATATGGGTGCATATAAACGTAAAATATACTCTCCTCCCTAGCTGTAGGCCTATGCATATGAACATGTCTGTGTCCAATAGAAAGCTGCAGAGCATGGAGTTTTTTTTAAACAAGGCAGTACAAGGCAAAAATAATATCAACACCGTCGGATAGTAGCCTACAGGATGTTAACTTGCAGATCTGTTCTTTTAAGCATGCACACCATAGAGTTATAATATTAAGATGCACACCGAGAGAGGGAGAGGAGAGCATGGAGGAGAGAGAGAAAGCGAGGAGGGGAGAGAGAGACAGACAGACAGACAGACAGACAGACAGACAGACAGACAGACAGACAGACAGACAGAAGATGCAGACTGTCGGGTCAGTCTGGAGCATATTAAAGAGGTTATTATAGGCCTAATCGGCGATCACTCACGTGCGCGAGCGCATGCATGATGATGCGACCGCTCCAGCTAATAAATCCGTGCACAGCACAGGGCTTCTGGAGACCCACTCCCCCCACAAGTTGCCACAACACCCCTGCCTACAGTTCATGCATGTCACGAATACAGGTAACTTCGCAACATGATAGGCTTCAAAGGAGCTTTATTGGCAAACACGGGCTTATGACAGCAGAACAAAAGTTTACATTTGGGCCATTGTGAGAAAGACAGAAACCAGTCCGCCGTTCGCCCTGTGGTGTGTGTGTGTGTGTGTGTGTGTGTGTGTGTGTGTGCAACCCGGTCTCCACAGAAAATTGTGGTCTGTCTATGCGTGTGAGTGAGTGAGGGTGAGAAAGGGAGTGAGGGAGGGAGAGAGAGACGAGAGAAAGAAAGAAAGAAAGAAAGAAAGAAAGAAAGAACGAGAGGGAGAGAGACAGAGACAGACAGACAGACAGACAGACAGACAGACAGACAGACAGACAGACAGATAAAACACAGTAGGCCTATGTAGATAGCCAGAACAACAAATAGCCTAGAAACGATAGAAGGGTCGGGGGAGGGGAAGGCTGGGTTAGGAGGAGCGTTGGCACCATGAGTCTGTCGGGGGGAGCGTGTCGCTGAGAGACTTGTTTTTTCATTGTCGAAATACCGTGCCGTCTTGTCGAACTGTTGTCGTGTAGGACAGTTGTCGTGTCGAAACATTGGCGTCCTTTTTTCCGAAAAAGGGTGCCGTCGAAACAGCGGCGCCGAAATCTCGCGATCCCTAAGTCGAACTATCGGCGCGTCGAAATTGCGGGCCGTCGAACAAATGACACGTCGAAATAGCGACACGCTCCCAACAATTCTTAAATCCATGATAGCTCTCCAAGTGTATTGACAAGCATCGAGATGAAAGGGAACAGTATGGTGCCAAATCATCATCCTGACATGGACAGATAATGAACTACCATAGTTATTTTCAATTCAGGAAATTAATCAAGCCACCGTAAGGACATGCCAATGAAACTCCTTTGAATTGAATGTACTGTATCTTTTTATTGCAACACAGACATACTGTATCTTTTTATTGCAACACAGAACATACCAATACAATTACAGGGAGGGCGTAGCCCAGCAGTCCCTTATAAAATCACAAATTCTTTAGTAACTGGAAGGTCACATTAATGATGTCACCGGAACAAATACAAACTTTCTAATTTAACAATAACCTTGACTAAATGACTAAGAGTTATGATTAATTACCTGAGTACCCCAATGTAATTATAAGCAATAATGATTTAACAACACATTTGGGGGGAAAAGTAGCTCCAATGTCAGAAGTACAGTAGCCTATCACTCAACAGTCCATATGTGTGCACCGTTGGTCGCAAAACAAGTGTAAATAGAATAGTGACTCCAGTGTTGCTTGTGCCTGTGGGAAATCATTAGATGAAGAAGAAATAACATGCCTTATATAGAACAGCTGAGCCAAGCTGATTTGAGGTCCTAAAAATGTATCATGTAAAGCCTTTGCTCCGTGGCGGTAAACAACATCTTTTCATAACATGTATAAGTTACAGAAAGAAACATTTAAGTTCACTATTCTTTAAGACAGCGAACATGAATCTTACTCTTGCAACACTGCAAGGATACTAACTAAGGGGTAGCAGAACTACGTAGCATCCCATGAACAATGCCAATCGGGCAACATTTGCCGAAAATAAACTGCATTTCTTGGCACGGGGCGGCTTTTCCCTCTGCTACAGGAGCCTAATTCTTGTTTTTCTTCTTTGTTCTTGGTGTGGCGACGGTGTTGTCGGTGTCATCACTCTTTCTCTTTCTCTTTAAGGACACAAGGAGACAAACATGTTATTAAAAGTATCTATTTATCACACTGTACAATTACAGGGAGGGCGTAGCCCAGCAGTCCCTTATAAAATCACAAATTCTTTAGTAACTGGAAGGTCACATTAATGATGTCACCGGAACAAATACAAACTTTCTAATTTAACAATAACCTTGACTAAATGACTAAGAGTTATGATTAATTACCTGAGTACCCCAATGTAATTATAAGCAATAATGATTTAACGCATTTGGGGGGAAGAGTAGCTCCAATGTCAGAAGTACAGTAGCCTATCACTCAACAGTCCATATGTGTGCACCGTTGGTCGCAAAACAAGTGTAAATAGAATAGTGACTCCAGTGTTGCTTGTGCCTGTGGGAAATCATTAGATGAAGAAGAAATAACATGCCTTATATAGAACAGCTGAGCCAAGCTGATTTGAGGTCCTAAAAATGTATCATGTAAAGCCTTTGCTCCGTGGCGGTAAACAACATCTTTTCATAACATGTATAAGTTACAGAAAGAAACATTTAAGTTCACTATTCTTTAAGACAGCGAACATGAATCTTACTCTTGCAACACTGCAAGGATACTAACTAAGGGGTAGCAGAACTACGTAGCATCCCATGAACAATGCCAATCGGGCAACATTTGCCGAAAATAAACTGCATTTCTTGGCACGGGGCGGCTTTTCCCTCTGCTACAGGAGCCTAATTCTTGTTTTTCTTCTTTGTTCTTGGTGTGGCGACGGTGTTGTCGGTGTCATCACTCTTTCTCTTTCTCTTTAAGGACACAAGGAGACAAACATGTTATTAAAAGTATCTATTTATCACACTGTACAATTACAGGGAGGGCGTAGCCCAGCAGTCCCTTATAAAATCACAAATTCTTTAGTAACTGGAAGGTCACATTAATGATGTCACCGGAACAAATACAAACTTTCTAATTTAACAATAACCTTGACTAAATGACTAAGAGTTATGATTAATTACCTGAGTACCCCAATGTAATTATAAGCAATAATGATTTAACGCATTTGGGGGGAAGAGTAGCTCCAATGTCAGAAGTACAGTAGCCTATCACTCAACAGTCCTATGTGTAGACCTACTGTACACAAAAGCACAATTGAGAGGGAGGGTCATGGCATTTTATATCAGGGCTTATACATTTGCTCCTATAACACTCTTCAATAAAAAACGAGTGCTCCCTTAGGGTAAAAAAACAAACAAAAAAACATTCCATTACAAATCAAGAAAGGAAGCGAGGGAAAGAAAAAATGCTAAGTTGAATAATGTGTGAACATAGGCTGTTTCTCGATGTGGATGCTTGGTAACTGGGTCCTTGGGTCCTTGGTAGTTCAGACTTGCAAGTTCGCCTTGGGAGTAAGAACTTCCGAGGACGGGAGGACGCACGTCGCTGATTCGGGGATTGGAACAGTACTTACTGCAGCGTACTTGGTGACGTCACCACCTCAGCTTGTCCTCTGTGTGGATATGCCCAGAGCAGATCTACAAACTAACAACTCGTCTTAATGCAAAGCATTGTTAGTTTGTAGATCAGGGTTCTTTGTAGTATAAAATAGGCATAGGCACATGCACTTTACAATGTAAAAATAGTATACAAACACCACTGTTTACTGTGTACAATATAGGCATTTAGCAGGTGCTCTTAATCCAGAGCTATTCAAATAAGTGAGGACATAAAACCACAACGTAGCCTATATTCTCTTTTATATAAATGTTAAAACGTTTTTGTTAATTATGCTTATAATGTAGGGTTAGGCCTATCAGCCAGGAAAATAAATACACGACTTGGCATGTATTATGATAGGCGGCTGGCTACTGCCCGATTGTGTAATTTATGAGAGCCTACAGACCCTATGCATTGCCACCAGAACAATGGAGCAATGCGTCATTTTCTTTTTTCATGATTTGCGCGACACAGTAGGCTGCAGTGCAGGTTATTATCACTGGCCACTCACAGCCACAATTCTAAGGGGATTCTTTTATGAACTCATCTTTGTTTTACATTGGATAGCCTTTTGTGTGGCATTATTTATGACACATTATCAATAATGCCATATGAAAGTCTATCCAATGTAAAACGAAAATGAGACAGTACTGTCAGGCTTACTTTACATTACTTCAGAGTTCAGACCATTTATAAAATATTCCATTTAACATTTTGACAAAACAGCAATTTTTACATTGCGGTGCCACTGCCATTTCGTGCCCACCTATGCTGTATGCTATTATTATTCCATTATCGCATCCTGCATCCGTTGTCATACCTCTGTTGGAGCCAGGAGGTGAGGAGAGAAGCTTGCTGCCTGCATCTATGAAGGTCTGGGAGCTTGTTTGGAATAATGTTGATCATTGTAGGTAAAGGGTGGCTAGTAATAATGTATTCCCCCCACTGTGTATAAAGTAGTAGGCTATATTAGTCCCCCCAGGAATCCGCGGAGAAAAATTCTTGATTCCGCGGAGAACAATCCTGATTCTGCGGAATTCTGTGGTGAACAATTCTTGATTCCGCGGACATTAAAAAACAACCTAAAATGACCAGTTATCAAGCTAAAAATGATATAGTTCTAATAATCAAGTAAAACCCTTCATGAAATAGCTACAATTAATTTTAATTAGTGGTTAGAATAATCAAATAATCATTTTTGAGAATATAAATCTAATATTAAATCTATTCTTTTTTTAAATTGTTATTGTTTTTAATAATTACTTTCTGTTGCAAAGACTATATTGTCATGCAAACCCTGCCCATAGTAACCACATTTTAGAGGATAGCCTACCTACTACCTAGTATGGGTGTAATATTTATTTATTCTCTTCTGCATTAGCATTGTTATTGCCAGGACCATAGACATAGAGGAACTATAGTTCAGGACACAGTTTCTGTCAGGAACGAATGTGGGACCGGACCAATACAGCGTCAGTGCTAGCAGGAGGGAAGCTAAGCTATTCCCCCAGGCTCTGTATGAGGTGGCCACTGACCAGACCGTGGCGTGTACACATCGTTTTATAATAGTAGTAATGACTACTCCCGCCGCTCTGCTGCCACTCGCGACCGTTATTCCGCGGACGTAGGAAAAGTCCGCGAATGGCCGAGAAATCCGCGGGTGGTCGCGAATTCTGCGATAAATTCCGTTTTCGCAGAATCGCGGATTCCTGGGGGGACTACTATATAATAGAATATAAAACTAAACAAAATAAACATTAAATATTTAGCAGAGACTATTTGAAAATGTCACTGTGTCTACAATTTAATTCTGCACATCAAAACAAGTTAAAACTTACGTTCACACATAAAGTGGCCTATAAAACAAAATCGCACACAAACCACAGGCATAGGAGATGATCTCAAATTTTATTCCCAAAATATGAATGAAATTGATGGATAGAAAGAAAGAGGAGAGGAATGAAATTCATGAATGATGTACTGTACTGTATGCTGATAACCTCTTTAATGTGTAGGCCTATTTATTAACACAATACTGCATAATGTTATTCTATTTACCTGATTATGGATGGAGCCAACTGTCACACACCTTGCAGACGTAAGCTAAATAATGAGTTCATGAATCCATTATCAATCCTATCCGGGTCGTGTTGCATTCTGGGCCATTTGCTGTGGAAAGTCTACAGAAGTCAGCTCCGATGCATCCTCTGTAAAGTGGGAGGATCAAGTTCACATCCGGGAATTTGGTCTCTACTTGGTCAAATGCAGACTTGAGATTGGAAGGGTACTTGGGCAGCAACTTATGACATATCACAAGTTCACGAGGACTCAAGTCTAGACAAGCATCCACATCGAGAAACAGCTCTAGTTTCTACCTTGTCTGCCGCCATCTTTAAATTGTCAATTTCTAGGGCTTAGCGGCCATTTTTGAGCTTGGCATACAGCAGATATGGATTCAGCGCAACTTAATACCCCTAGAAAACATGTATGCCATAAACTAACACGATTTGCCTTCAGCGCTTTAATTAAGCACATTTTCTGAAATCCTGCCTAGTCTAATATACTGTAGGGCGACTTCTCTTTTTGGTTTATTTATACTGTTTATATTTTCAGTATTACATTATACGTATACGCAAACAAACACAGATAAACCACACACAACCAGTTGAAATAACATAGTTTATTGTTCAGTCGTTTTTATCTGTGAGTTATTGAATGTGCCTTTGAAGATCACTGAGTTTTCTACCAGTTACCAGTTTGATTCTGTGGGAACCTCATGGAGATGAAAGGGGAACCGCAGCTGCTCAAAATCTGCAGCTGATGGGAGGCAATTGGACTGCACCAAGTCCCTCTGCACCAGGGGGAGGGTTTTGCATGGGTTAGTTGTCTTTAAATAAGTAGTCTTTTGTCTTCACCCCCTTTTTTTGCTCATAGTGGTATCACCGCTCCCTATATAGTCCCCCCTTGTAACATGCTTCATTTTCGGTGAATTCTGTCTCTCTCTCCAATGCTTCATACCATTGTCAGGCTGAGGCTTTCTGACCCTCCTCTCTGTTCTAGTAAAGCGCATTCTGTCACCAGCCATCAAGCAGCCGCATGGCTCCACTACACCTTATTTGTTTCACTTTCTTATTGTATCCCTCGCCTTGCACAATAGATGCATGTAGGAACACTACACTGCTGACAACTGATTTCATTTGATCTCAATCGTTTTGGGTTATCGTTTTTTCTTTCTTTTTTTGAAACTAAGGAAGGGAAAGACAAAAGGGGGGGGGGGGAAGGGAAATGGAACATTAGTTTAAACCAACACTAAAGCTCACAAGCTTGTAGATCTGCTACTTTCACAATGTTTATCTGTGGAAGAGTCCCAACTATATGTAATGCCTCAAATCAAATGTGATTATTTCTGGCGAGTTAAAATGATCATTTTGTGGGGGACACGGCCTGAAAAAGTTGAGAGCCACTCCCCTGTAAGAATTATTTGTATAGTACCTTTCATGACATGAAATGCAGCTCAACATGTCAGAAATTAAGCACAAGTGCTTAACAGAAAAAGTACACAAAAGCAGAAAATAAAACAAATGAAATAAAATGAAATAAAGTGTCAAGTTGCCGCGCGGCAAGCTTGTACATCTGCTATTTTTGAAAAGTTTTGAATAAAGTCATGGAATATTTTTGACCAGATTCTTTAATGTCTACTAAATCCTAAGGTTTTTGAAAAACATGTATTTATGTCATTGGTTCCTATGTCATTGGACCCCAAACATGACATGTATTTGGCCACAGATCCCCATTTCAAAATATGTTGGTATAGGGACCTCCGAGATTTGAGTTAAAAAGGTTTGCTTTGAAAAATATAAGCTGTTTCTCGATGTGAGTGCTTGGTAACTGGGTCCTTGGGTCCTTGGTAGTTCAGACTTGCAGGTTCGCCTTGGGAGTAAGAACTTCCGAGGACGGGAGGACGCACGTCGCTGATTCTGGGATTGGAATAGTACTTACTGCAGCGTACTTGGTGACGTCACCACCTCAGCTTGTCCTCTGTGTGGATATGCCCAGAGCAGATCTACAAACTAACAACTCGTCTTAATGCAAAGCATTGTTAGTTTGTAGATCAGGTTTCTTTGTAGTATAAAATAGGCATAGGCACACGCACTTTACAATATAAAAATATTATACAAACACCACTGTTTATAATGTACAATAGGCATTTAGCAGGTGCTCTTAATCCAGAGGTATTCAAATAAGTGAGGACATAAAACCACAACAAATGTTAAAACGTTTTTGTTAATAAGCTTATAATGTAGGGTTAGGCCTATCAGCCAGGAAAATAAATACACAACTTGGCATTTATTATGATAGGCGGCTGGCTACTGCCCGATTGTGTAATTTATGAGAGCCTTAGTACAGACCCTAATGCATTGCCACCAGAACAATGGAGCAATGCGTCGTTTTCTTTTTTCATGATTTGCGCACCAAACTTTGGAAAGTATATGGCATGCCATTATGTTACATAGGCCTACTGTAAACACATCGACACAGTAGCCTGCAGTGCAGGTTATTATCACTGGCCACTCCCACAGCCAACATTCTAAGGGGAGCATATTCTTTTATGAACTCATCTTTGTTTTACATTGGATAGCCTTTCTTGTGGCATTATTTATAATGTGTCATTATTTATGACACATTATCAATATGCCATATATGAATGTCTATCCAATGTAAAACGAAAATGAGACAGTACTGTCAGGCTTACTTTACATTACTTCAGAGTTCAGACCATTTATAAAATATGTGCCCACCTATGCTGTATGCTATTATTATTCCATTATCGCATCCTGCATCCGTTGTCATACCTCTGGTGTTGGAGCCAGGAGGAGGTGAGGAGAGAAGCTTGCTGCCTGCATCTTTGAAGGTCTGGGAGCTCGTTTGGAATAATGTTGATCATTGTAGGTTTAGGGTGGCTATTACCGGTAGTAATAATGTATTTCCCATTTTCCCCCACTGTATAAAGTAGTAGGCTATATCATAGAATATAAAACTAAACAAAATAAACATTCAATATTTAGCAGAGACTAATGGTGTCATTTGAAAATATCACTGTGTCTACAATTTAATTCTGCACATCAAAGCAAGTTAAAACTTTCGTTCACACATAAAGTGGCCTATATTAAGACAAAATCGCACACAAACCACAGGCATAGGAGATGATCTCAAATTTTATTCCCAAAATATAAACAGAATGAAATTGATGGATAGAAAGAAAGAGGAGAGGAATGAAATTCATGAATGATGTACTGTACTATATGTACTATATGACATGAAGTAAACAATTGCTGATAACCTCTTTCTATTTAACTGATTATGGATGGAGCCAACTGTCACACACCTTGCAGACGTAAGCTAAATAATGAGTTCATGAATCCATTATCAAAACATCTTAGGACTGCTTCAGTCTACTGTACTTGTATGTCACACATGTCACAATGGACCATTCGTATACTGTAGCCTACTTCGCATGCATGACACACAATGGACCATTCGTCTACTGTACTTAGCATGACACACAATTAATGGACCATTCATATGCATATTCCATTCCTACATAGCTAAATCGCATTGACACACATTGTTGACAGCTTTTTTAAGAGGTGTGAAAACTATTAATGCAACTTTAGTCCTATAAACAGTGGCCCTACACACTCCCCTAATAATAAATATGAATAAACACATGCATATTTCTCTGGACGAATTCCTCTTGCTTGGAATTGCTTGGAACAGTGTAGTCCTGATGGCCGGTCATCTGCAGTCAGGTTAGCGGGGCGGCCTGCGGCGACTCAAGCGTCCACACGTTCGGTGCTCCAGTTTGAAGTTAATTTACAACATTCAAGCCTAAAATAAATCATAAAACGACACTCTGTGGCAAAACGAAAAAAATATTCGGACTGTACTGCGGTCCGTCTGTGTCAGCCATACTGGTTTGTTTTTTGCTGGCTCTCTTGTGGGCGGTCCTATCCGGGTCGTGTTGCATTCTGGGCCATTTGCTGTGGAAAGTGTACAGAAGTCAGCTCCGATGCATCCTCTGTAAAGTGGGAGGATCAAGTTCACATCCGGGAATTTGGTCTCTACTTGGTCAAATGCAGACTTGAGATTGGAAGAGTACTTGGGCAGCAACTTATGACGTATCACAAGTTCATGAGGACTCAAGTCTAGACAAGCATCCACATCGAGAAACAGCCATACTGTGATGCTTATAGTGTTAATGCTTTATGTTGTTTTGTAGTGCTTATTTCTTTACTCTGGATGGCGCTGTTCACTAGCTTACGGGGTCACCAATTGTGGAGTAACTGGAAGGTCACATTAATGAGGTAACCGGAACAAATACAAACTTGCTCAGTGGCGGTAAACAACATCTTTTCATAACAAGTATAAGTTACAGAAAGAAACATTTAAGTTCACTATTCTTTAAGACAGCGAACACGAATCTTACTCCTGCAACACTGCAAGGATACTAACTAAGGGGTAGCAGAACTACGTAGCATCCCATGAACAATGCCAATCGGGCAACATTTGCCGAAAATAGACGGCAAAACAAAACATACAAACTGACCACATTGAGGTTAGTTTCAAATTAATCACTGTCAGAGTCCAGCTTGTATAGGACTTGGCACGGGGCGGCTTTTCCCTCTGCTACAGGAGCCTAATTCTTGTTTTTCTTCTTTGTTCTTGGTGTGGCGACGGTGTCGTCGGTGTCATCACTCTTTCTCTTTCTCTTTAAGGACACAAACATGTTATTAAAAGTATCTATTTATCACACAAAACTATCATACAGCCCTTAAAGCTGAGCTTGTCAGAGAAGATTAGCATGGTTAAAGTAGAAGTGCGCGCACGACTCCAATTAATTTCAACAATTCTTAACTTCTTACCGGGTGCACGGTCGGGAAACGTAACTTTACAAAGAAGATTCTCAAAGAGAACACCAGCACTCACGGAACAGTCCTTTTAAGGCACTTTTTTTTATTTCATAAGGTCGGCATAGTAAGCTGCAGAGCAGCAACAAACGGACGCGTTTCGGGCGTTAAGCCTTCATCAGCGAATCTTCTTTGTAAGATTAGCATGGTGCCATGCTAAAATTGAAACAATACAGAAAAGATTAGCATGGGGCCATGGTATCTTTTCTGTATCGTTCCAGACAGCGCCGCATTGCCAACAAAGGGCATTTTGGTATTGTATCTGAAATGGTTTGGAATTAGACAGACAGAACATGAAATTTCAGGGGTTGTTTAGGCTTAACCTGTATAAAACTATATATCTATATAACCGGGGGGCCAGATAACATTTACATCAAATAACTAAATATTGAATCAAGCAAATTAAAAACTGTTCAGGGTGTTCATAAAAGCCTGATTTGAAGATAAAATGACCAAAAGTTTTTTGAAAGTGGAATATTCCTTTAAAGACTGATCTTCCAGTTTAAATACAACTGTTGTAGTTTCTCAAGGAAATCACCATCTCTTATATGGTCACTTTGTCACCGTGAACAGTGCCCTTTGCCTGCCACAAGTAGTGACACGTCTGACACCTGTTGACCTATAAAACAGTTTATAAAATAGCCATCAAAATGCCAAAGAAATAAGTGAAACTTTAAACTTGGTACGCTACCGCGGTAAATGCTCAGAAATGGCCCCGTTACCCGGCTCGGGGCGGGTCCGAAGACCTCTACTCCGCACACAGTGACCAGTCCATCCCTGATGGTCGAGTGGCTAGGATTCGGCGCTCAGAGTGGCCACTCTGTCCGGAGTCTGGCTACTCTGTGGCGAGTGGCCACTCCGGACAAAGTGACCACTCTGTGCTCCTGGTGGTGGGCGTGGCACGAGGACCTGCAGGAAGAGACATTATTATCATATTATAATGTTGATAAGTTGCATAGTTGAATACAAGTTGGGATTGGACCGGAAAAATACAATTAGTCATTGCGGTACACTACACTGTTAAGATACCCATGTACCTGACTTAACTACTGGTATACAATATACACTAACACTAAGATACCCATGTACCTGTCAAACTACTGGTCTACAAGATACACTACACCACTAAGATACCCATGTACCTGACTTAACTACTGGTATACAATATACACCAACACCAAGATACCCATATACCTGTCAAACAACTGGTCTACAAGATACACTACACCACTAAGATACCCCCATACCTGTCAAACTACTGGTCTACAAGATACACCAGTGAGACTCCCTAATCGGGAGATAAGCGCCCGTCACGTCGCATACACAAACTTTAGAAGGCAATCGTAGCCCATCAGGGGGGAATATGGAAAATGGGACAGATCCATGTTGATGACATGACTTTAGAGATACTGTGTACCGCTTTAAGTGAGTTTAGGCCAAAATCTGTAGGAGCAATGTCCAAAAATATGTTTTGCAATAATCTCCACAACAAACACCTCGGAATCCCCAGGAGGAAGTTCTTAACGTTGCTCAGGAAAGGGAAGTTGTAAGAGCAGGAAGAAAGCGAGACTATCTTAGAAATGTTCTTTGCTAGTTACAACTTATTGTTACTTGTTTTTATAATTTTTCACCCTATACTTTAACATTACAGCACTACTCTCACTAAAACATCTGAGTTTACAAAGTTTGGAATATTTTCATACAATTTTGCCTATCAGTTGATGACACCTTGGTGAACAATTTCTCTATTCACTATATGTGTTTTCAATGAGGTCTTGAGGCTCATTTACTATTCAGAAGGCAAAATTTCCATAGGCGGCGAGCTTTTTCAATCATCTTTTGTGATGTTTTACACTGCATTTGTGAATTTTCAGGGGTTAGCTGACATTTGGTGGGACAAGATTAGCCACAATCATTGTAGTATTGTGTCCACAACTGTTCCAATTTGGGCATACATTTTAGGCGATTTTTTCCCTGGACCCCCCTGGGGCTTAAGAAGAGTGAATTAGTGGCCACTTGTTTCTGCCCCACCCTCTGTGTTGTGGCTGTTGCTTCTCGTTGGACTTACCTGTTATGGCCACACACCCCTAGTCCTCCACCTGAACCTGTTGGCCCCTCTGTGGGGCGGCCTGTAATTACATTCAAAAGGTCAGAGAAACAAAGCTAAACACATTAAAACGGACCAAGGAAACCTGTATACGGTAACCTTAGAACAGTGCACAGTTTCACACCTTTATTAAATACAAATCAGAATAGCATTAAAGCACATTAATTATTAGTCAAGCTCTGTTCTGTGCAACATCAAATAAATGACATTTGTATTCACATTCCAGTGTTCAATGCCAAAAACACGACTAAATTGTTAATCACAATTATTTGTGTGTCAATTAATGTAAAATGTCATAGTGGTTGCAGCATTACCTGCGCGGCATAAAGGACCCTGTGCCCGAATCAGCCGAATGTAACTGGAATCACATGTTAACAAAATAAATAACCACAAATAATGCATAGCTATTTTTTCCATCATCCCCTCCGGCCAAATACAGAGTGGAACCTATGTGAAATAAAAAGGAAAAGTCTGGGGTTCTATCAGCTGAATCAGGAACTCTTACCAGTGATCGATGTTATGTCCACTTTAAGGGGGAAGTCGGGGTGGGAGGCTGCCTTTGTGATAGCAGCTTTCAGCTCATCATTAGTTGGTGCCGTCCCACGCTTAAAACCCAATTCCACTTCCACCCACACTGATCCTGGCCTAAACAAATTATATTGAAAGTCTTGTTTTAGTGTTAGGCCTACGTACATATTTTTATTTTACTGTATAAACATTGTTAATCAATTAATGAAGCATTTGATACAGTTATGACCATGAGTGCTTACCTGAAGTCTCGAACCTGTGCCCTGATGTAACCAGCAAATCTATTTGCGGCAATCCCCATCTGTAACATTTTTTAAATGAAGACAATATTTATTTTCAGAGAAACTGTGAAAGGATCACTATTAAACAACCATATGATTTTAAGTGTTAATAGATTAAGAGGAGGCGCGAAGGGGACCGGATCCCTGTGGTTACATCTGTACCCTGGCGGAGTTACATTTACCGCGATGTAGCGTTCCAAGAGCGCCGCGATGCAGAAAAAAACTTCACGTTGGGACTCTAGAACGTCTGTAGTTATAATGTAGCTATATTTTGGCTAAATGCTTCAGTTTAGAGAACCCCCTCCATATTGCTTTTATTGTTACCATAGCGTGTGTGGGGGAGGACAGAATGCATTTACATAGCCGGCTGATCGGACCCAGCCAGGGCAGAAAATACATAGCGATACATAGCGATTTTCATTATTTCACCAAAGCATAAACAGACTACTTGATATGAAGGATATTGATGTAAACAAGATATCTGAATGGGTAAATATATTTGATATGCCCATCTTTATAATTAAATAGTCCACCAAGGAATCCGGAGAAAAAGTCTTGATTCCACAGAGAACAATCCTGATTCTGCGGAATTCTGCGGAGAACATTTCTTGATTCCGTGGACATTAAAAAACAACCTAAAATGACCAGTTATCAAGCTAAAAATTATAAAGTTCTAACAATCAAGTAAAACCCTTCATGAAATAGCTACAATTAATTGTAATTAGTGGTTAGAATAATCGAATAATCATTTTTGAGAATAAAAATCCAATATTAAATCTATTATTCTTTTAATTGCTATCGTTTTTAATAATTACTTTCTGTTGCAAAGACTATATTGTCATCCAAACCATGCCCATAGTAACCACATTTTAGAGGATAGCCTACCTACTACTTAGTATGGGTGTAATATTTATTTATTCTCTTCTGCATTAGCATTGTTATTGCCAGGCATAGAGAGGATCTATAGTTCAGGACACAGTTTCTGTCAGGAATGTGGGACCATCCAGCAGTGCAACTAGCAGGAGGGAAGCTAAGCTATTCCCCCAGGCTCTGTATGAGGTGGCCACTGGCCAAACCATGTACAAATAAATCGTTTTATAATAGTAGTAATGACTACTCCCGCCGCTCTACTGCCACTCGTTCCGCGATAAATTCTGTGATCGCGGATTCCTGGGGGGACTAATTAAAGGACAATTTATGTAGCGGTTACTTCCTCATATCTTGGCCCGTTTATGGCAATGTGATTGCGGTGAATGCAGAGCTAACGTCGATTCATCTGTGATATAGGTACCTCCCCCGTTAAAAAATGTCAAGTAAAGGTTTTCTATAAAAACAAAAGTGAGAGCTAGCAGGCGGTAGGAGAGGGGTTGGGGGTGGAGGAGAGTAGAAAGGGAGGCAGGGAGAAATACAGAGGCAGGGAGATGTAGAGCCAAGGAGGAGAGGGGGCAGGATGAATGGACTCTCGACGCAAGGGTCCAGCAGCCAATGAACTCATAAATTGTTGTTTGTGGTTGTTAAAACGTACTGTATAAAAGTTGGTCAAATATTAGCCTTAAAAATCACTGCCTTATCAAAATTATGATAATGGACTTACTGCCGCAATCACGGTTCTCTCCAAAGACGTGCGGAAAACACTGCCCACCAATCTCATTTCATGGCGGAATCGCCCTCTGATCCTCATTGCTGCATTCAACCACTCATTTGGCTCCTCTTCAGGCTCCTCTTCAGCCACCTCTGGTTCCTGGTATAAACAGAGGATAATATTAACTCCGCTCACTTTAACTCTGGGGTCCCCATTTTGGGAATGTCAACTTAAAAGTGTAATAATAATAATAATAATAATAATCCTATTACATAATTACATTAGTACACTTATCTGATAATGCCTGAAGCCATAAAGACAAATATCAAGTGAGTTATCCACTTGAAAACAGATAATTCACAAAAAGGGCAATAACTCCAATTAATTTGAATTTCCACCTGGATTTTGAAAAAACAAAGGGTTTGAAATGGCTAAAACTCTAGATTGCTACATCATATATACAAACAAATATTTTTTGGAGAGTCTGCCGGAAAACGTCCAAAGTCGTGTGAGCGTTTTAAAGTTTTAAAGTTTAAATCACGTTGCTAGGCAAAAGTATGCCAGAGTAATGTGGCGCCAAAGTTTCCCCAAAGTCCCCTATTCAAAGTCAATGGGGTTTTTGGGCGTTGTTTTTTGCGAATTACATTGCCATGGTAACGCGGATCAGAAAGAAAAGTAATAGCAAGTTTTTCCCGGTCGAGCTGCACGTTTTGATATATATATATTGCGGGGGTGGCGTAAATTGTGCGGCAGTTATTACGTGCCAAAATTTGCAAGAACATTAATAAAGACTTAGGTGTGGCAGATTACAGTGTTTTGCCATTGCATGGTAGGCACAATTAATAATAGCATCAGGGTATGTGCACACTATCAGGGTAAAAATATACAAATATACATATGTACATATCTACTTACATGTTTAGCGAGTTGGGCAAGGAAGAAGCTTGATTCCCCTGACCTATGTACTATGGAGGGTCCATAGGCAGGCCAGGCGCCACCAACATTGCCAATATTGGGGTTGAAGGGGTTTCTGGGGACGTTGACTAAATCTTCATTAGATCCAGAAATTGGCCCCTATGGTCAAAGTGCTTCAGTTCAGTCTCTAGCTTGAATATTTCACTGCATGCACAATGAATCTAGAATATTATATTACAGAAGAAAATTAACTTTTACACAATGTTACATTTCTTTTAGATGGATCTCTATACAAAGGAATTTAGTAATAATGTTTGTTTTCATCCGTAGTCCCTAAAGCTAGCCTTACACCTAACAACTTTGAAAAGATTTCTCAGTCGTAATAAAATCGAGACGAGTTGCGGCGCGCTCCCGTGATTCGGTCGTTACTCAATCATTAAATGTGAGGTAGTGGTCCGACTCGATTTTTACCCCGACTTGAGACCCAGATTCTGTTAAGATAATATCAAACTGGTTTGATATTTTCACAAATCGGGGCTGAGTCTGACCGAATGTCGAGTACAATGACCAAAACAGAACGCTATAGTGAGCCAAAAGCCATTCATTCTCCAAACGCTGAGCTGCCAGCCTAGTCGCTACTAGTAGCTGTTGGTGCGGCGTCGACATTCCTTTATTTCACCGCGTATCATAACAGTTCATTATTCCAAACATGAGAAGTTGATAATAAGTTGATAGGATCAATCTGCGCCGGCTATGGAGAGCAGAGGAGAGGAGAGAGAGAGGGATTGGGATGAGGGAGGAGGGTGCAGGGCGGAGCTCGGTGTGTGTGCAATGTGCATGCAGTCAAGACGCAGTGATGGAAAAAGTACTCTGTTACAAGTAAAAGTATCAATACTGCGATGCGACGCGTTGTGAGCTTGCAGACCAGCTTGATGTTTTATAATATTATGATTTATATATGCAAAGAAACAAGAAAGTAGTGTAGTAAAAGTACTGAAAACGGGAAATACTTAAGTAAATGTACTTAGCTACGTTATACCTCTGTGTGTGTGTGTGTGTGTGTGTGTGTGTGTGTGTGTGTGTGTGTGTGTGTGTGTGTGTGTGTGTGTGTGTGTGTGTGTGTGTGTGAGTGGGAGCTAGTCAGAGGAACATGAACACATGCATGGCTATAATAATAGGCCTAGTTTTTGTAAATAAAAGGGAATCTTGAACCAGTCTTTACAAAATCTTTAGAGGCATCTCACATCTAACAACTGAAATCTTTTAAAAATCATCATTAAGTCTTTGGGGAGTCTTTTTCAAATATTTAGTGTGAGAGGGTAGTCTTTTAGAAATCTTTCCAAATCTTTCCCAAATCTTTACAAAGTTGTTAGATGTAAGAGGGCCTTAACTCCCTATGCAAATAAAGCGAGAAGGTAGGATAAACAGTTTGCTGTTCATATTCCTTACAAAGGAAACGCAAGTTTCCATTTTTTATTATTATCTTTCACAGGTTAAGGCCCTCTTACATCTAACAACTTTGAAAAGATTTTGGAAAGATTTGGAAAGATTTCTAAAAGACTACCCTCTTACACTATAAGATTTGAAAAAGACTCCCCAAAGACTTTGAAGATTTTTTAAATATTTCAGTTGTTAACCGTTTTAGTGCCAGCCCCTAGCTGGCGCCATAGAATGCCAGGCTTTCTCTCATAGGCGACTGCATTAGCATCCGGGGACTCACGTTGCAGTGACGCGCGTGCTCACGTTCGTGCACGTCATGGAAAGGTCCCGGATGAAAAGGGCTACAGATTAGCCATTATTATTAGCATTTTTTAAAGATCATTTTTAGGCGATTTCACCGTAAATAAACCTCGGCGCGCCTCCCTAAAGACACAATCCAGAGATATGGCCCTTCAAAGATGTGGGTTTTCATTGGATTCGGCGGCGATTCGGCGATTCGTTCGCGGGTAACGGCCGGCCGGGCGGCCCCCGGATTTGGAACTCTGGATTTTAAATTTAGGCTCAGGCTTCAGAAGGCCTCGGATCATTTTATTCATTTCATTAAAAATCCCGAACATGTTCGGGATAGGCACACTGGACTACGTTCCGGAAGCGGCGCTGAACATTCGGTGAACATTGGGGGTCTCAAAAATGTATTTTAAACCATTTTTAATGGAATATATCGTCGGACGATGTAAAATGGCTAGCTGGCTAGCGTAGGACGAGCCAGGACCACCCACGGCTCTACAAGCAGCTCAGGGTAAGTCAATTAATAAAAAATAAATTGTTTTGGATTGAACATATCCCGAACATGTTCGGGATAGGCACAGAATGAGTTAAATGTGAGATGCCTCTAAAGATTTTGTAAAGACTGGTTCAAGATTCCCTATTATAAACTGAAATAGCTTTACAGCCATGCCCATGTGTTCATATTCCTCTGACTATCACACACACACAGAGAGAGAGAGAGAGAGAGAGAGAGAGAGAGAGAGAGAGAGAGAGAGAGAGAGAGAGAGAGAGAGAGAGAGAGAGAGAGAGAGAGAGAGTGGCATAAAGTAGCTACAATTGAGGTAATTGTACTTTCCTGTTTTCAGTACTTTTACTTCTACATCACTACACCAGAGGAAAATACTTTCACTACACTTTTCACTACACTACTTTGAAAACTTTTGTTACTAGTTTCTTTGCAGATATAAATTATAATATTATAAAACATCAAGCCGATCTACAAGCTCACAATACGTCGCATCACAGTATTATTGATACTTTTACTTAAGTAACTTGTGAGTACTTTTTCCATCACTGCGTCTGCATACACACACACACACCGAGCTCCGCCCTCCTCGCCCAGAACTCATGTGCGTTTCCAAACAACATGTCTCGCTAAGCATCTTGTTTAAAACAGTGGAGTTTCAATGGTGGATAACTATAGATTGCAATGGTCAATCGGTCAAGTTTTTTAAAACAATCTTCAAGCTATGTGTTATTATTTTTTTAACGGTACTCCTCGAAGGAGCTAAGCTACAACATGTGGCTTTGTCCTTTTGTCCAAAGTTTGTTGTTTGCACAGGGTCACATTGGCCAAGCTTCGCGGCATGCATAAATAGCACTGCTCACTTCACACAAGGTGTGATTCTTTCCATACTTACCAGCCAGAACCTCTGCGAATTCTGTAATTCTGTCCTGGAGAGAGTCACCACATCTATGAAGGATTCCCCCATATAAAACTGAAGCTGATTGGCGTACTGGATAGCCCGTGCAGTCAAAGTCCATGCACAGTTCTCCTGGAACAAATGTTTAAAAATGTACAGACACCATTTTCAGAGTACAAATGGGACACACTCATGAGTTATAAATTAAATTAAATGTTTGAGAACCACTGACCTATATAACCTAGAGGGATATTAAATATTTTGTAATAATAGGGCACATAGAAAGTGTGGGGGAGTTGCATTAGATAAAAAATATAAAACTAAAAATGTAACTAATATGTCAATGGTTGTAGATAATATCATGGAAAGCGTTACTGTGGAAATAGAGATTATGAATTCAAAAAATGCAGTTGTGTCTATAGGACACCAGGTTCATGTATTGAAACATTTAGAGATTAATGGAAATGAACGATAATATAAATAATAAGAAAATGTTTTTTGTTTGTGGTGATACTAACATTGATTTACTTTCTGAGAACAATACAACCACAGAGTTTATTAACTCTGTGTACAGTATGAGTTTGTATCCCACCATCATAAGACTAGAATAACACCACATAGCGCTACATTAATTGATAATATATTTACTAATGTTATAGATAGAAAAATAGTAAGTGGAATAATTATAAATGATGCAACTGACCACCTGCCAGTCTTTGCAGTCAATAAGGGCGGTATCAGGACCAACAAAGATGCAGAAGTACACATATTAAGTAGAAATAAAACACTTGAGGCAATTATGTCTCTTAAAAAAGATTTAACAGAACAGGACTAGAAAAATGTATATGTAGAAGATGTGAATGTATCATATCATTCTTTTTTATCTATATTAACTGCTCTCTATGATAAGAACTGCCCTCTAGTGAGGAAAACAATTAAACAGAAATTTTGTGAGAAACCGTGGATAACTAAAGGGATACAAAAAGCATGTAAGAAGAAATCCGCACTTTACAAAGAATTCCTAAAAAAAGAGGACAACAGAGGCTGAACACATTTATAAATTATATTTAAAAAAACTTATAGGAATTATGAGAAGCAGTAAAAGAGCCTATTATAGTAAAGTACTAGAGGAAAACAAGAGTAATATTAGAAATACATGGAAGGTACTGAATGGCATTATAAAACAAGGTGCAGGTAAAGTAGGGTATCCAAATTATTTTCGGACAATTAATAAAATAACTATTGATGAAATGAGTTAAGTGGCAGATGAATTTAATACATTTTTTGTTAATGTTGGTCCTGATTTGGCTAATAAGATTCCAAAGACTGGTTATGATAACAAGGTAGAAGGGAAAACTAAAGAGATGGCAAACTTTTGAAGCTTTTGAAGGGAACAAATGAAAAGGAAATAATTGACATTGTCAAAAATTGTAAGGCCAAGACATCCTTGGATTGTAATGGAATAGACATGGCATTTGTAAAGAGTATTGTTGAACATGTGTCGAAACCTCTTGCATACATCTGTAACCAATCACTAAAAACAGGAATATTTCCTAACAAGATGAAGATAGCAAAAGTTATACCTATATATAAGGCTGAACATGAATTAACAAATTACAGACCAGTTTCCCTCCTTCCACAGTTTTCTAAAATACTGGAGAAAGTTTTTTACAAGAGGCTAGATGAGTTTATTTCCAAAAACTAAATATTATGTGAACAACAATATGGTTTTAGGGCTAATAGGACGACAACACACGCATTAATAGATTTTGTGGAAACAGTAACCAAGGCATTAGTAGATGAAGAGTACGCAATTGGAGTATTTCTAGACCTCAGTAAAGCTTTTGATACTGTAAATCATGACATGAAAATTTGAGAGGTATGGAATTAGAGGGGTAGCGCTGGACTGGGTTCCTCAGGGTTATGTGTTGGGCCCTTTGCTCTTCATCTTGTACGTTAACGATCTATGTGAGGTTTCGAGACTAATGAAAACAATAATCTTTGCAGATGACACAAACTTGATCTGTTGCGGATAAAACTTGGAACAACTTTTGGATACAGTGGAGCAAGAACTGAAGACATTGAAGATTTGGTTTGATTCTAATGAATTAACGCTAAATTTAAGTAAAACAAAGTATATAATATTTGGTAATCGATAAACTAGAAAAGAAAATTTCTAAGAAATTTTAAGTGTGCCTGCAGCTTGCTAAGTGTGTGCAACCTTGTGTAGCGGTTGGTGTTAGCATTAGCGTTATATATTTTTTGGTGTTAGCATTAGCGTTAGATTAGCATTAGATTTTTTAACATTAGCATTTTTTGCATTAGCTTTAACATTATCGACTGAACGACAAACGGTTCATGAGATATAGGGTCACTTCCTGTTTGGTGAGGGGCACTTCCTGTTTGGCGAAATAGGCCCCAATTAAGGTTAAGGACTCTTAATCAAGTCATTTGACTTCTCCCACAAGTCTGTACGCCAAACGGTTCATGAGATATAGGGTCACTTCCTGTTTGGTGAGGGGCACTTCCTGTTTGGCTAAATAGGCCCCAATTAAGGTTAAGGACTCTTAATCAAGTCATTTGACGCCACCCACGCGACTGTACGACAAACGGTTCATGAGATATAGGGTCACTTCCTGTTTGGTGAGGGGCACTTCCTGTTTGGCGAAATAGGCCCCAATTAAGGTTAAGGACTCTTAATCAAGTCATTTGACGTCTCCCACAAGTCTGTACGACAAACGGTTCATGAGATATAGGGTCACTTCCTGTTTGGTGAGGGGCACTTCCTGTTTGGCGAAATAGGCCCCAATTAAGGTTAAGGACTCTTAATCTTGTCATTTGACGCAAACCGTGCGTCTGTACGACAAACGGTTCAGTGGTGAGGGGCACTTCCTGTTTGGCAAAATAGGCCCCAATTAAGGTTAAGGACTCTTAATCAAGACTTATGACACCGCCCATGCGTCTGTACGACAAACAGTTCATGAGCTGTAGAGGCACTTCCTGTTTGGCGAAGGGCACTTCCTGTTACAGAGGGGGCGGGGCTTAATCAATTACAGCTCATCCCTATTGGCCGGAAAAAGACCAAAGTTGTGTGTGCATTTTAAAGTTTAAATCACGTTGCTAGGCAAAAGTATGGCAGAGTTATGTGTAGGGATGGAGCTCGTTAATATTTGTTGATAATGAGCACCTTATCGATCCTGCTTATTGATCCGGGCTTTTATCGAGCCCACTATTGAGCGTTTTCGAATATTTTGTGGAAATGAGACGACAAATTGAGAACATAACTGATATCTTTTTTTATTAGCCAGTTTTTGCGACCATTATCGATGAAGATGATAATTGACAAAAGTAACAAATATCATTAAATATCATTAAAACAATCATTCATTAGTGTGCAATAAGTGTTAAATGGTTTTATATTATGAATAGTACTGTAATAATGTCTTGATAGCCTCTTGTCTTGATTGTTTAAACATGACATCATGGGCCGCTATGCTCGATAACAAGCTTGATAAGCCCAAAGCTTATTGATACCGGCTACTCAATAAATCTGTTATCGGGTTATCGAGCTACCCTTGTTTAGGGCTCCATCCCTAGTTATGTGGCGCCAAAGTTTCTGGGTTTTTTTCGGAGTCCCCCATTCAAAGTCAATGGGGGTTTTTGCGCATAGTTTTTTACGAATTACGTTGCCATGGTAACGCGGATCGGAAAGAAAAGTAATAGCACACCATTCCCGGCCGAGCCGCACATTTTGATGTATATATTGCAGGGGTGGCGTAAATCGTGCGGCAGTTATTACGTGCAGAAATTTCCCCCATTCTAAGTCGATGGGTTTTTTTGGCGTCGTTTTTTGCGAATTACGTCGCAATGGTAACGCGGATCGGAAAGAAAAGTAATAGCACCCCATTCCCGGCCGAGCCGCACGTTTTGATGTATATATTGCAGCGGTGGTGTAAATCGTGCGGCACTTATTACGTGCCGAAATTTGTGGCGAAACTATGGAGTAACTATGGATGACTTAATTAAGTATGGCGGATTACAATAAGTGTTTTGCCATTGCGTTGCATGGCAGGCACACTTTAAAGGACCTAGAACATGAAATTTCACTTTTTCTATTTTAAATTTTTTTTGGGGGGTCCCACTGGCACCTTCTATCCTCACAAAGTCCTATTTCTGACCATTGTGTCTTTCTCTGGTTTTGGGCAGACAGAGATGAAAAGCTTTCCACGGGTTCTCAGAACGGTGCTGTTCTGAGAGTTGACGCATGTGACGTCACACGCGTCGCCCCCCCCCCCCCCCCCCCCCCCCCCCGCCCTTCAGGTGCAAACCAGAGCTACTCTTCTAAACCCAGCCCCTCATTTGTTTCTAATTTGCTTAGCCTCCACCTGCATCTGCAGCTGGCTTACTGTTCTGGGGCTGCTCACTCAGTGCTCCTCCCTGTATAGTCTACTAGAGTCATTGGCTTCTTTTATTCTATCAACATTTTTGCTATCAACATGTCCAAGGAGAAGTCTTAACGTTCCTGGATTGCACTATAAAATATGTGACATTATAGACTGCGAGGACCCAAGCTTCGTCCCTTCTAACAAGGAAACAAAAGACTATTTTTGGAGCTGTGTGAAGCACAGGCTCCCTATACGTGGCCGTGTGGGTCTGTCTGTGTGTCTGTCTGTATGTAGCCTGAACTTCCTAAACTTCGGCACGCCACTAGTCCCACAGTTTTGCCACCACACACTCGCGCCATATGTCAAATCGAACGGCTTACTCGGGAATCGTGGGCTATTACTTTTCTAAGAGAAAGGTTCTATAGTTTAATTGATATTAATTTATTAGTGAATTAATTTTCCCCATTGACTTATAATGGGAATCGCAAAAACTCACATTCAATTATTTGTCTCTCGCAAACCATAGGGGCTAGAGTTTCAAGACTTGGAGAGGAGGTTCATAATGATTTCAAGGATTAAATACGAAATAATTGTGTCATTTGGCCGCATGGTGGCGCCATAACACCCCACTTTACGTTTTGGCCTGTAACTCTTGAACCGTAGGTCGGAAAATTAAAAATATTTTTTCCCTGGATTCCTTGGGTCATGACGCATCTCCCCATATAGGCCACGCCCATTTGCGCCATGATAGATTTTCCGCCATCTTGAATTTTCGCCAAAACACACTTTTTGCTCCTTTTCCTACATATTTTCTTCAAATGTCACAAAAATCGGTACACATGATCCACACACACACACACACACACACACACACACACACACACACACACACACAGCTCCACTTCACACGGGTGTGATTTTTAATGATCCGAGGCCTTCTGAAGCCTGGGCCTAAATTTTCAATCCAGCCGCGGAGCTCGCCGCGGTGGCCGGGTGGGGGGGCCGCCGGTGAACAAGAAGAGGAGGATGCTGCGGCGGCCCCGGTCGCGACAAGCAGCTCCGACCCGGCGGTGGACAGAGCGGCGGTCCCGGCCGCGACAAGCAGCTCCGACCCGGTGGACAGACGTGGGTTCTCGCCGCCGAGCTCGCCTCCTCTCCCCTCACTGTCCCCAAACAGCGATCGCCGATTCTGAACGTACTTTACTATTATATGAAATGGATGCTTCCCTCTGTTTCCCAAACACTGGGTTGGGACACATTTGTGAGTCGCGGAGACAGTTATGGTTTATAGGCTGTTATATTTCATACATTTTTATACATTATACATAAATACAATGCGGGTGGGGGTGATTGTCTAATGTATAACGTTCTCTAATGTCTGGTCTAGCAACGGTCGCCCTGTGTCATTTGACAGTAGGCTTATATCATACAACATAGGCCTACAGTAGGCTATAATCAGAGCTGCAACATTATCTTATTTTTGTATTGGCCCAATATTAACATTATTTGTTGTCAACGTTGGAGGAGTGGAGAGGAGGGGTGGAAAAAACCCACAAGATGCGCCCCTGAGCAAACAAAGGCCGTTTTGGTATTGCAGCTGAAGAGCCTAATAATAGCACAGCTAGTAGAAACAAAAGGAATGGTCAGACTGTGTGTTGAGGGTTAAGACCTGTCTAAGACTCAATTTTGAGCATATATTTATTCAAAAAATAGAGTTTTAAAAGCATGGTGTAGTCCCTTTAATAATATTAAAAAACTAACAATAAATGAAATAGAAATTGAAGAAGTAACTGAGGTCAAATTTCTTGGAGTAATTATAGATAATAAAATATGCTGGAAGCCACATATAAATTATATAAAAACTAAAATAGCCAAGTCAATTGCAATATTATATAAGGTTAAAGATTATTTAAATAAAACTTCATTATATCTGTTGTATTGTTCCTTTATACTACCATACATAACTAATGCTAACGAATGCTAATGCTAACAAATGCTAATGTTAAAACATGCTAATGTTAAAAACTGCTTATGTTAAAAAATGCTAATGATAATGCCAACAAATGCTAATGCTAACAAATGCTAACAAATGCTAATGCTAACACCAACTGCTATACAAAGTTGCACACACTTAGCGAGCTGCAGGCACACTTAAAACTTCTTAGAAATTTTCTTTTCTAGTTTATATAAATATTTTTGTAAATCTCAATGGGAAAAATAAATGTCTGTGGCACCAGAAAACCATGCCAACTGCTATGTCCTATAGTCCCAGAGTAATGAAGCACAATTACTTGAGTATTGTACATGGCATAAACTCACCGACATGTTAGTTGTATAGTGACTGTTGAGATAGTTCAACACATGTCCCTCTCCAAGCCCTGAGAATACACAACACACACACACACACACACACACACACACACACACACACACACACACACACACACACACACACACACACACACACACACACACACAGAGAGAGAGAGAACAGGGTTTGTCTTATAGGTGCAAGCAATTCGTGTGGCCACCAGCAGGATCTCAGAAAGCAGGACACTTTTACAGGGTACGCTGTATGGGACCCCTAAATTGATATGTGGGCCTATTTAGTCACGGACCTCCTTCTCAAAATATGTTGTGCCAGCCAGAGACCCACATATTATTCAAGATGTGTACACTTTTTGAAAAAAAAACCTTTTGAAAAAAAAAAAATAATAATAAAAAAAAAAAAATCAAGCTCATAGCTTGTAGATCTGCTATTTCGAATATAGTGTAAAACAGATTTAAAGTGGTTTATACTAAGACTGGGTAGCCTATACCTCTTTTATTTATGTACCCAAAGACCAATTCGTTAATTATTTAAGGAGCACCAAGCGCTCCTTTCCTACAATACCCACAATGCATTGCGGCGTTGCTCAGCTGCTGGCTGTCTGACCGCTGTCCGCAGTGGTAACCGCACTGGTTACTAGACTTACTACCTGGTTTGTTGTTGTTGTAGCAAATAACAACAGAAGATAGATGTCCTCAGAGAAAAGAACAGGTTTAACAAAAAAGGGCTTTAAAAGATCAGCTCATCCCCCAAAATGTTTTTTTTTTTTTTTTTTCTTGAGGAGAATCTTTGTAGCCCATTGATTACGGATGGAGACCCAAATGCATTTGGGTCTCCATCCAAAATCAATGGGGGTACATTTATTATAATAAAATGATTGGCTTAGGAATGCAACAAAAACAAAAAATATATATTTTACTTAAGTCTCCATGGGGTGAGTAATTGATTAAAAAAAAATGTTTTTGGAGGTGAACTACTCCTTTAAGAGACAAGAGACATTGGACTGACCTGAGGCAAAGAAAACCTTCTCGCGCGAGGTATTGGGATGCCATTCGTGCTCTAAGGATATTAGGCGTGGTGCCCCACCCACAGGATTGATTGCTGCCATCAGGTGAACAGTTTTATCCTGAATTGGGTCATTCCTCCTGGAGACACAGACGCACACACACACACACACACACACACACACACACACACACACACACACACTTTTTAGATGGGAGTTTGCAGCTGAATAGATATCATTTTGGGGGGTCCAAGAGCACTTACATCATGTTTGGTTCCACTTCATAGTGTGGGGAGGTTGCCAGACTTCTATGTTTAGGACCGGAGTGTTGGATTTTCGTGGCCAATAGGACAGCATCCTGCAGAGGGAAAGGTAACGATTAGAATCAGAATCAGCTTTATTGTCAAATCAAAGGGTTAAATAATTCCCATCATAGTTATTTAGGGGGAAAAAGGGGGAGGATCAGAAGAAAAGGAGGGGGGGGGCAATGGGGAAAGCAGATGAAAAACAAAAAGACTTATCTACATATTTAGACATACTGTAGTACCTGGGATAAAATATAAAGGTGTGAGCATAGGAACAGTGCATGTTATACTTATGGATAGAAATTCCCCTCGCAACTCCTGGTCGCAATGTGAATGTCTTTCCGGACAAATGGGGTTATGTACTGTACAGTGTGTCAAAATCAGGACAAAATTTTAACACTGGAGATTGTGGAGGACCTGGCT
This sequence comes from Nannobrachium achirus, assembly GCF_963921795.1. Classification (NCBI taxonomy): domain Eukaryota; kingdom Metazoa; phylum Chordata; class Actinopteri; order Myctophiformes; family Myctophidae; genus Nannobrachium; species Nannobrachium achirus. The sequence continues at coordinate 21,927,447 of NC_137832.1, read as the reverse complement.
AAGATATCTATGTGCTTAATTTAGGAGAGAATATCTCAACTGTTCTTGGCTAATATGACCCCAAGGAACAATGCAAAAAACTGTGAAAAATTCACTATCCAGGACGAAATAACCGAAAATGACCACGCCCTTTTAAACCGTTGAGCCACACAAAACCGCGGTAACTAAATGTTGATACAGACTCAGCCCTATTGCTCACAGGGGAGAGACCCCTCTTTTTCTGAGGAAGGGACATTTTATAACATTAAAATGTATTGTTGTATTGCAATAGGATGTACTCTCTGTACGATATAAAGTTGTCATGTGTTATATCTAGACGTTTGCTCAATTATAGTAAATTCAAATTAGGGACGCTTGATCGATCGGTGGCCAATTTAAATCAGCCGATTTATTCAATGAATGACACGATAGGTGATCGGCCGTCACCAATCCAGAAAACCAATCTATTATAATATAGCTTTTTTGATGCACTTTTACTTTTCTGGACTTTTACTTGTAGAGTATATCTACAGTATATCTACAAGATATACTCTTGTGTAGAGTATATCTACAGAGTATGTTTTCCACAACTGGGCAGGCCTAATATTATTAATACATTTGGGTTATGTGCAATAATGCAACTGCAGATGTCCTTTTGTATATAGGAATATTAGTTTAAATATTTTTGAATTCCCGTTTCTATAATAAAAATATGTTTAACTAACATAATTGATCTCAATACGTAATAGCCTAAGTAAGTACCGGTTTATACCTAAACATGTTTTTCAGGGGTAACAATCCTCCCAAAAGGAAACAAGCGATCTCAGGAGTGACTTGACAATGTAATTGGCTTACAAAATTTGTGGGAGGAGCCTATTTCTTAAAAACCAGTAAGACTCCCTAATCGGGAGATAAGCGACCGTCAGGTCGCAGCGTGATTTTAGGGCAAAATGTGTAGGAGTAGTGTCCAAAAATGTGTTAGAAGAAATCGGCTTGATGGTGGCGCTATATGGGACAGATCCATGTTGATTAAATGAGTGTAGACATACTATGTACCGATTTGCGTGATTGTAGGACAAAATGTGTAGGAGCAGTGTCCAAAAATGTGTTTGAAAGAAATCGGCCTGATGGTGGCGCTATATGGGACAGATCCATGTTGATGACATGAGTGTAGAGTACATACTGTGTACCGATTTGTGTGATTTTAGGGCAAAATCTGTAGGAGCAGTGTCCAAAAATTTGTTTTTAAAAACTCGTCCTGAAGGTGGCGCTAAATGGGACAGATCCACGTTGATGACATGAGTGTAGACATACTGTGTACCGATTTGCGTGATTTTAGGGCATACATTTTAGGAGCTGCGTCCAAAAATTTGTTTTGCAAGAATCGGCCTCATGGTGGCGCTAGAAGAGGGTCATGTGAGAAATGATGGGTGGGGATTGTGCTTTGGCAGCCAAGAAGTGTGTGTGCAAAATTTGGCATGGATCGGGGCAACGGTTGCAGAGATATGAGCAGTGCAAAAGTGTGACGTGTGACAGACAGACAGACAGACAGACAGACAGCTGGTCGAGGATCCCAAGTACTGGTTTTTAGGGGTGCTGAGTGTGGCGCAGCAGCGTGTCATGCATTTTCTGCAGGGCCTTGTCAATGGCTTTGCGTTCTTGCTGGTTTTTGTTGTTGTTGATCCTCTGGAAGCGCGCCCACTCGTTTGCGTGCAAATCAGCTGGATAGAGGCACAAGCCTTGCAGGGAGGTAACTCTGGAACAGCCAACGTAAGTGATACCCAAGGAGTGCTCAGAGGTTCCGATGTCAAGGCGCACTTTGTCGCGAGTCCAACCTTGGCTCTTGTGAATGGTGACAGCGAAGGCCAGAGAAAGAGGGATTTGGGTGCGTGTGCAGACGTCGGCTGCCTTCATCCACCTGTAAGTGTGCGGCGGAATTGGCACAGTGCGCGCATGATGCGGGTGGAAGCTTGGCCCTTTGTAGATGTCTAATTGAACGAAGACAGCAAGTGGCAGGGCAGGTGGCGGTTGGCCATTGGGGTCGTATAGGATTCCTAGGACTGTTCCTAAGGCCCCGTTGGTCAAGCCAGCTTCGATCCAAAGGTTTTGGCGCAGCATGACGCGTGCGCCCTGTGCAACGTGCAACAAGGTGGGTAGGCCTCCAGCATCATCAGCAGCGACAGAGGAGGATCCAGGCCCTGCGTTGACAGCGTAGAGCTTTTTCTATTGATTACTCATGCCATGGTGACTTGAGTTCAATGATGTCCTACGACACAAATTGGATTTTAGTAAATGTATCCCCATTGACTCCGGATGGTGACCCAAATGCATTCGGGTCCCCATCCAGCATCAATGGGGGTGCATTTAAGTACAATTATGAGGTACTTTTACTTTACTGGAGTGTTTCAAAATGTCAGTAACTTTTATTTTAGCTCCACTACATTTCAGAAGAAAACATTGTACTGTTACTCCCCTGCAGTTTTAATTATTATTATTACAACATACATTAACCATTATACATTTCAGCCTTTTGAAAATAGACGATCTACAAGCTCACAATGCTTTACGGAAATTTTCTTGTAACTGAGTATTTCTACATTGCAGTATCAATACTTTTACTTGTTGATACTTTTACTTGAGTACAAAATATGAGTACTTTTTCCACCTGTCTACTTTACAATGTGCGGCCACGATGATCAGGAAATGGGCTTGTATTTTTTATGTTTTTTTCTAAAGTTTTTCCCCCAAAATTGTTTTAATCGCTTCAAAAACGTTATAAGCGTTAATGTTTTCCAAATGTGAGCGGACCGGTGTGTGTGTCTCTGTGTCGGGGACGAATGAACGTCTGTGTTGTGCATGCATGCATCGCAGATTCGCATGCTTACGGCGCTAGTCAGGTCCGCGGACTACAGGTTGAGAAACACTGCAATTTCCTAGACTCTAATGAATGTACTATAAAAGCGCACACCATGGGGATGTTTAAGGGGAGAACGGGACAGGCGAAACGCTCACAAAAAGAACGGAAAAACCACCATGCTGAGTCGTACGCTTTAATGGTTCTTGGGGCGAGGCCCTTCCGCATATATTTTTCGGCAGCATCCATGAGGGAGACCAGGCAGACATAACCAGGTAAAGCGTCTTACAAAAGTATTAATGATAGCAATAGAGGAGCGGCCCTTGTTAATTACTTGCACTGTTGCTTCGTTATCACACATGACTGTCATCTTTTTCCGGGCCCACTTGTTTCCCCACAGAGATGCTACCACAACAATGGGGTAAATCTCATACAATGCAATGGATTTACAGACTTGAGGCAACTCATGCATATCTTTAGGCCAGGTGCTGGCGAACCATTCCCCTTTGAAATAACCCCCGAACCCGACCGAGGGGGCCGCATCCGTGTAGCATTGCATGGCCTCGGGCGACTCTGCTTCTTCGTCATAAAAGAACGAGATGCCGTTCCATTGATCTAGAAATAGCAACCAAAATCTAAGATCGGACCGGCTGCCCTCGTCCATCTCAATACTATCGGTTAGGCTCTTTTTTGTCTTGGATAAGTCGATAAGCCTGGAGACAAACGAGCGCCCGTGTGGAATAATATGCATAGCAAAGTTGAGATGCCCTAGCAGCAGTGTTGGGAAAGTTCACTTTAAAAACGAACTAGTTCAAGTTCAAGTTCAGAACTTCAAAAATGAACTAGTTCATTTTTAGTTCATAATTCCCCATTATGAACTAAAGTTCATGGTTCCCCAAAATGAACTACATAGTTATTTTTTAGTTCTTTTTTTAACCATATTTTTTTTATACTTTTGGCTATTCAAAAAAAGGAAAAAAAATATATATAAAGGTCTATATAAATGTTTAGACGTTGCTGCATGCTATTATTTGTCAAAATTATTGACTCAGCCCATATAGAACCACACACAGCAATAATTTCATCCAACTTAACATTGAGGTGCCCACAATATTTATGTGCCCACTGCCTAGTTCCCAGTCTTCCTGCACCCTTATTGTGAAGGGCTGAATGTAATAACCATGTTATTGTCTCATTGTGTGAAATATCATAATATTCAAAACAAATATTTGACTCCAATTGATTCCCCACACAGTATTGACTTGATATAGCAATAACAAAATATATATATTACACAGCAGTTGTGGGAAAACTAAGACATTGTTCAAAAAACACAATTCCGATTTTGGTCATTTTGGAAATAGGGCAAAACATATATTTTTCTTCAATCTACTGTCTTGACACTCTAACCAAAATTGTTCTATAAACCATAATCTACAAATTGGAAGTGAAAGAAACTTTAACACACATTTGAAATGAAAACAAAAAATTACATGTACAAGGAACCCCACTAGAAAAAAAACAAAAAATTACATGTACAAGGAACCCCACTAGAAGGCAGACGTTTCTAAACCGTGCACAGCATGTTTCCGCGTTGGTTAAAATAGCTGATCTACAAGCTCACGTTGTCTCGTGGATGCGACGCGTTGTGAGCTTGCAGATCAGCTATTTTCGCCGTGCAACACACATAGGACAAAGTATAGTCAGTCAGGCTTGCGAGACGAGGAGGAGATTCACAGTGCAGCAGCAGAGTGCAGACAGCACCGCATATCGGAACGTTCACGAGATGCAGTAGGCACTGCTGCGTGCTGCTGCGTGCAGTGCCTACTATTGGAGCATGTGAATGAAAAGAGAGACGAGAGGAGCAGAGGACAGACGACCGCGGAGGCGCGGACCGCCGCATGAACGGCCGACGAACGCCGACGAACGTCGTTCACGGGCGTCAGAATGACCGCGTTCGACAATATCGTTCATCAAGCGAAAACAATTACGTTCAGTTCACGTTCGCCCAAAATATGAACGTGTTCATGAACGATCGTTCTTTGAACGCGTTCGGGTACAACACTGCCTAGCAGGGAGAGCAGGTCCCTTTTTGACACGGCTGCGGCGTTAACAAAAGACTTAGCGATTTCTCTGATGCGCACCAGTTTCTCGAGCGGCAGGGCGGCTCCGCTCAGCTGCACTGGACAGTCACTGGACAGTCACCTCAGTCAAGCATGGGTGTTGACGTCACAGGCAAGAGAAAGCGAGCGCTTGATTTGTTAAAAAATAAAACGACCATATCCCCCATCCACCTTCACCACTACTGCACTGGCAAACCGGACGGAGCCAAGAGAAAAAAGCGCTCCTCTTATCACTGCTGCTCAACGCAGCCTAGATGACATGACCCCCCCCCAAATATTTTACATCGAATCTGAACGAATCACACAAACGATCAATTTGGATTCAAAACGGCGATTTTCGCCGAAAAGCTACAAATTTGCATGCCTGTATAAACCTCAAATGTAACTATGTATTTTCAAAGTAAAATTACTCTTAAAGATACTTAGGGGGACTTTTAGAGACAAGTGTCATTGCATGGTGCCTGCCCTTTAAGTGAAATCACTTACCCCACATTTAAACTGGTAGCACCAGGGCCAAATTAATTTAAGCACTTTGATGTTGTCTGCCACAGTGTTTGGCTCCAGGAGACACATTTTGAATGTTCAACAACAACGGACTAAAAATTTATATTTTCATGGGGGAAAAAAATAATCAGGTGAGAATCATGATCTCAATTCTACTGGAGGAAAAATCAAGATTCACATTTGAGCAAGAATTGTGCAGCACTGTATCTTCTGTAATTTTCAACGTTTGTGAACCCTTGTCTTAACTCATTTGCTGCGATCCCCGTAGAACCCGTAAATTTTCCGCTGTACGGCCCTGCCACGCCCGTAGATCCCGTAAATGTGCTTTTAAATTATGTAATGCTAAATTACACTCTTCCCCAGCCCCTGACAAAGTTTGAGCCTTCTGTCATATAGGGAAACCAAAATATCACACATCAAAGTTAGTGTGTTTGAAAACAAGAGTGTAATAAATGTATAAATCTCAATAAAAGTGTATAATTCTCCCCATAATCCACAGTGAAGGAACAGTGCTGGCATTTCGCACGCACCGCTGCAGCCTCCAGCACACAGAATGCGTCTTTTTTTCTCTTTTACTTTTTCGAGGCTCTTTTTTTTTTTTTTTTAGGCGTGCATCCCCTCACTCCAACATGCATGCCATTCACACACACCCCCATTCCAACACCAATGCCCTTGCCCTACTATGGAAGTGTCGCCAGAAGTCAATCTGAATGGCAGCATGTCAGAAGCCCCCCAAGCGGAGGCTAGCCTAGCAACAACTAACAGTTCAGCTCGATGAGACCGTTCTTCATAAATCAAACAAAATCCCGTGACATTTTCACTTCAAAAGCCATAATCTGCTATGGGCCTACACAAGACACAGCTTCATAACCCCACAAAAATGTTCAAAGTCTCCACAACAAACTATTGTCCAGATTTGCAGCCAACAACCAAAATAAACCATCACAAACACAATAGATAACACATCTAAACCTCACCTCACGTCAGCGGGGGTCCCCTCGACCACATCCCGATCATAAGGCACTGCTCGCGGGAGAGAGTATTTGTCCCGGACCCCGACTCCCCCCGTGCCCTGGTCAAGCGACCAATGTCCTCTGTGTCGTGTCCGGAGGCTGACCACAAACTCCTCCATTCTCCATTTGCGTCGGTAAAACTTATAAGACATCCTCGTCGTCAAGCGTTAGCCTTGTCTTCTCTGTGTCTGCTCCAGCTGTCCGAAACAAGTGGATCCCACCGGGAACAGTGGAGTAAGAAAAGCAATCGCGACGAAAGTTTTGTTTTCATCCATTCCATTCCTTAAGTTGTCCTTCCCCACACACAGCATGTCGGCTTACGTGCATGCAAGCACAATCACGCACGCACGCAACGAGGTGCACATGTGTGCAGCAGACTGAAAAAAAAAAAAAAGAATATCGATCCATCGTGAGCGTGTGATATGATCAGCATGTTCGATCAGCTGCAGTGTTACGTTGTACTTCTGGGTTTTCTGGCTGCTTGTGATCCGTTCTAAAACCCGCCTACGATATCCGGTTATTTACACACTCATATACATGCAAGAAACTTTTCTGCATCCGGTAGAAACAGACCTGATCGTGTCTTGCGGATACCCAAGCTTGTACAAGTTCCTGTCCCCCCCGAGCCCCCTGTGATTGGCTGAACCGGAGAAAGGGAGCGCTCCATTGTAGTCACTTGGACCGCGCAGAGGACCTGATCACTGCACAGTGAGTAACGTGATCCCAAACGATTCAATTCGGTGGAGCTTTATTGGCATGAGAAAACGCAAAGTACAAAAGAACTGTTTGCTGGGTTCTCGCCAAAGCAAGTGTCACAAATAAAATAAAAACAGTTGAAAATGGGTAAGATATAGGTCTAGATACAGTTGGAGGGGGTATCATTCCCCCCTGCTTTTACTGCTTAGCAATATATATATATATTTATATATATAGATAGATCTGCTATTATGTACATGTGTGTGTGTGTATAGCCTACAGTATAGTGTGTGTGTGTGTGTGTGTGTGTGTGTGTGTGTGTGTGTGTGTGTGTGTGTGTGTGTCCTTTTAGTAGACCTTGTACCAGTGAACTGTACCGTCATGAAACTGTACCTTTTCCTATGCAATCTTCTAATAAAGTCTTCAATCAATCAATCAATCAATCAATCAATCAATCAATCAAATGTGTGTGTGTGTGTGTGTGTGTGTGTGTGTGTGTGTGTGTGTGTGTGTGTGTGTGTGTGTGTGTGCGTGCGCGTGTGTGTGTGTGAGGAGGTACTGCAGAGTAGACCATCGTGGGCCCGTCGGAGTCCAATATAAAAAGCGTATTTCTCTTTGTGTGAAGTAAGACGCCCTAAGGGCAAGAGGTGACCTATTACAGCACTATTACACAATTCCAGTTATACACAATTACACTTATTACACTAGTACACTCATCTGATAAGGCCTGAGGTCATAAAGACAGATATCAAGTGACTTATCTGCTTGAAAATAGACCATTCACAAAAACCTAAATAACTCATTTCATTTGATTTTCAAGCTCGGAAAATCAAAAAACAAGGGTTTTGAAATGGCTATAACTATAGAATAGTACATCGTAAATACAAAATTATATTTTTGGGTGAAACTAGAGCGTGTCATCTTTCATATTCATTACTGTATGACATTGTCATGCAAAAACAGAATTTAGGAAAAATGTAAATATAAAAAAAAAATATCCATTATACAAAATGGCAGAAAAGCCATACAGTACAATGTTAAAATGGCAGCAAATGAGTTAAGCATCACTGAAGTCAAGAGGAAAGCAAATATGTACTTTACCTGGTAGACAATTCCCAGAGTTAAGACGTTTTGTATGAAGTCGGGTAAATCGGCGGTCTGCATGGGCTCGGCCATAATCTTCGCTCTCTGACATGAAAAAGAAAAGAAAATTTAGTTTTCAGTCACCTTATAACTAACAACGTGGCCACGACATGATGATGAAGTATTTAAAGCTATACTATGTAACTTTTTTAATAAAAAGAATCTTAAAATTGTCTATTAAATCGCTAAAGTTTTAGAACACCCACTCTGTTAATTTCAGCCGCAAAAGCCTTTTCTTTATGTGTTCTACTGTGCCCATGTGGTCGTGACAGGGGCTGCATTTCCCGGCAAAATTACGTCATCTGCATCATTCAGTATACGTGTCTCCCTACCGGCCAATCACAGCGCATCTTGCCGTCTCTTCAGGAAGTAGCAGTGTTTACGTTGGTGAAGTTATCTCCCCCAATACTGGTCTAAAAATTACGGGAGACTGCTCTACGGATTCGTATCGGGGAGGCGGAGGTGGTCGCGATGGTCACGCGGCTCCGTTCTGGTGGTCCGCGGCGACTCCGGGCAAAAAACAGCTGAAAAAAGCAATACCGCTACCGACCAGTAGTTGAGCAACTTCCATAGTAGGGTTGGGGACGGTAACCGCCGTACCGCCGTATACCGCGGCCTACCGCGGTGTCAGGGTCCTTACCGCGGTCAAAAAAGACAATAAAGAGGCAATTTTTTATTAACTCAATGGCTGCCGGGCGCCGCTAGTCGCCGCTAGAGTGCCAGCCATTCTTCCATTCACATTCACTATCACATCCGGGTCGCCAGCCTGAACTGGCTTGGCTTTACACTGGAACGAGTGCTATGCTAGCGAGCCGGAGGAAGTTAGCTTTCAGTTAGCAATCGGCTCTGTAATTTTTTAGAAGACCGATCTAAAGTTATTCAGCCGCCAAAAAAACGTTTCTGCTGGCCTCGGAACACAATCCGGAGATAATCCGCTGTAAAGATGTGCTTTTCTATTGGAGTGGGCGGCGTGGCGCGGCCGTTTCTTCCCATTACGGGCCGTGTAAACAGAATCGCGGCCTTGTGCTAGGATGCTAAATTAGACCGGGGCTTCGTTGATGCCTCCGATTATTTAATTCATTTTACTAAAGGAACCTAAAATGTTCGGTGTTTGTAATCCTTAAAACGTCTTGCAAAAACAGCGTTTTTTTGGGGGGGCTCTAAACTTTTTTCTAAACCATTTTCAATGGAATAAATCATCGGGACAAGTAGAATGGCTCGTTGTGAAGCGCTGGAGGAGCCAGGACCACCCACGTCGCTACTAGCAGCTCAGGGTAAGCGAAATAGATTAAAAATTAGTATGGGAATGGAAAAAAGAACCGAAATTATTCGGTTTTAGCACTTAAAGAGTTAAGAACGAGCGAGTTTTAAAACGGGGGAGAAGCAAGGACCGCATGCGCTCCATGCCGCTCTGCTCTGTAACGCGTACCACATGTTTGGAAGCTTAATGGGCCATCAGTTTCCTTTTCATCGAAAATTAAATTAACGCTAGACCCTAGGTTTTGCCGTCACACGGAGACAGAGAAATCCCCACTGGACACTGACTGGAGCAGCTGTCTCGTAGCAGGCAGCAGCGTTAAACTTTCTCCATTATCCACACGACAAGTATGTTTATACATACCTTGTGGCAGATTATTTTTTGAGCGGTGGAGCAGTCTCCTATACGTGGCCGTGTGTGTGGGTATGTATGTGTGCGTGCGTGTCTGTCTGTCTGTAGCCTGCCGTACCTTTTCTGACCACACGTTAAGGGAGGGGCGCTGTTGTTCAGGCCACGGAGGCCAGGCACACACACACACACACACACACACACACACACACACACACACACACGAGTGTGATTTTTATTCATACGGACAGAGCGCAAGCCGCGAGGACTAAAACCGAAAATGAAACCAGCTTCTACTTTTTCCAACACGTCGCTGACTCCGTCTGCGATTTTACACCCTTTTGTGTCAAGTCTTGTAACCCGACAGTGCACAGATCTACAAGCTCAGAACGCGTCACGGATGCGACGTGTTGTGACACGTCTTAAGTTTATACATAGTAAGGTTGCAACCTAACTTCCCTTGACTATCATTACCGTGGATGTAATCAATCCAGTTACTGTAGCCCTTATATTTAATAATTTTGGGGATGTTGATGCTATCATCTGCCCATTTGTCAATTTGGTCAAAATAACTCATATTTTGGGACCATCTCTCCATTGTTTACAATGGTTTGTAATGCAGGCTGCCATCCCATGTGGTCATGTGATCAAAGATGGCCGCGGTGTGAATAAGGTCTATAGGTAGTGGTAACTCCCTGACAACCAACAACAACCACTAATAGACCTTATTCACACCGAGGCCATCTTTGATCACATGACTTTCTGGGATGGCAGCCTGCATTACAAACCATTGTGAGTAATGGAGTGATGGTCCCAAAATATGAGTTCTGTTCAACCAATTTCTTTTTACCAAATTGACAAATGGGCAGATGACAACATCAACATCCCCAAAAGGATTAAATAGAAGGGTACATCCACAATATTCATGGTAGTTAGATTGCAGTGTTAAGCTGGTTGCACACTGCTGCGTTTTTCGTTGCGAAATGCGTTTTTCAGGGCAAGGAGAGAGAGAGATAGAGAGCAAGGGACCGAGTGGTGCGCCTAACAGGCGGCAGTGTGCAAACGTGGCTGACATAACGTGAGGTTGATGTTTTTATTCACACGCTCCGAAATTCACTCCGATATACGGCCCGAAAAATGCAGCAGTGTGCAAAGACCTTTACTCTGTACAAAGACTTGCTGTGTGCAGTGCTTGCTCCACCATCATATTAACCATTTGTTGTTAGATTGTTCCTGATTAATATGCAAAAATCACGATACAGTAATATTAACTATAATATAGTGGGGCAGGCTGCCATCCCATGTGGTCATGTGATCAAAGATGGCCACGGTGTGAATAAGGTCTATACCAAGCCCCCAGAACCCAGGGGGCGCCCTGAAACCAAAAGGACATGTTGGCCGTTTTGAGGTACTGCAGTTGGGTCTACTCACATGAACGCGCGTCTAGGCTTCTTTGTATTGACGCGCGTTCATACCGGAAGTGCTCGTTCATGAAGCGCGTCCATGAACACAAATTATGACGAAAAATGCGTCACGGTGGCCCCACTACGTCACGGTTTTACTAGCCGGAAGGAGGGGTGAAAACGCCTCATGCGCTGGGTGAGCAACTCAATGCAAGTGGACGGGCGGGGATATCTGGTGTCCTCTCTATTCTTATTATAACTCTATGGTCTATACGGCTGACTGTCCCTGCGGGCTCTAGGATATACTGTAAATCCCATCCTTAACCTGATTTTTTTAAGGTTACATTTAAAAAAAAATCTAAGTAATAGTCCTAATTTTAACAAGCTTTTTAAAACCAGCAGATCTACAAGCTCACAACACGTCACAATGTCACATTGTGGATCAGCTTCTTACAATCTGTGCTTTCCTATGCTCAATGAAACACAATGATCGTTATTAATTTTGCTCCTACTGTATGTTTATTACATGCAAACCACAACAGTGTCGCGTTTACACAATGGCTTTGGCGTTTGAATAGGGCGCCCTCTTGTGAGCAGAACATGCATAATCAACAAGACTGATGTTCTGTGGACTCACTGGACTGTATCCACGAGTTTCCTACGCCCCATAGTGCATTGCGCAGACGTCTGCACCGATCTTCCGCCGCCGATTTACAAGCTCACAACGGGTTGCATCTGCGACGCGACGTGAGCTTGTATGTCTGCTGTTAAACCCGGAAGTTTGGTCCTGATAGTCTCCAGTAAACTCCCGCGGAAACTTGTGGATAGGCTACATAATAAGCAGAAATAAATAATTTAAATATTGGACTATTTAAAAAAAATGAATGAATGAAATTCAAATGGTATTGTAAGGCAGTGGTTCTCAAACATTTCAGGCCGTGACCCCCAAAATAATCATATTTTAACTGGGGACCCCCCACCCTGACGAGCAGGGTTTGTCAGGGCATTACATTACATTTTGTATAACACAGTTCGATTGTGAAAATAGCAGATCTAAATACTCACTGTGAGCATGTAGATCTGCTATTTTCACAATTTCTGCCTCTAATATTTGACAATTTGATCATTTTTAGAAGTCTTTAAATTCTTTAAATTGTTTAGAGATGTTCCGATCAGGTTTTTTGGGGCCGATACCGATCAACGATCAGCTGGAATCAATATCTGCCGATACCGATATTACCGATCGATCACAGCGTGTAAACAATATCTGCCAATCCCGTTATTACCGATCGATCACAGCGTGAAATCCATAAATTATTCTATTGTGTCACTGTAGGAGCATTTATATATTTAATGATGACATTGACATTGTATATATAAATTCTCGATACAATATATTATCGTATCGTAAATCATTTTAGTCCTAGGAAAATTCCTCCTAAAGAAAAAAAACGTTTTCCTATAAAGATGGCAATCTTTGGCAATATTGTCTACCCTTCATTATTTTCAAGGTCATTTGGTTATAATGGTTAATAGCAACAATAATAGGCCAAATAGACCCTTAAGATTTTCTGTACACTATATTACACATTTGGGGTCCTTGCTCTTGGCATGAAAATGTTTGAGAACCACTGTTCTTAAACAATATCAGACAACGTTTCTGTTCGACTGACCTTCCCCATTTTTTTTATTTTTATAGACCCGTTTGCTGGCAAAAACAGGATCTGGCAACACTTTTTTATAAACCTGTTTGCTTGTTTCTGTCGCAGAAACTGAATGGCAACACTTCATCCTCCTTACATCTAGCTGCTAACTGTTAGCTCCTATGAACAGGTGGCTAAATATCTTGAAGAGAATAAACTGATCTACGAGTTCCAGTCTGGCTTCAGAGAGTCCCATTCCACAGATACATGCCTCATCTATTTGAATGATTACATCAAACGTGAAATTCACAATGGCAAATATTGCGGCATGGTCATTGTTAGGATAAATTATGATACATAATTATGTTATTGGTGTATGAGTCTCATATGACCATATAAAGGCATAATATGAACTGAACCTACAGTATATAAGAGACCACATTTTAATAAATTATGGATCTCTAAATCCATAGAGAAAATAAGACAAAGAGCCAAAGGACTATATTTCTTATATTGCTGTATTGAAGAGAGACAGACAAGGAAGACAAAGCAGTGGGCATATCATCCTAGTGGTATGCTCGATAATCTCTCCCCACCATAACGGCAGGACAGAGGATTCTCTCTCTCCCAAAATGGAAGTTTAACATGTATATAAAGACATACAGTTTATGACAGTAAGAAGCGTGGAACTTATTCATTCGTTCCCATATCATAACAAGGAAGTAACAGGAAGAAAGTGACACGTAGTGTTGGTAATTTTCCACCACTCGTGACTTATATCATAGTATCACAGTATATCAAAACATGATTACAGTCGGGGCAACCAAAGTTACTATGACCTGTAATTAGTTTAGCCTGAACCTACAGTATCCGACCAAAATGTGGTCTCTTACTGTACGTTCAGTTCATATATATATCTTATATGGTCATATGAGACTCAAACACAAACATAGAATTATGTATAATAATTCATATCTAACAATCTATCCTTTTCATTTTTGTATGAGGTTCATATGACCTCCATATTAAACATTTTATCAGGGTAATAATAATAATAATAATATGAAGACTTTAATAATATTTATAAATTCAAATTTCGAAAAGAAACTGTAATAAATCCTTAAAGTTAAAGAAACTTCACACATCATTTCATCGTTTTTTACAGATGAATGAAGACAGAATTAAAATTGAATAAAGAATTAAAGAATGAAAAATGAAAAAAGATTAATTAAAAAGTTGATGATGACGGTGATGATGATGATGATGATGATGATGATGATGATGATGATGATGATGACGTTGGGGCAGTGGAGAGACGTGAGGGAGGAGGACGCAGGATGCAGTTGATGTGGGGCCGGTTCTTCTGGGTCTGGGTAGTCTTCTTTCTTCAGGTAGTTTCCTAGGGGGGACGAAGACTTGGCCAGTTTACTGTTTCCAAACAATTTAGTTCATCATGATAGTGTTTGTACTACACATGGCATCACTTCAACAGTGCAACAGAAAACTCACCGACAAGGCACGATTTTACTCGTGCCGATTGCGGTGGATTGGCTCGTGCACTGGTCTGGCCGGGCCTCAGGTCGTGGTTCGTCTGCACCCCATCAGTCAGGTGGTTTTCGATGATGACCCGATTCTCCTCCTTCCCCACACTGCAGTCCTCTCTCCGTCACCGTCAGCCCATGTAAACAGAAATATTTCCAATTAAGTTTCAAATAAATCTTAAATCAATGAAAAACCAAATTAAATGAATGAAAACAAATCAAAATTAAAATATATTAAACCTTAAACTCCCCCCTTTTTTACAACAAGTTGTAAAAGTTAAATAAAATAATTTAAATTATTTAAATCAATGAAATGAGCTTTAAATCATACACTACAGTACAGTACAGTAGCAGCTTGGGCTCAGGGGAGTCAGTGATAAGTAATACGCCTCAGGGGCGAGAAGCGACCTTGTGTCCTTCCCAGCGATGGGGTCTAATTTGGTTGTTATGGTAACCTGGGACATGACGTTCCCAACAGAGATTTATGACCTCCATATTAAACATTTTATCAGGGTAATAATAATAATAATAATATGAAGACTTTAATAATATTTATAAATTCAAATTTCGAAAAGGACTGTAATATTTTTTTTAAAGGGAAATGTAATAAATCCTTAAAGTTTAAAGAAATGTGACACATCATTCATCGTTTTTTACAGATGAATGAAGACAGAATAAAAATAAAGAATAAAGAAAGAAAACAAATAAAAGATGAATTGAAACGTCGGTGATGACGGTGATGATGATGATCGGATGATGATGATGAGGATGATGTGGTGGGGCATTGTAGAGACGTGAGGGAGGAGGACGCAGGATGCAGTTGATGTGGGGCCGGTTCTTCTGGGTCTCGGTCGTCTTCTTTCTTCAGGTAGTTTCCTAGGGGGGACGAAGACTTGGCCAGTTTACTGTTTCCAAACAATTTAGTTCATCATGATAGTGTTTGTACTACACATGGCATCACTTCAACAGTGCAACAGAAAACTCACCGACAAGGCACGATTTTACTCGTGCCGATTGCGGTGGATTGGCTCGTGCACTGGTCTGGCCGGGCCTCAGGTCGTGGTTCGTCTGCACCCCATCAGTCAGGTGGTTTTCGATGATGACCCGATTCTCCTCCTTCCCCACACTGCAGTCCTCTCTCCGTCACCGTCAGCCCATGTAAACAGAAATATTTCCAATTAAGTTTCAAATAAATCTTAAATCAATGAAAAACCAAATTAAATGAATGAAAACAAATCAAAATTAAAATATATTAAACCTTAAACTCCCCCCTTTTTTACAACAAGTTGTAAAAGTTAAATAAAATAATTTAAATTATTTAAATCAATGAAATGAGCTTTAAATCATACACTACAGTACAGTACAGTAGCAGCTTGGGCTCAGGGGAGTCAGTGATAAGTAATACGCCTCAGGGGCGAGAAGCGACCTTGTGTCCTTCCCAGCGATGGGGTCTAATTTGGTTGTTATGGTAACCTGGGACATGACGTTCCCAACAGAGATTTATGGGTAATGGAGTTTTAACAGTAAAAGAACAGGGCAATTAAACAAAATACCATAGACAGTAAACAATCAGAATGTTTACGAAAAATAGGAGAAAGGAAAGTCTAAACAAGACATGTTCCCAAAACAATTCTCTCACACACAGACCATCTGTTCTAAATCTCTCCCCACCCTAACGGCAGGACAGAGGATTCTCTCTCTCCTCCAAGATGGAGGAAAACATGTATATAAAGACATACAGTTTATGACAGTAAGAAGCGTGGAACTTATTCATTCGTTCCCATATCATAACAAGGAAGTAACAGGAAGAAAGTGACACGTAGTGTTGGTAATTTTCCACCACTCGTGACTTATATCATAGTATCACAGTATATCAAAACATGATTACAGTCGGGGCAACCAAAGTTACTATGACCTGTAATCTATTAGCCTGAGCTTTACAGTATCCACAAAATGTGGTCTCTATACTGTGAGTTCAGTTCATATATATATCTTATATGGTCATATGAGACTCAAACACAAACATAGAATTATGTATAATAATTCATATCTAACAATCTATCCTTTTCATTTTTGTATGAGGTTCATATGACCTCCATATTAAACATTTTATCAGGGTAATAATAATAATAATAATATGAAGACTTTAATAATATTTATAAATTCAAATTTCGAAAAGGACTGTAATATTTTTTTTAAAGGGAAATGTAATAAATCCTTAAAGTTTAAAGAAATGTGACACATCATTCATCGTTTTTTACAGATGAATGAAGACAGAATAAAAATAAAGAATAAAGAAAGAAAACAAATAAAAGATGAATTGAAACGTCGGTGATGACGGTGATGATGATGATCGGATGATGATGATGAGGATGATGTGGTGGGGCATTGTAGAGACGTGAGGGAGGAGGACGCAGGATGCAGTTGATGTGGGGCCGGTTCTTCTGGGTCTCGGTCGTCTTCTTTCTTCAGGTAGTTTCCTAGGGGGGACGAAGGACCTGGCCAGTTATTTGTTCATAACAATTTAATTCTTCATGTATAGCGTTTGTAGTGCTACATGGCATCACAACAGTGCAACAGAAAACTCACCGACCAGGCACCATTTTACTGGTGCCGCTGCGGTGGATTGGCTCGTGCACTGGTCTGGCCGGGCCTCAGGTCGTGGTTCGTCTGCACCCCATCAGTCAGGTGGTTTTCGATGATGACCCGATTCTCCTTCCCCACACTCTGCATTCCTCTCTCCGTCCAGTCTCAAGCCCATGTAAACAGAAATATTTCAAATTAAGTTTCAAATAAATCTTAAATCAATGAAAAACCAAATTAAATAAATTAAAATCAAATCAAAATTAAAATATATTAAACCTTAAACTCCCCCCTTTTTTACAACAAGTTGTAAAAGTTAAATAAAATAATTTAAATTATTTAAATCAATGAAATGAGCTTTAAATCATACACTACAGTACAGTACAGTAGCAGCTTGGGCACAGGGGAGTCAGTGATAAGTAATACGCCTCAGGGGCGAGAAGCGACCTTGTGTCTAAAGGTTGTTATGGTAACCAGGGGACAGGAAGTTCCCAACCGAGCTTTATGGGTAATGAAGTCTTAACAGTAAAAGAACAGGGCAATTAAACAAAATACCATAGACAGTAAACAATCAGAACGTTTACGAAAAATAGGAGAAAGGAAAGTCTAAACAGAGACATGTTCCCAAAACAATTCTCTCACACACAGACCATCTGACCTTGACAGATCCAGGTGGTTTCTCATATACACAGTGACACACAGTCAACACGCACGCTCACGCACACACTCACACAAGAGTGGGGGAGAGGGAGCGGAACAGATAAGGGGTTAAAGCGACATTTACGCACACACAGGCGCATGCCCGCACTCACACATACATTATTGGGACGGCACACACGCGTTGACGAAGAGAGAGGGGGGGGTGGAGCTCACACATTCCACCTCTAACTCACGCACGCACATGCATGCACGCACACACAATACTGTAAACGACCATAATCCTATGGAGGGCTCTAAAATCTTAAAGTTACAACAGTTTAAATTAATTTAGGCATCATTAATTTAGTTAGTTATTCTTAGTCTTACATCTTAACTTTAATTTCTCAGAGACATTTTAAAATGTCTTAAAAGTACTTAATATTATTCATTACAGAAGACAGAAATGGTCAGTAACATAGTCAAAGATAAAAATATTGTTTCTCAATTTCCAAATGGCTGGGCCAAGCCATGAAAGTGAGAGACCTAAATAAACACAGTATTATCGGTACATAAACAGATAACTAAACACTCCGCTGACTTGCGGAGGACAAATAACATCCAACTGTACTATACAGAGATTCTGCCTGGGTCTACAGTGGGGATAACTGTACTGGGTCTACAGAAAAACTGCCTGGGTCAACAGTGGGCAAATAATGACCCTTCATAGGTCCAGACAAACAAATAATGACAAAAACAACTGTACCGAAAAAAGTTAAAGTTTGAAAATCAGTATTGTCTCTTCCTCCTCATCACAATGAGAGAGCGAGAGCACGAACCAGAGAAATAGTTTAAAATAGAATAGGGATTGTGTACACCTCCCTGAAACTTTGTAAGATGAAACAAAGAGTTACGACCATTCGGTATCTATAGATAAGGGTTAATTTACGACGCGTGTCAAACCAAAACATTATTAGGAGCTATCGGACTCCTCCAGACGGAGGGAGAACATCATTCACAAATCATATCAATTATCATAACATTAACATCGTTAATTCAAAATTCAAAGACACGACGCGTTACAGGGATTTAGTAAATATGTACTTATCTTAATCAACTTAGGAATTTGCCGAGCGTGGAGATCCCAAAGCAGCCCATGGACCGGGGGAGTATCCAACCTCTTGTGTCCGACAGTCCAACACGGTCCGCTGCTCCCGGATGTCCACGCGGTTCCACATTAATCGAAAACTCATAACACTGTTGTCAAATAAAATTCCTTTGTCTGAAAATACAGCAATGTAGAGATAAAATCTGGCTGGTAATTTGATCTCTAAATCCATAGTTAAAATAAGACAAAGAGCCAAAGGACTATATTTCTTTAGATTGCTGTATTCTTGAGAGAGCAGACAAAGAAGACAAAACAGTGCGCATATCATCCTAGTGGTATGCTTGATAAATCTCTCCCCACCATAACGGCAGGGCAGAGGATTCTCTCTCTTCCAAAATGGAAGTTTAACATGTATATAAAGAGTACAGTTATGACAGTAAGAAGTCGTGGAACTTATTCATTTGTTCCCATATCATAACAAGGAAGTAGTAGGAACTCATTGATTCGTTCCTATATCATAACAAGGAAGTAACAGGAAGAAAGTGACACGTAGTGTTGGTAATTTTCCACCACTCGTGACTTATATCATAGTATCACAGTATATCAAAACATGATTCTATTCAGGGCATTCAAAGTTATTATGACCTTTAATCAGTTTGCCTGAACCTACAGTATGCGACCAAAAATGTGGTCTCCTATATACTGTAGTTCAGTTCATAATATATAACCTTATATGGTCATATGAGCGTCATACACAAACCAGAATTATGTATCATAATTCTTATCTTATCAATCTATCCTTTTAATTTTTGTATGAGGTTCATATGACCTCCATATTAAACATTTTATCAGGGTAATAATAATAATAATATTATGAAGATTTTAATAATATTTAGAAATTCAAATTTTCAAAAGAGAACTGTAATAAATCCTTAAAGTTAAAGAAACTTGACACCAAATAAAAATATTTCATCGTTTTTTACAGATGAAATGAAGACAGAATTAAAATTGAATAAACAGATAAAAATAAAGAATGAAAAATGAAAACCTGTAATAAAAGATTAATTAAAAAAAAGTCCATAAGTCCAGTGATCGGATGACGATGATGATGATGATGATGATGATGACGATGATGACGGTGGTGGGGCAGTGGAGAGACGGCGGTGAGGACATGCAGAAGCTGTGGGTTCTTCTGGGTCTTAGATTGCGTCTTCTTTCAGGTGTTTCCTACGGAGCAGAGAACCTTTGGCCAGTTTATTGTTTCCAAAACAATTTAGTTCAGAACTTCAGGTAGCGTTTGTACTACATGGCTGTATTTCAACAGTGCAACAGAAACTCACCGACCAGGCACCATTTTACTGGTGCCGCTGCGGTGGATTGGCTCGTGCACTGGTCTGGCCGGGCCTCAGGTCGTGGTTCGTCTGCACCCCATCAGTCAGGTGGTTTTCGATGATGACCCGATTCTCCTTCCCCACACTCTGCATTCCTCTCTCCGTCCAGTCTCAAGCCCATGTAAACAGAAATATTTCAAATTAAGTTTCAAATAAATCTTAAATCAATGAAAAACCAAATTAAATGAATGAAAACAAATCAAAATTAAAATATATTAAACCTTAAACTCCCCCCTTTTTTACAACAAGTTGTAAAAGTTAAATAAAATAATTTAAATTATTTAAATCAATGAAATGAGCTTTAAATCATACACTACAGTACAGTACAGTAGCAGCTTGGGCTCAGGGGAGTCGGACAGTTGAAACTGTCAGTGATAAGTAATACGCCTCTGGGGCGAGAAGCGACCTTGTGTCTAAAGGTTGTTATGGTAACCAGGGGACATGAAGTTCCCAACCGAGCTTTATGGGTAATGAAGTCTTCACAGTAAATGTATTCATAACAAGACAGGATAGAACCAAAACAAAATACCATAGACAGTAAACAGTCAGAATGTTGTTGAAAATGGAAGAGACAGAGACTTGTTCCCAAAACAATTCTCTCACACACAGACCATCTGACCTCGACAGATCCAGGTGGTTTCTCAGACAGGCACACAGGCACACATACGCTGCACTCAGAAGTGCACACACACTCACATACTGGGTCAGAGACACAGAGTTAGGGGGGGGGGGGGGGGGGGGGTTGACAAGATGAGGGAGGGGGGGGCGGCATGCACGCCCGCACACTCTCTCAGAACACCACTCACACGCACTTCCCCAAAATTCGTGCACGCCCTCACACATACAGTAGCCTACGGCAAACTCATTCTCACAGAGAACTCATTCATCATATAAATGAAATTATACTATAATACACACCCAGAAGCCTCTGGAGGTTTTAAATCTTAACGTTACAACAGTTTAAATGAATTTAGGCTAGTTCCTGACTCCCCTGCCTGCATCGCGACTGCAGCAAGGGAGTGAGGGACAGATAAGAGTAAACAGGAATTATCAATACTGTAAACGACCCATAGTCCTATGGATGGCTCTAAAGTCTTAAAGTTACAACAGTTTAAATTAATTTAGGCATCAATAATTTAGTTAGTTATTCTTAGTCTTAAATCTTAACTTTAATTTCTCAGAGACATTTTAAAATGTCTTAAAAGTACTTAATATTATTCATTACAGAAGACAGAAATGGTCAGTAACATAGTCAAAGATAAAAATATTGTTTCTCAATTTCCAAATGGCTGGGCCAAGCCATGAAAGTGAGAGACCTAAATAAACACAGTAGTATCGGTACATAAACAGATAACTAAACACTCCGCTGACTTGCGGAGGACAAATAACATCCAACTGTACTATACAGAGATTCTGCCTGGGTCTACAGTGGGCAAATAATGACCCTTCATAGGGTCCAGACAAACAAATAATGACAAAAACAACTGTACCGAAAAAAGTTAAAGTTTGAAAATCAGTATTGTCTCTTCCTCCTCATCACAATGAGAGAGCGAGAGCACGAACCAGAGAAATAGTTTAAAATAGAATAGGGATTGTGTACACCTCCCTGAAACTTTGTAAGATGAAACAAAGAGTTACGACCATTCGGTATCTATAGATAAGGGTTAATTTACGATGTGTGTCAAACCAAAACATTATTAGGAGTTATCGGACTCCTCCAGACGGAGGGAGAACATCATTCATATTTAATTAATTATCATTAGCCTACATTAACATCGTTAATTCAAAATTCAAAGACACGACGCGTTACAGGGATTTAGTAAATATGTACTTATCTTAATCAACTTAGGAATTTGCCAAGCGCAGAAATCCAGGAGGTGCAGCCGGGCGGTGGTGCATCGGTGGAAAATCCAGCCTTTCGTCACGGTCCGGTGCTGCTCCTGGATGTCTACGCGGTTCCACATTAATCCAAAACTCATAACACTGTTGTCTAAATAAATTCCTTTGTCTGATAATACAGCAATGTAGAGAATTTTCCTGGCTGGGACTTTTAAAGCGTGTCGGAGCGCTTTGACCAGCCCTGGTGAGAGAGGGACCGTACAGTACCGGTTCCTCAAGTCCCCCCCTGGCTGGTCAAACGCACCGCAGCTTGACCACTCGAGAAGGACCAATTAATAATAAATTATGGATCTCTAAATCCATAGTTAAAATCCTAAGTGATTAAGATAAGTACATATTTACTAAGTCCCCGTAACGTGTCGTGTCTGTTGAATTTTGAATTAACGATGTTAATGTTATGATAATTGATATGATTTGTGAAGTATGTTCTCCCTCCGTCTGGAGGAGTCCTAGCTCCTAATAACGTTTTGGTTTGACACGCGTCGTAAATTAACCCTTATCTATAGATACCGAATGGTCGTAACTCTTTGTTTCATCTTACAAAGTTTCAGGGAGGTGTACACAATCCCTATTCTATTTTAAACTATTTCTCTGGTTCGTGCTCTCGCTCTCTCATTGTGATGAGGAGGAAGAGACAAATATTTTCAGACTTTAACTTTTTTCGGTACAGTCGTTTTTGTCCACAAGTTGTTGATCAACTTGTTGTTTTGTCAGTTTGTTTGGACCCTATGAATGGTCATTATTTGTTTGGCTTATAACCTAGGGCAAGTACTTCTAGTCGGCCTGAATTTAACGAGTACTTCTAGTCAGTTGCGGTTATAGCTTTTTACTGTCTGGACCCTATGAAGGGTCAGTATTTGTCAGTTTGTTACTGTTATGTTCACTGTACCGATAATACTGTGTTTATTTAGGTCTCTCACTTTCATGGCTTGGCCCAGCCATTTGGAAATTGAGAAACAATATTTTTATCTTTGACTATGTTACTGACCATTTCTGTCTTCTGTAATGAATAATATTAAGTACTTTTAAGACATTTTAAAATGTCTCTGAGAAATTAAAGTTAAGATTTAAGATTAAGAATAACTAACTAAAATTATTGATGCCTAAATTAATTTAAACTGTTGTAACTTTAAGATTTTAGAGCCCTCCATAGGATTATGGTCGTTTACAGTATTGATAATTCCTGTTTACTCTTATCTGTCCCTCACTCCCTCGCTGTAGTCGACACAGGTGGGGAGTCAGGAACTAGCCTAAATTAATATAATATGTTGTAACGTTAAGATTTAAAACCTCCAGAGGCTTCTGGCTGTGTATTATACTATAATTTCATTTATGTGATGAATGGATTCTGTGAGAATGAATTTACCGTACTGTATGTGTGTGCGAGCAGAAGATTTGCGTGTGGGTGCTGCTTCAGTAAACCCCCCCCTCTCTGACTCCCATCTCTGTGAGCATGAGTGCGTGTGCGTGCGTGCGTGCACTTGTGTGTGTGTTCCAATACTGTATGTGTGAGTGCGGGCATGCGCCTGTGTGTGCGTAAATGTCGCTTTAACCCCTTATCTGTTCCACTCCCTCTCCATCACTCTTGTGTGAGTGTGTGCGTGAGCGTGCATGTGACTATGATTCATGCCTGTGAGGTGTGTGCGTATGTGTGCCTGTCTGAGAAACCACCTGGAGCCTTCAAGGTCAGATGGTCTGTGTGTGAGAGAATTGTTTTGGGAACATGTCTTGTTTAGACTTTCCTTTCTCCTATTTTTCGTAAACATTCTGATTGTTTACTGTCTATGGTATTTTGTTTAATTGCCCTGTTCTTTTACTGTTAAGACTTCATTACCCAGAAATCTCTGTTTTGGAACGTCACGTCCCTGGTTACCATAACAACCAAATCAGACCCCATTGTTGAGAAGGACACAAGGTCGCTTCTCGCCCCTGAGGCGTATTACTTATCACAGACTCCCCTGTGCCCAAGCTGATACTGTACTGCTACTGTATGAGTGCATGAATTAAAGCCTTTTTCATTGATTTAAATAATTTAAATTATTTTATTTAACTTTTACAACTTGTTGTAAAAAAGGGGAGTGTTTAAGGTTTAATATATTTTAATTTTAATTTGATTTTAATTTATTTAATTTGGTTTTTCATTGATTTAAGATTTATTTGAAACTTAATTTGAAATATTTCTGTTTACATGGGCTTGAGACTGGACGGAGAGAGGAATGCAGAGTGTGGGGAAGGAGAATCGGGTCATCATCGAAAACCACCTGACTGAGATGGGGTGCAGACGAACCACGACCTGAGGCCCGGCCAGACCAGTGCACGAGCCATTCCACCGCAATCGGCACGAGTAAAATCGTGCCTTGTCGGTGAGTTTTCTGTTGCACTGTTGTGATGCCATGTGTAGTACAAACACTATCATGATGAACTAAATTGTTTTGGAAACAGTAAACTGGCCAGGTTTCGTCCCCCATAGGAAACACCTGAGAAAGAGACCCAGAAGAACCCACAGCTCCTGCGTCCTCCTCCACGCCGTCTCTCCACTGCCCCAACGTCAACGTCAACATCATCATCATCATCATTTGAAACTTAATTGGAAATATTTCTGTTTACATGGGCTGACGGTGACGGAGAGAGGACTGCAGTGTGGGGAAGGAGGAATCGGGTCAACTGAAAATCACCACGACGGAGATGGGGTGCAGACGAACCACGACCTGAGGCCCGGCCAGACCAGTGCACGAGCCAATCAACCGCAGTGGCACGATGTAAAAATCGTGCCTTGTCGGTGAGTTTTCGGTTGCACTGTTGTGATGCCATGTAGCACTACAAGCTATACATGAAGAATTAAATTGCGACCCAGAAGAAAACGACCCCACATCAACTGCATCCTGCGTCCTCCTCCCTCACGTCTCTACAATGCCCCACCGATCATCATCATCATCACCCTCATCATCATCATCGTCATCCGATCAATGGTCATCCGATCAACTCATATTTTCTTTTTTCATTTTTCATTCTTTATTCTTTATCTGTTTATTCAATTTTAATTCTGTCTTCATTCATCTGTAAGAAACGATGAATGATGTGTCACATTTCTTTAAACTTTAAGGATTTATTCCAGTTCCCTTTTAAAAAAAATATATTACAGTCCTTTTCGAAATTTGAATTTATAAATATTATTAAAGTCTTCATAATATTATTATTATTATTACCCTGATAAAATGTTTAATATGGAGGTCATATGAACCTCATACAAATATGAAAAGGATAGATTGTTAGGATAAATTATGATACATAATTATGTTATTGGTGTATGAGTCTCATATGACCATATAAAGGCATAATATGAACTGAACGTACAGTATATAAGAGACCACATTTTGGTCGCATACTGTAGGTTCAGGCAAACTGATTAAAGGTCATAATAACTTTGAATGCCCTGAATAGAATCATGTTTTGGTTTATACTGTATGTCACCAGACTCACTGTCTTCCTCTGTCTGATATAAGTCACTAGTGGTGGAAAATAACCAGCACTACGTGGCACTTTCTTCCTGTTATTTCCTTGTTATGATATAGGAACAAATCAATGAGTTCCTACTACTTCCTTGTTTTGATTTGGGAACAAATGAATAAGTTCCACGACTTCTTACTGTCATAACTGTACTCTTTATATACATGTTAAACTTCCATTTTGGGAGAGAGAGAATTCTCGACCTGACCGCTATGGTTGGGGAGAGAGATTAGAACGCTACCACCAGGATGGCAGCCCACTGCTCTGTCTACCTTGTCTGTCTCTCTTCAATACAGCAATATAAGAAATATAGTCCTTTGGCTCTTTGTCTTATTTTCTCTATGGATTTAGAGATCCATAATTTATTATTAGTCATGCTGGACCTCCTGAAGGCATTTGACACCGTCGATCATTCTATTCTGATTGAAAAACTCAAAGCTATTGGTCTTGATAGCACAGCAGTGAGATGGATGCACTCTTACTTGGTGGGGAGGGAACAGATGGTGGAAGTCAACGGAACCCTGCCCCCCCCCCCCCCTCCCAGTAAACTGTGGAGTACCCCAAGGGAGTATACTAGGACCACTGTTGTTCTTAATATACGTAAACGACATGTCATCTGCTTGTGACTGCAATCTGTTTCTGTTCGCGGATGACTCGGCTCTCCTAGTCTCAGGCTAGGGCTGACCTTCGATTGCATTTTTCAAAATCGAAGCTCGTTCGATTATTTCTTTCGAACTTCGAAGCTTCGGTGACGGCGACCGGGGGGGGGGGGGGTCAGGAGCAAAAGTTTATCGGTTACATAAGTGATAACCGTTAAGGAAATGTGTTTAAAAATGCGCGATTTACCCAATTTTAAAAGGGAAAACACAATTTTTTTCCTCATAATAAAGCTCCCTGTTTTCATTAAATACAACAATACAACAACGAGGAAGAAGAAGAATAGGCTATGATACGAATGTTTTCTATATTAAAGAAAAGTGTTTTTGCAGTACAGTAGGATTGACATAATCACATCACGTCTGTAATGTAACACATCGCGGCTGCAACAGCAAACACTGCAGCGCGACTCAAGAGCCCTATATAACAAACAGATTAACTCCCAAGTCCCAAGGTGTAGGCTACTGTACACGCAAATGTAATAGTAGATTTTATAGTAAATAATTGCACTGCAGTGTGTCTGATTTAACGATCCACACTCATCAACCGAAAGCTGACGGTCAGGCTCAGACAACGTAATCTATGCGGGCACGACTAGTGAGCTTGCAGATCCGATATAAACTTGTCATCATCAACACCACGACAACGTAACCCTAGCAAGTTGGTTTTAAGCTCTTTTTTCCTCTTTAAAACGGGATCGACGCTGACGGGGTCCGTTTAGTAAAATCCAATTTTCGCTGTTTGTTTCCTTGCGTTGAGTTGTGTGTCTGTCAGCGTGTGGAAGACAGCAACCCCATGCATGGATGTTACACCGACAATGGTTTGGCAAAGAAATGTGTGACTGCATCGCATAGTTGCATTGGGTGATGTTACTCAGACATTGGTGTCACATATGTGACAGCGCGCTGTCTTTTCTTTTCTTCATCGGCGACCATTCTGATGGCTTCATGCATGCTCTTGTTGTTGTTGGCTTGTTATTAATGTTAACATGCTAGAGTGGAGCGAGGCGCATGCAAGCT
The DNA here is from genome assembly GCF_963921795.1 of Nannobrachium achirus. Taxonomy (NCBI): domain Eukaryota; kingdom Metazoa; phylum Chordata; class Actinopteri; order Myctophiformes; family Myctophidae; genus Nannobrachium; species Nannobrachium achirus. Next base: position 21,900,142 of record NC_137832.1, on the reverse strand, counting down.
AAGGCACGCGCCCCCCCCCCCCCCCCCCCCCCAAAGGACAAACGGCCGCGGCCGATTATTCGAATTTATTTTTTCAAATTCGAATACCGTGCCTTCGAACGAAGCTTCGAATATTCGATTTTTTTGGGTCAGCCCTATCTCAGGCAGAGACATATCGCAGGTTGAAAAGGCCCTTAACTGTGAACTTAACAAGATCTGCACCTGGCTCAATGACAACAGACTCTCAATTCACCTAGGCAAAACTGAATGTATCCTCTTTGGATCTAGTCAGAAACTTAGCCTAGTTGAGAACTTCACAATTAAAGTAGGTGACACTGTGATAGAAAGAAAAAACTATATCTGCTACCTGGGTTGCATCCTGGAGGCTAACCTATCCAGTGAAAAAATTACCACCAAGGTAATCAATAAAGTCAACCAACGAATTTAGTCTAGTTGCTAGAAGGGGTTTTCATGCACCCCCCCGGAAATACATTTCTAATCAGTGTTTCCTTGTTGGAAAAAATGTGCTGAAAATGTTTAGCTATGTTAAAAAGTTGTCAAAATGTCCCTACTACCCCAAAAAACCCCTTTTGTATATTTCTCTGGTGAAATTGGGTAAAGCCAAATATTAATTCACTAAAATTAAATAAATAGACATGGAAGTCTGAAATTGGGCATGGAGTATCCTGACACATAGGGGTAAGTAAGAGAATAGGATTTTGGGGCGTGCTACTATTGTATTTATAAATATGAACAGCATCATCCCCAGAAACACACAAAAATATACTGTCCGATTGACAAACAACAACAAGAATGATTAATTTCCAGCACTTTATGGTGAATATCACTGCCTCATTCGTCTTTAGAAAACTTCCCCTATCCCTAAGCTTCAATTTGAGCCCAAGATGACCTTTCTATCTTGAGAATTTCTCTTTCTGTAGCCAAAGTTCCGCACTATACCTCAAATCAGAGAAAATTGGATATTTAGTCAGTAGCTTTCCAGAAGCCCTAGAAGCAGTGACGTCATTACGTGCGCATCCCGCGTCTCTGACGCATTCACGTTGCCTAGAGACGCATTCACGTCAGTGTTCTGGGGTCCCACGGACGCATCGCCTCCATTGGAGTCCACGTGAAAATAATTTACCACGTCGCGAAAAAAAATATATTTTAAAAAGTCCACAGACGCCACCATTGTTCATGGGTGAAGGCATGCTACTTTACACTATGTTAACACAAATGAAATCCGCGTAGAAAGTCTTAAAACAGACGATAGAACTAACGACAGTGTGTTTTGAACGCCATTTTGTGTCCGTGCATGGTCACAGAATTCAATGGGTGCCTGAGTTTTAGCGTAGCACCGGGCCGCTCTCTGACCATAGTGGCACAGGGTGTTAGGTGATACACCAAAAAGCGTTCCCCCACAGAACGTGTATGGCAAAGCACGGCGCAGATACGTGACATGCTCACTGCGCACTGCTCAGACAGCGACCCGCCTCCTCTCCCCCTGTCCTCTTCATTCAATAACAACTGGATACACGCGCTATTGTTTATAGATGTGGTGGATATTGGACAACGTGTTAGAAGCCACACAGGTCTTCATTGCGTCTTTACAACAATAGCGACGATTAACGTCTTGGTGAACATGGTCAAATAACCTTTATTGGCTCAACTACAACACGGAGGAAGCAAGCTAGCCTAGCATGTATGCTATCTGAGATAGTATGTATGTAGCCTAGGCTGCCTAACTGTTTGATTGATTATAGTGTTTTCGTGGCGGCGCCGTCCCTTTGATGGTCCGCCGGGGCAGCGGACCACCGCGGCCGCCTGTGCCTTGCCCTCCCGGATCCATAGAGGGGCGGCACGTCCCTCTATGATCAACCGTTCAAAACAAAAGTAGCCGATCTACAAGCAATCCCAATGCACTGTTTTTGACCCAGTCCACTGGTTCTCTGTACAGCAGAGCAAACACAAGCACGGCAGAGACCATTTCCCCCATACAAACAGGAGACATCTCACTGAGAAGATCTATATATTATCGATGTATATAAAATAACAGGTGGCTGTTGATTATGAAGACTCTGTAAAAGCTTCTATCTGCGCCCCCAAGTGGTCAACATCCGATATTACCGGTTCGGTATAAAAAAAATCTAACCGTCACATGACTATTTGGAAGTATTAAAATTGTAAGATTTGGAATTGTGGTCCATTTCTTTCAGACACATTTCTACGTAACATGAACATGACCATATAATAACCAATTCAAGTTAAATGCTGCACTTTGTCAAAAATGACATGACGCGTTGAATTTTTGTGGGACCCATAAAATATCCCTGGGACTCATCCGAAAGACCCTCCTTGGGTCCAGGGACTCATTACATTAAAAACCTATTAACATCACTGTAGAAGTATCATGCAATCCCCGGATATATATTTCTAATCAATGTTTCCTTATTGGAAGAAATATGCTGAAAATGATGAGCTATGTTAAAAAGTTGTCAAGATGTCCCATCTACCATTTTTATGCAAATTAGTGCCGCCATTATTGAAAAATCAACTGTCACTATGTCTCAGCCAATATTGCACTAAAATGAACAAATAAGGTGTTTTGAGGGTCAAGGATCTTATTGAAACTATTCTTAAAGTGGCCACATCTTGTTGGTGTGAAAATCAGTCCCGCCATTACAATATAATCACATTTCCACCAAGTAAGAGATACTGTATAACTTTACAAATACTGTATGGTGTCTAGACAGATGCAGAGTGTTTTAACCAAGCTACTGTATGTAGCAACACACATGCACGTGCACACACACACACACACACACACACACACACACACACACACACAGTCAACCAATGACACATTTAGTGGGGGACCACATTAGTAATAGTTTACAGATGCACTACAGGGTTCTACAACTGCAGTAGACTCGTCTACAGATGCATTACAGGGGTCTACAGATGCACTGCAGTGGTATACAGATGCACTACATGGGTCTACAGATGCACTACAGGGGTCTACAGATGCACTGCAGTGGTATACAGAGGCACTACAGGGGTCTACAGATGCACTGCAGTGGTATACAGATGCACTACAGGGGTCTCCAGATGTAATTTGTGATCTATCCCTATGGAATTTATGGAATGCATGTGCAAATAAAAACAAACTAATACTTCCTATGGTTAATATGAGCATCAAATCAATATTTCAAATGTGTTTGTGGTTTATTTTGCACATGCATGCCATAAATTAGACCACACATAACATTTATGACATCAACTTGCGACAGGCATTTCCCCTATTGACTGAAAGATTAGCTATTTCTAGAAGAAATAAAATATTTGAGATGTTTTTAATTTTACATTGTAGTAATAGAGGACAATTATAATGTATTAAGGCATATTTGTCGTATTACCCAGGGATCACTTTAAAACGAGACAGTCAGAGATTGAACCCTTTGGAGATAAGCTTTTTTATGACAATTCAAATCCTTTCAAATAATCACCAACCTCGCTGGAGTTTGTCAAAACCAATGTAATCATCCACCACAACCCCTTAGCATGACCTACTGCCTTTGAGGACAGATCCGAAATACATCTCCACCTCCCTGACCCGAATAGAGCCTACGGGCTTACTACCTGAATAGCCTGCAGGCTTACCAGAAGAAGACAGCAAGAAAGCCTAGCCTGCAAGCAGGGGTGTCGCACAAAATTCTGGGCCCTGGGTACAAGGATTAACTGAGGGCCCCCCATGAATGTTCATCATAGGGGGAGGGTGTTTAACCCATTTAGGCTTGGAACGCATTATTTTGCGCTTTAACTATTGAAATCGTGAAAAGGTCTCAAAATATTTTGTTCCAGGGACCCCAGAAGCAAAATTTGAGTTACAAATGTTTGCTTAAAAAAATACATATATTCAAAGATTTGCACAAGTTTTCACAGCTTTTCAAAAATAGCAGATCAACAAGCTCGCAGCGCGAGCTTGTAGATCAAATAATGTATATCAAATAATGACGGGCGTATAAAATAATTCCAGCGAACCAGGCTGTGAAGTACCAAAACCCACTTCCTCAAGCATGCCGGGATCAGCGTTAGACTTCCATTCACAACATCATGGGAATAAACACCATTCTCGACGCTACTTTTTTCACATCAGGCATAATTTCGCTTCATTAGACATATTATGTGATTTCCCCGGACTGGATCCCAAATTTGAGAACCCGTGCCCATGTGGCCAGGAACAGCTCAAACACCATCATCATTGGTGATGACACAGTAACGGTGGGCCTATATCTGGAGGAGGTGGCAGGCCTGTCGCCAGGAGAACAACCTCTTCATCTGTCGCAGACAAGGACATAATCGTGGACTTCTGTACGCAAAGGCAGAGGTTTAATTACTGTACATCCTGATCAACAGGGGAAAGGGTGAGCAGCTTCAAGTAGCTTATACCAGGGGCGTCAATTGGGTATGGCAGGGGTATGCAGCTGCCATACCCTGGGTCCAGGGGGGAAAATAAAACGCACTCTTAAATATAAAGCCATGAATGTCTCTTTGTATATCTGGTGCTGGTTTTTATGTTGTTAAATTACAGTAAAAAATAACTAGAAATGCACATTTTTACAAAATGGTCACTTTAACACAGCTGGATGCCCATTATAATTATAATTATATTCTCTACACTTGTATTCTCCCCATCTTGACAGAATGGTATATTCCCAGGTTCCGCAGGTCAGCTGCACAGGTGCAATGCATTATTGTTAATTCTGGCGCGTTTACCCCAGGGCTCCACTGGCTGCGTCGCGTTAATCTGCGTCGTGGCGGCTTCATTGACGCCGTCACATTGACGTCCGACCGGCTCCACCGCAGCGCAGCGGCTGTGTATTCAGCTATCTATGGCCAATATAGCCCATTTCCAAAACTACATGAAAATCACTTTCAAACAGGTATAAAACTATTTGTGACCTGAATGTGAACGTATAGAGCACACTATGTTCACAGCAGAGAGCAGCAATGCACCACTGACCACTTTGTTTTGTCATGATTATAGCCTATGTTGTATAATTTTATCAAAGAAGACCGCTGTAATTAAATAAAAAAATATGCTAGGATTTCTGGGACATCTAGTCACCCTTGTGAATGACGGGAATGGATAGCCAACAGCAGAAAAGCACGTATGTAGCCTACATTTAAATATACAATGCATTTATTCATATTTTATACATGACTGGACGTTGTGGACGCCGTCAAAAAATTTAACCGGGGCGATTTTCGAGTTTGGACGCCGTCACCGGAGCGTCCGACGTTGAGGTTGCCGTGGGCAGTGGAGCACCCTTCATTGATTAAAACGGGAGCGTTCCCAGCGTTGACGTTGACGCGACGCTCGACGCGCCCGGTGGAGCCGGGGGGTTACTAACATGCCAAGTTTAGCTGCACTTGAACAACCATTCCAGGATGCCATATCCAGCCCAAGAAACCGTAGAAACGGGGAAAAAAATAAAATGTACTTCTTAAAATAAATGTATCATGCCTGTTGCTAAGGTATGGCAACCGTTAGTGACTCACCCCGCTCCTGCACATAGAAACAAGTTTGAACTGTGAATAAATTAAGAGAGTTTTTAGCATCATCCACTTTTTAGTCTCTTGGTAAAAGAGCGACAGAACGTTTCACTGATGATGGCTAGCCAGATTGTTTTTTAACTGACACTTTTTATGAACTCAACACACTTACACTGACAGACATAATGGTCTTCAAACAGCACTTTCAACACTGTTTTTTAACCTGCTTTTTTAGTCATGATGCTCTGTTGTTTTTGTCAAACTATGTTTTTAACCATGAAAGAGTTTTTAATAGCATGTGACACATCTTTTATTTATTTAAAATGCAGGTTATTTATTTATTTATTTATTTTTGAGTAGAAGAGAACAAAAAAATGGTGTAGAAGAGAAAAAAATGGTGTAGAAGAGAAAAAAATGGTGTAGAAGAGAAAATGTGCTGTGTAGAAGAGAAAAAATACAATGAAATGTTATATATTTTGTTTTTATTGATGAGATGAATGTATGTAAAGGACAAGTGTTAATAAACCTTTTCGAAACAAAAAAATGGCAACATGACTGGTGTCTTAAGCGCATGCAAGACACCAGTCATGTTGCCATACCTTAGGTTTTTCTGAACTGACGCCACTGGCTTATACCAGACTTAAGCAGAAATGCTTCTACTCTGCAACCACTCAGACAAGTGCACCCTCATACAGCAGGTGACAGTATGGCAGTGAATTTTGACTGGCCCACCAATCAATCAATCAAAAACTTCATAATAAATATATATTCTTTCATGGACAGAACAAAGTTATTATCTTATCTTTAGCCTAATAACGTTACTATCACATGAATAGTCATCCAGGAAGGGCAAGCTGTGTGCACTCATTCAGAGCAGCAGCAAGATGAGCCTCAGCACTTTAACCCAAAATGGACTGATGCTTTCGCTTTCATTTTACCATCTCATGCAAATGCAATACCACCTTTTAAATTGTTGTTGCTATTATTATCATTATTATTATATATCATTATCATTACAGTACATTGCAAGGTTGTGTAACATTTTGCTACTTGTACCTTTGTGATTTTACAGTAGCCTACGTCATATACAGTATAGTCTCGCGTAGCCAGACAACTATTCCACAATCTCCGAATGCTATATAGAGTCTGGAACGGCAGCTCCCGAACGGCGAGTATCGGAAGTAGCCACTACTGCACGGAACTGTAGTCCCATTGGAAACATAACAGAAACACAATAGCTCAGACAAAGTCATTCAAGCGGTCTATTCTTGTTAAGGGTGCATAGTTTAAGAAAACGTTTGAAAACATCATGGAGGTAACACCAATCCACCAGAGAAAGACACCCCCAGAAATATTGAAAGGAGACATAACGCTTCCAGTAGGACATGTTATTGCTACTGCACCAAGGGAGCGTTTGCGTCACTTCCGCTTTATCTCGCACTCATCATTTCTATTCCGGTTTGCCAGACTGTATGCCAGGAGCATTTTCCCAAATTGCGGAGGCAACAGTCTGGCCTCGCGAGACTATATACAGTATAACTCGATTAAATATCAGCACGGTATGAATTTATAAAAAACTTATATCAATAATATTGAGCAGTGGGATCCTGATGGCCTTGTAGGCCTCCTTGAAGTCAAATGTGTATTTTCTGACAGTTATCAATTTTACTGTTGGCTCAGTACTGTCTGCCGTTTTACACAAACTGTCTGAAAATAACGAATCTACAAACTCACATCATCTTGCAGCGATGCGTTGTGAGTTTGAGGATCTGCTATTTTCAGCTAATATTCCCCAACACACAAAGATTTGGCGGGCCCTCTGTGGTTACAGTGAGGACCCCTGTTGTGACGCAACAAGGTCGTTGCTGATTGGGTGGTGTTCCAAAGAATCAGAGTAGGGTTAGGGTAGCTACGTCATCAGCCAGCCAATACAGACTTGTGTATTTGTCCCGCCCCGCACCACAGACAAATGGACGCCGCGGTGGCTGGAAAGCTATGTGGTGTTGTTCCAAGAAATGGGAAGCCACATGGTGTTGTTCCAACGAATCAGAGTAGGGTTAGAGTTGGTCCGCACTACAGCCAATCGTTTTTTGCTGCGACCATTGGAGATACAAGGCTTTCCAGACTGTGATACGGAGAGACTAAACAGATCGCGGAACGGAGCGAAACAGGCTGGCTCCAGGCGAGTGGACATTTTGCACGTTTTGTTTTCTGAATTGGTTAAAGGGCCATGAAACACAAAATCACTTTTTCTATAAATATATATTATATCTAGGGATGTTCCTAGCGTCAAATTTCACTGACGTGTACACGACAATTTTGAAACCGAATATTCGGATACCCGAAAATGAATTGATTAATTTATTTATTGACATTAACACGCAGAAAATAGCATTTCAATCTATTAGGCTAAACCTCATTTGAAAAAGATATCAAGAGTATATGAAAGCCTTTTAATAATGTTTATACTATTGGAATCTGCTCCAGAATAATTGATTACATCACCAGTGAAAGTAGGTCAAATACCAATTAACTCCCCAGCATGGACTCCTCTCGTGAAGCGACCTGCTCATCTCTCATCAGTGTTACGTTAAACCATTATGTACTGATTTATGACTACTTTCTCCATGTTCTCACCTCAAAATGGATTATTCTTCAGATGAGCGGATCACACTGATGCAGCAGGCAATAGCCTACTCGAGCCGAGGTATTAAAGGAGTAGTTCACCCCCAAAATGACTTTTTTTCTATTGATTAGTCACGCCATGGAGAGTAGAGTTCAATAATATTTTTTGGGTTTTGTCGCATTCCTAAGACAAAAATTTGATTCAAGTAAATTTACCCCCATTGATTCCGGATGGGGACCCGTTTCGAAACGGGTCCCCATCCGGAACGAATGGGGAAAAATTTATTGTTATCACATTTTTGTCTTAGGAATGCGACAAAAAACTAAAAATATTATTGAACTCTAGTCTCCATGGCGTGACTAATCAATAGAAAAAAGTCATTTTGGGGGTGAACCACTCCTTTAACGAGTGATTCACATCCAGTCGCCTATATTGGATTTGATTTCTACATCAAAGCACTCAGACAAACTTCTGACATCGTAGCAAGTTTTAAGATTAATGAATGATGCTGCTCAATCACTCAATGTAAGCCTACTCATGTTGAAGCAGCAGAAAGACAGACAGACAGCCTGCTGCTGCTGCCGCTGAATGCTGCTGCCAGCGTTCAGCGTGCACCCGCTGTGGGTCATCGTGATCACTTACCAGTGTGACAGTCAGGCTCCGCAAATCACCCATGGTAATTCTTAAGTTGCTTATTTTACTTCTTAACTCTCCTACTGCCAGATTATTGTCTCCACCAGCCGAAGGCTGAGGGGAGAGTATGTTTTCCCCTCCGTCCGTCCGTCCGTGCGTCCGTCCGTCCGTCCGTCCGTCCGTCCGTGTGTCCGTCCGTGTGTCCTCGCAGTTTGTGTGCAGCTAATCTCAGTCGCCGTTGGCCCGGTCGCTGCCAAAGTGAGCACACACATTCCCTGGATGCCAATCTAGAACCTCTGCCCTAAATTTTTAAAATGGGCTTTTTCTAGCGCCACCTAGTGGCCGATGTTCGCAAGACATATTTCTGTGCACTACTCTTACAGATTTGTTCCAAAAATCCTACAAATCGGTAGGCAGTATCTCGACAGTCATGTGATCGACACAGATCTGTCCGATTTTTCATATTCCATCCTGATTGGCTAAGATTGGCTTCCAAAGTTTGTAGGATTGAGCCGTTTGGAACAAAATGCCTCAAATCCCAAACGCAAAGTGCAATTATCATGAAATCGCAGCCTCATGGTGGCGCTATAACAGGCCGATTTGAGGTTTTACCTATAACTCCATCGATCAGTTTCAAACTTTGTAAGCGCATTCCCTAGAGGCCAAGGAAAAACCCTTTCCCTGCATTTTTCACATCAGCCTTTTATAGCGCCACCAGGAGGCCGACTTAAGTAAAACACTATTTTTCCTATTATTCCTTGAGATTTTATCCAAAAATCATGCAAATCGGTACACAGTATCTCTATAGTCATGTGATCAAGTACGATCCGTCTGATATTTCATATTCCATCCTGATTGGCTAATATTGGCTTCCAAAGTTTGCAGGATTGCTCAGTTTTTGAACAAAATGCCTCAAATCATCAACGCAGCTTGCGATTACCGTGAAATTTGCCACACATATTCCCACTAGGTCAAGGAACAAATGCTACCTTTTTCACATTGGCCTGTTATAGCGCCACCAGCAGGTAGACTTTAGCAAAACACATTTTTGGAACACAATGCTTCAAATCATGCATGCAGCGTCCGATTGCCATGAAAGATCTAAGGTGAAGAACATATGCCACCCTTTTTACATTGGCCTATTATACAGTAGCACCACCAGGACGCACAGCCTGGTGGAGACCTGTGCTCGGAAGAGCACTGCTTCTAGTTTATTTATTTATTGGGTCTGGTGCCATCAAAAAGCGGCTTACCTTTGCAATGTTATAGTAGAATTTTGGCCTTTTTTTTTTTTTTTTTTTTTTGACTCTTGGCCTATTTGGCCTTTTTTGCATGCGCTTTCGCTGACCAGCCAGCAGAGGGGGGCACCGTGCAAGCCAAGCGGCCGCTCAATAAATCCATAATAGCCAGATCGCCAGCCAATGGCGTTTCCCCCTCGCCGTCAATCCCCAACATTCCGACTCCTCCCTCAAACGGTCTGCCTGTGAGAATTCCCCCCCCGCCGACAACCCCTCCCCCCGGACCAATGGGGGAGCAGGGGGGGAGTTTTTGGACGTCCCCCGACCAATCCTTTGTTGCGGGGTTCCCTATTGATGGAATGGAGGTGGAGCGTTTCCTTCCTGTTTGTTTCCCTGTCGGTACCATAGAGTATATATACCAGTAAGACTCCCTAATCGGGAGATAAGCGACCGTTGGTCGCTTATCTCCACAAATATCACAACCTCCACCTCTCACGTCATACGGGTAGCCATAGTTACACCTGGAATGTTGAATCTCCATATATGGAGATAACCTACGCATCACACAAAGTCTGACCTCACCAGCCCATACTTGGGCATGGACGACTTATATCTCCATATACGGAGATGGCCATATATGGAGATACGATGACATCACAGAGTCCACAGCTGATGATGTGGCGTGATGTCATACAATAAACAAACAAGCCCTATATACTGATGCGATACGATGACATCACAGAGTCCACAGCTGATGATGTGGCGTGATGTCATACAATAAACAAACAAGCCCTATATACTGATGCGGAGATATGAGCAGGGCAAAGGTGTGACGTGTGACGTGTGACCGACCGACGGACGGCCGGTGGAGGTTTTCATAGTAAACTGCTCCCTGACGGTCGCAATCAATCATTGGACCCACTGCGGGGGTCTCCGGGCCTCTTGCTGAGGCCCAGAAGCCCCCAGAGTCCTATATGACAGGAAAGTGTTCATACTGTACCAGTAAGACTCCCTAATCGGGAGATAAGCGACCGTTGGTCGCTTATCTCCACAAATAGGCCAAAAGTTTGTTTTACCAATTATTACACTCTATGTGAACATTTACATCAACAAATCCCAAGTACTATGCAGAACGACCCATTTCAAGTTTTTAATGTACAACAATATTTAGAAAATAGGTCTACAAGCTGACAGTCCTCGTCCCTTATATTCCCATAGGTTATATGGAGATCTCAGTGTTTGTCAGTCCTTGTTCATTTATGCCCATATATGGACATCTCTATATCTACTGTAACAGTCCTTGTCCCTTTATGCCCATATATGGAGATCTCTTAACTGTAAGTCCTTGTCCCTTTTATGCCCATATATGGATATTCCTGATGTCATCAGTATATGAACATATATGGGCTTTCTGATATGCCCATATATGGAGATCTCTTAACTGTAAGCCCTTGTCCCTTTTATGCCCATATATGGATATCCCTGATGTCATCCGTATATGCCCATATATGGGCTTTCTAATATGCCCATATATGGAGATCTCTGTATCTCCATATATGGGTATAAAAGGATACTTCAGGTCTGACATCAGGTTTGTTTATATTGGGTTGCTAGGTTTGACATCACAAACTCTATGGGCCATCTGACCTAGAAATCTATATTTGGGCATAGATGACTCATCGTGACCTCATCACACGTCGACCGCACGTGTGACGTGCGGTCGACCGCACGTGTGACCGACGGACGGCCGGTGGAGGTTTTCATACTAAACTGCGACCTTACAGTCGCAACTAAACTGCGACCTTACGGTCGCAATATTGGGTTGCTAGGTTTGACATCACAAACTCTATGGGCCATCTGACCTAGAAATCTATATTTGGGCATAGATGACTCATCGTGACCTCATCACACGTCGACCGCACGTGTGACGTGCGGTCGACCGCACGTGTGACCGACGGACGGCCGGTGGAGGTTTTCATACTAAACTGCGACCTTACGGTCGCAAAAATAGAGAGCGGACGAGCCCCGCCCCCACTATCATTTCAATGCAAGTGCTCAGTGGCGTTTTGAAGCAACGGCTACGTGCTAGCATGTAGCTAATCCAGGTGCATTCTGGGGAATGGCTCCACTACGCAGTGGAGCCAAACGTCACGAATGACGTCACGAACGACGTCGACGTCCATTGAACCCTATTGTAGACCCCAGCGCCGCGCTCTTATGCTCGTGCATGTATGTTTCACCCCGCCTGAAATTCCAGCTTTGGCCAGTAGGGCGGCTGCTTCAATATTTACAAGCCGTTCTGGGGGCTTGGGGGTCGGTACTGGTCTGGTACTCTGTTCTTCTTCACGCATTGACTCCGCGCGAGTGTTGTACTGTGTGCTTGCTTTTGGACACATAATAATGTTTATTTTTGGTCGGATACTAAAGCGTGATTATTACTTTCAACCTGGGGATACGTGGTACTGCTTTGAGCTGCGCCTGCGAGCTGGGCTGCTCTGGGCTTATCTTAACAACGCGAATTTATATATTGCAGCAATCACGGTATAAACAACCATCAAAAAAAGTTATATTGCCTTAATCCTGTCAGGCTGTCGCTGTCCTCATCACAAGACCCCGTTTTGGACTATTTTCAAATAATGAGAATGGAAATAAATATTTATACAGGCTATAGCTGAATAAAGGGATAGATAGCCTACTGATTGTTGACACGTAGGCTACTGTAACGACAGCCATTTGCTTACTGCTATTGCTTACTGCTTAGCCTGCTACAGTATATTATGCTGCATTTTATACAGCAACAGTGTCGATTGATTGGTTGTATAGCTTACTTTATTTGCATAGGAAAATGTACAAGGTACAGTGATACATGGTCAACTAAAAGGATAAACACCACAAGAAAGCTTGTGGGCTTGTTTTTACAACTACCCATACATTAAATGGCCTACTATGCAAACAATATCATCATAAGACAGTCGGAAAACAAAATAAAATAAATACATTGTATTTACAGGGGGAGGGGGGAGTATGTCAGAGATACTGTATGTAATAGCAATCTTCATATAATGGTGGTGGTGAAGTCTTTAGGGACACAAATAAAAGCTTAAATTCACCTTCATGGCATTGGCATTTTTAGTGGACATAAGCATTTATAAAATACTAAATGAATAGCTATGCATATGAGTTGCATTCAGGTGTTAATTGCCTGGTTTAAACAATAGCCTAGATGTTTATGCCTTATGTAAAACTATGGGTAAGTACTATGGGTAGCACTAATGAGCTGCCTATTAGCAAGCCAACCCTAAGCCATTGTTATTCAGAAAGGAAACCAGCACACATTAAACACCACTGGTAAATATAATAAGCAGTAGCCAATTGTACAGTTTTAAATCATAGCTATAAACCTGCTATGTAGGATAGCATTGCAGTTTCTGTCAGATCAATTGATTTAGAGATGGTTATTAAGTGCTTGTTATCACTGCCTGCATTCACAGCAGCCAACAGAAACAGGTTTATATGGCATATTACATTCGCCATGTCTGCATTTGATACAAACATGTTGTTTGTTATAACATTGTGAAATAGGTTAAAAAAATAGCCTACCACAGTATGGAGATTGAAGAATTTATTAGAAGTTTGCATAAGAAAAAGTACAGTTTCATGACAGTACAAGGTCAACTAAAAGGATACCCTAGTAAGCTTTTCAGCTTATTTACACAGGAACCACTTCATGTATCTCATAACACAGTAGCCAATATGGGAGAAAATAAAAAAGCAAGAATAAAAAATATAACAAGGGAAAAAGAAACTATAGTAATACAGTGAAATAGGAGATATTGACAAATGGAAATGGGAGGTATGGACTTAGTTTATTACAGTTGAACTAATAACTTGTTGAATGAATTGGCGCAGCCTTGGGTAGGCCTGTGCCCACCCAAAAAGAAATAAAATATTCGCGGCACGAGAATGAACAAGGCCAAAATGCACTTAAATGTTCTCACTGTAAGCGACCCTGGCTGGATAAGGGATGAGCTCTCAACTGATGATTATAGAAATGTTTTATTGTTCCAGAACCACCGTAAAAGCTAGGTGGGAAAGCAGAAAAACAAACAGAAATTACAATACAGTAGCTGACAAGTATCTTCTCAAAGGCATACTGTATAACAAAGCTAAATACGCAATAACAATTGACAAGGCGCATGTAAGTCACAAAACCTCATCATGAATTAATTTTAACAACATGACAATCTCTCCTTTGAGTGCAAGATGAAAGCCAAGCTATTATATAAATCACCATGACAAGAATCCTTTAGCCTTTTACAACAATGATGAAATGTAAACTATTTATCTTTTAACTTCTTAACAATGAAGTAATTAAAGTATTGTTTTAATCTCTTTTAGTATTAACCATGAAATTATTTGTAATATTATGCATCATCATTCATCAACGTTCAACATGAAATATACCTTTACTCTAAGGAAAACAATGCACTGTATTACCGATCTAAATTCGCGGTAATTATTTAATTATTTACAACGTTAGAATGCTTCTCAATGAGTCTAAAAATAGAACAGCTGAAAAACGTTCACACACCAGCCTATTAACTCAGTTGCAATCAAACCCACAATTTAATGTATGGGTAGTTGTAAAAACAAGCCCACAAGCTTTCTTGTGGTGTTTATCCTTTTAGTTGACCATGTATCACTGGACCTTGTACATTTTCCTATGCAAATAAAGTAAGCTATACAACCAATCAATCGACACTGTTGCTGTATAAAATGCAGCATAATATACTGTAGCAGGCTAAGCAGTAAGCAATAGCAGTAAGCAATGATGTTGTTACAGTAGCCTACGTGTCAACAATCAGTAGGCTATCTATCCCTTTATTCAGCTATAGCCTGTATAAATATTTATTTCCATTCTCATTATTTGAAAATAGTCCAAAACGGGGTCTTGTGATGGACAGTGAGGACAGCGACAGCCTGACAGGATTAAGGCAATATAACTTTTTTTGATGGTTGTTTATACCGTGATTGCTGCAATATATAAATTCGAGTTGTTGAGATAAGCCCAGAGCAGCCCAGCTCGCAGGCGCAGCTCAAAGCAGTACCACGTATCCCCAGGTTGAAAGTAATAATCACGCTTTAGTATCCGACCAAAAATAAACATTATTATGTGTCCAAAAGCAAGCACACAGTACAACACTCGCGCGGAGTCAATGCGTGAAGAAGAACAGAGTACCAGTACCGACAGGGAAACAAACAGGAAGGAAACGCTCCGCCTCCATTCCATCAATAGGGAACCCCGCAACAAAGGATTGGTCGGGGGACGTCCAAAAACTCCCCCCCTGCTCCCCCATTGGTCCGGGGGGAGGGGTTGTCGGCGGGGGGGAATTCTCACAGGCAGACCGTTTGAGGGAGGAGTCGGAATTTTGGGGATTGACGGCGAGGGGGAAACGCCATTGGCTGGCGATCTGGCTATTATGGATTTATTGAGCGGCCGCTTGGCTTGCACGGTGCGCCCTGCGGTCCGTCCATGGGTCCGTCTTCTTCTTCTTCTTTTTGTTTTTTAATGGCGGTTGGCATCCAGTATATCCGGTGCATTACCGCCCCCTTCTGGTCCATTTTCATGAACCAGAAAATGGACCAGGGGAACAAACTCAATCACACTCATTCATACGTCCTTTTCCTCTATATTCTATCAATTAATCCTGTTTCTTTTAAAAGCTCAATTAAAACTCTCACATGTTTTCTGTTCTCCATTTTTAACACACTCTTTAAGGTAACTTCCTGTACTTCTAATTCCCTCATTTTATCCCTCAATGTCTCCCTCTCTGTCTCCATGGGTCCGTCTGTGTCAGCCATACTGGTTTGTTTTTTGCTGGCTCTCTTGTGGGCGGTCCTATCCGGGTCGTGTTGCATTCTGGGCCATTTGCTGTGGAAAGTCTACAGAAGTCAGCTCCGATGCATCCTCTGTAAAGTGGGAGGATCAAGTTCACATCCGGGAATTTGGTCTCTACTTGGTCAAATGCAGACTTGAGATTGGAAGGGTACTTGGGCAGCAACTTATGACATATCACAAGTTCACGAGGACTCAAGTCTAGACAAGCATCCACATTGAGAAACAGCTCTAGTTTCTACCTTGTCTGCCGCCATCTTTAAATTGTCAATTTCTAGGGCTTAGCGGCCATTTTTGAGCTTGGCATACAGCAGATATGGATTCAGCGCAACTTAATACCCCTAGAAAACATGTATGCCATAAACTAACACGATTTGCCTTCAGCGCTAAGCACATTTTCTGAAATCCTGCCTAGTCTAATATGCTGTAGGCAGAAATTGAATGCTGCCCTCAGGTCACATTCCAATCCTTATAAGTCACATCTGCCTCCTGCAGGGCGACTTCTCTTTTTGGTTTATTTATACTGTTTATATTTTCAGTATTACATTATACGTATACGCAAACAAACACAGATAAACCACACACAACCAGTTGAAATAACATAGTTTATTGTTCAGTCGTTTTTATCTGTGAGTTATTGAATGTGCCTTTGAGATCACTGAGTTTTCTACCAGTTACCAGTTTGGTTCTGTGGGAACCTCATGGAGATGAAAGGGGAACCGCAGCTGCTCAAAATCTGCAGCTGATGGGAGGCAATTGGACTGCACCAAGTCCCTCTGCACCAGGGGGAGGGTTTTGCATGGGTTAGCGGTCTTTAAATAAGTAGTCTTTTGTCTTCACCCCTTTTTTTTGCTCAGTGGTATCACCGCTCCCTATATAGTCCCCCCTCGTAACATGCCTCATTTTCCGTGAATTCTGTCTCTCTCTCCAATGCTTCATACCATTGTCAGGCTGAGGCTTTCTGACCCTCCTCTCTGTTCTAGTAAAGCGCATTCTGTCACCAGCCATCAAGCAGCCGCATGGCTCCACTACACCTTATTTGTTTCACTTTCTTATTGTATCCCTCGCCTTGCACAATAGATGCATGTAGGAACACTACACTGCTGACAACTGATTTCATTTGATCTCAATCGTTTTGGGTTATCGTTTTTTCTTTCTTTTTTTTCTTCTTTTTTTTTGTTAAAACATTTTGAAACTAAGGAAGGGAAAGACAAAAGGGGGGGGATGTGGAAGGGAAATGGAACATTAGTTTAAACCAACACTAAAGCTCACAAGCTTGTAGATCTGCTACTTTCACAATGTTTATCTGTGGAATAGTCCCAACTATATGTAATGCCTCAAATCAAATGTGATTATTTCTGGCGAGTTAAAATGATCATTTTGTGGGGGACACGGCCTGAAAAAGATGAGAGCCACTCCCCTGTAAGAATTATTTGTATAGTACCTTTCATGACATGAAATGCAGCTCAACATGTCAGAAATTAAGCACAAGTGCTTAACAGAAAAAGTACACAAAAGCAGAAAATAAAATGAAATAAAGTGTCAAGTTGCCGTGCGGCAAGCTTGTACATCTGCTATTTTTGAAAAGTTTTGAATAAAGTCATGGAATATTTTTGACCAGATTCTTTAATGTCTACTAAATCCTAAGGTTTTTGAAAAACACGTATTTATGTCATTGGTTCCTATGTCATTGGACCCCAAACATGACATGTATTTGGCCACAGATCCCCATTTCAAAATATGTTGGTATAGGGACCTCCAGAAGCAGAGATTTGAGTTAAAAAGGTTTGCTTTGAAAAATATAAGCTGTTTCTCGATGTGAGTGCTTGGTAATTGGGTCCTTGGTAGTTCAGACTTGCAGGTTCGCCTTGGGAGTAAGAACTTCCGAGGACGGGAGGACGCACGTCGCTGATTCTGGGATTGGAATAGAACTTACTGCAGCGTACTTGGTGACGTCACCACCTCAGCTTGTCCTCTGTGTGGATATGCCCAGAGCAGATCTACAAACTAACAACTCGTCTTAATGCAAAGCATTGTTAGTTTGTAGATCAGGTTTCTTTGTAGTATAAAATAGGCATAGGCACACGCACTTTACAATATAAAAATATTATACAAACACCACTGTTTATAATGTACAATAGGCATTTAGTAGGTGCTCTTAATCCAGAGGTATTCAAATAAGTGAGGACATAAAACCACAACGTAGCCTATATTCTCTATAATTATATAAATGTTAAAACGTTTTTGTTAATATGCTTATAATGTAGGGTTAGGCCTATCTAGCCTGACACTTCAGTCCGCACATCACCCCCCCCTGTTGGTGGGTGGAGGAAAATAAATACACGACTTGGCATTTATTATGATAGGCGGCTGGCTCCCGCCCCGATTGTGTAATTTATGAGAGCCTTAGTACAGACCCTAATGCATTGCCACCAGAACAATGGAGCAATGCGTTGTTTTCTTTTTTCATGATTTGCGCACCAAACTTTGGAAAGTAGCCTATATGGCATGCCATTATGTTACATAGGCCTACTGTAAACACATCGACACAGTAGCCTGCAGTGCAGGTTATTATCACTGGCCACTCCCACAGCCAACATTCTAAGGGGAGCATATTCTTTTATGAACTCATTTGTTTTACATTGGATAGCCTTTCTTGTGGCATTATTTATGACACATTATCAATATGCCATATATGAATGTCTATCCAATGTAAAACGAAAATGAGACAGTACTGTCAGGCTTACTTTACATTACTTCAGAGTTCAGACCATTTATAAAATATGTGCCCACCTATGCTGTATGCTATTATTATTCCATTATCGCATCCTGCATCCGTTGTCATACCTCTGGTGTTGGAGCCAGGAGGAGGTGAGGAGAGAAGCTTGCTGCCTGCATCTTTGAAGGTCTGGGAGCTCGTTTGGAATAATGTTGATCATTGTAGGTTTAGGGTGGCTATTACCGGTAGTAATAATGTATTTCCCATTTTCCCCCACTGTATAAAGTAGTAGGCTATATCATAGAATATAAAACTAAACAAAATAAACATTCAATATTTAGCAGAGACTAATGGTGTTATTTGAAAATATCACTGTCTACAATTTAATTCTGCACATCAAAGCAAGTTAAAACTTTCGTTCACACATAGTGGCCTATATTAAGACAAAATCGCACACAAACCACAGGCATAGGAGATGATCTCAAATTTTATTCCCAAAATATAAACAGAATGAAATTGATGGATAGAAAGAAAGAGGAGAGGAATGAAATTCATGAATGATGTACTGTACTCTATGACATGAAGTAAACAATTGCTGATAACCTCTTTCTATTTAACTGATTATGGATGGAGCCAACTGTCACACACCTTGCAGACGTAAGCTAAATAAAGAGTTCATGAATCCATTATCAAAACATCTTAGGACTGCTTCAGTCTACTGTACTTGTATGTCACACATGTCACAATGGACCATTCGTATACTGTAGCCTACTTCGCATGCATGACACACAATGGACCATTCGTCTACTGTACTTAGCATGACACACAATTAATGGACCATTCATATGCATATTCCATTCCTACATAGCTAAATCGCATTGACACACATTGTTGACAGCTTTTTTAAGAGGTGTGAAAACTATTAATGCAACTTTAGTCCTATAAACAGTGGCCCTACACACTCCCCTAATAATAAATATGAATAAACACATGCATATTTCTCTGGACGAATTCCTCTTGCTTGGAATTGCTTGGAACAGTGTAGTCCTGATGGCCGGTCATCTGCAGTCAGGTTAGCGGCGACTCAAGCGTCCACACGTTCGGTGCTCCAGTTTGAAGTTAATTTACAACATTGGAAGCGGTTGGCATCCAGTATATCCGGTGCATTACCGCCCCCTTCTGGTCCATTTTCATGAACCAGAAAATGGACCAGGGGAACAAACTCAATCACACTCATTCATACGTCCTTTTCCTCTATATTCTATCAATTAATCCTGTTTCTTTTAAAAGCTCAATTAACACTCTCACATGTTTTCTGTTCTCCATTTTTAACACACTCTTTAAGGTAACTTCCTGTACTTCTAATTCCCTCATTTTATCCCTCAATGTCTCCCTCTCTGTCTCCATGGGTCCGTCTGTGTCAGCCATACTGGTTTGTTTTTTGCTGGCTCTCTTGTGGGCGGTCCTATCCGGGTCGTGTTGCATTCTGGGCCATTTGCTGTGGAAAGTCTACAGAAGTCAGCTCCGATGCATCCTCTGTAAAGTGGGAGGATCAAGTTCACATCCGGGAATTTGGTCTCTACTTGGTCAAATGCAGACTTGAGATTGGAAGGGTACTTGGGCAGCAACTTATGACATATCACAAGTTCACGAGGACTCAAGTCTAGACAAGCATCCACATTGAGAAACAGCTCTAGTTTCTACCTTGTCTGCCGCCATCTTTAAATTGTCAATTTCTAGGGCTTAGCGGCCATTTTTGAGCTTGGCATACAGCAGATATGGATTCAGCGCAACTTAATACCCCTAGAAAACATGTATGCCATAAACTAACACGATTTGCCTTCAGCGCTAAGCACATTTTCTGAAATCCTGCCTAGTCTAATATGCTGTAGGCAGAAATTGAATGCTGCCCTCAGGTCACATTCCAATCCTTATAAGTCACATCTGCCTCCTGCAGGGCGACTTCTCTTTTTGGTTTATTTATACTGTTTATATTTTCAGTATTACATTATACGTATACGCAAACAAACACAGATAAACCACACACAACCAGTTGAAATAACATAGTTTATTGTTCAGTCGTTTTTATCTGTGAGTTATTGAATGTGCCTTTGAGATCACTGAGTTTTCTACCAGTTACCAGTTTGGTTCTGTGGGAACCTCATGGAGATGAAAGGGGAACCGCAGCTGCTCAAAATCTGCAGCTGATGGGAGGCAATTGGACTGCACCAAGTCCCTCTGCACCAGGGGGAGGGTTTTGCATGGGTTAGCGGTCTTTAAATAAGTAGTCTTTTGTCTTCACCCCTTTTTTTTGCTCAGTGGTATCACCGCTCCCTATATAGTCCCCCCTCGTAACATGCCTCATTTTCGGTGAATTCTGTCTCTCTCTCCAATGCTTCATACCATTGTCAGGCTGAGGCTTTCTGACCCTCCTCTCTGTTCTAGTAAAGCGCATTCTGTCACCAGCCATCAAGCAGCCGCATGGCTCCACTACACCTTATTTGTTTCACTTTCTTATTGTATCCCTCGCCTTGCACAATAGATGCATGTAGGAACACTACACTGCTGACAACTGATTTCATTTGATCTCAATCGTTTTGGGTTATCGTTTTTTCTTTCTTTTTTTTCTTCTTTTTTTTTGTTAAAACATTTTGAAACTAAGGAAGGGAAAGACAAAAGGGGGGGGATGTGGAAGGGAAATGGAACATTAGTTTAAACCAACACTAAAGCTCACAAGCTTGTAGATCTGCTACTTTCACAATGTTTATCTGTGGAATAGTCCCAACTATATGTAATGCCTCAAATCAAATGTGATTATTTCTGGCGAGTTAAAATGATCATTTTGTGGGGGACACGGCCTGAAAAAGATGAGAGCCACTCCCCTGTAAGAATTATTTGTATAGTACCTTTCATGACATGAAATGCAGCTCAACATGTCAGAAATTAAGCACAAGTGCTTAACAGAAAAAGTACACAAAAGCAGAAAATAAAATGAAATAAAGTGTCAAGTTGCCGTGCGGCAAGCTTGTACATCTGCTATTTTTGAAAAGTTTTGAATAAAGTCATGGAATATTTTTGACCAGATTCTTTAATGTCTACTAAATCCTAAGGTTTTTGAAAAACACGTATTTATGTCATTGGTTCCTATGTCATTGGACCCCAAACATGACATGTATTTGGCCACAGATCCCCATTTCAAAATATGTTGGTATAGGGACCTCCAGAAGCAGAGATTTGAGTTAAAAAGGTTTGCTTTGAAAAATATAAGCTGTTTCTCGATGTGAGTGCTTGGTAATTGGGTCCTTGGTAGTTCAGACTTGCAGGTTCGCCTTGGGAGTAAGAACTTCCGAGGACGGGAGGACGCACGTCGCTGATTCTGGGATTGGAATAGAACTTACTGCAGCGTACTTGGTGACGTCACCACCTCAGCTTGTCCTCTGTGTGGATATGCCCAGAGCAGATCTACAAACTAACAACTCGTCTTAATGCAAAGCATTGTTAGTTTGTAGATCAGGTTTCTTTGTAGTATAAAATAGGCATAGGCACACGCACTTTACAATATAAAAATATTATACAAACACCACTGTTTATAATGTACAATAGGCATTTAGCAGGTGCTCTTAATCCAGAGGTATTCAAATAAGTGAGGACATAAAACCACAACGTAGCCTATATTCTCTATAATTATATAAATGTTAAAACGTTTTTGTTAATATGCTTATAATGTAGGGTTAGGCCTATCTAGCCTGACACTTCAGTCCGCACATCACCCCCCCCTGTTGGTGGGTGGAGGAAAATAAATACACGACTTGGCATTTATTATGATAGGCGGCTGGCTCCCGCCCCGATTGTGTAATTTATGAGAGCCTTAGTACAGACCCTAATGCATTGCCACCAGAACAATGGAGCAATGCGTCGTTTTCTTTTTTCATGATTTGCGCACCAAACTTTGGAAAGTAGCCTATATGGCATGCCATTATGTTACATAGGCCTACTGTAAACACATCGACACAGTAGCCTGCAGTGCAGGTTATTATCACTGGCCACTCCCACAGCCAACATTCTAAGGGGAGCATATTCTTTTATGAACTCATTTGTTTTACATTGGATAGCCTTTCTTGTGGCATTATTTATGACACATTATCAATATGCCATATATGAATGTCTATCCAATGTAAAACGAAAATGAGACAGTACTGTCAGGCTTACTTTACATTACTTCAGAGTTCAGACCATTTATAAAATATGTGCCCACCTATGCTGTATGCTATTATTATTCCATTATCGCATCCTGCATCCGTTGTCATACCTCTGGTGTTGGAGCCAGGAGGAGGTGAGGAGAGAAGCTTGCTGCCTGCATCTTTGAAGGTCTGGGAGCTCGTTTGGAATAATGTTGATCATTGTAGGTTTAGGGTGGCTATTACCGGTAGTAATAATGTATTTCCCATTTTCCCCCACTGTATAAAGTAGTAGGCTATATCATAGAATATAAAACTAAACAAAATAAACATTCAATATTTAGCAGAGACTAATGGTGTTATTTGAAAATATCACTGTCTACAATTTAATTCTGCACATCAAAGCAAGTTAAAACTTTCGTTCACACATAGTGGCCTATATTAAGACAAAATCGCACACAAACCACAGGCATAGGAGATGATCTCAAATTTTATTCCCAAAATATAAACAGAATGAAATTGATGGATAGAAAGAAAGAGGAGAGGAATGAAATTCATGAATGATGTACTGTACTCTATGACATGAAGTAAACAATTGCTGATAACCTCTTTCTATTTAACTGATTATGGATGGAGCCAACTGTCACACACCTTGCAGACGTAAGCTAAATAAAGAGTTCATGAATCCATTATCAAAACATCTTAGGACTGCTTCAGTCTACTGTACTTGTATGTCACACATGTCACAATGGACCATTCGTATACTGTAGCCTACTTCGCATGCATGACACACAATGGACCATTCGTCTACTGTACTTAGCATGACACACAATTAATGGACCATTCATATGCATATTCCATTCCTACATAGCTAAATCGCATTGACACACATTGTTGACAGCTTTTTTAAGAGGTGTGAAAACTATTAATGCAACTTTAGTCCTATAAACAGTGGCCCTACACACTCCCCTAATAATAAATATGAATAAACACATGCATATTTCTCTGGACGAATTCCTCTTGCTTGGAATTGCTTGGAACAGTGTAGTCCTGATGGCCGGTCATCTGCAGTCAGGTTAGCGGCGACTCAAGCGTCCACACGTTCGGTGCTCCAGTTTGAAGTTAATTTACAACATTCAAGCCTAAAATAAATCATAAAACGACAGTGGAAAAACGAAAAAAATATTCGGACTGTACTGCGGTCCGTCTGTGTCAGCCATACTGGTTTGTTTTTTGCTGGCTCTCTTGTGGGCGGTCCTATCCGGGTCGTGTTGCATTCTGGGCCATTTGCTGTGGAAAGTCTACAGAAGTCAGCTCCGATGCATCCTCTGTAAAGTGGGAGGATCAAGTTCACATCCGGGAATTTGGTCTCTACTTGGTCAAATGCAGACTTGAGATTGGAAGAGTACTTGGGCAGCAACTTATGACGTATCACAAGTTCATGAGGACTCAAGTCTAGACAAGCATCCACATCGAGAAACAGCCATACTGTGATGCCTATAGTGTTAATGCTTTATGTTGTTTTGTAGTGCTTATTTCTTTACTCTGGATGGCGCTGTTCACTAGCTTACGGGGTCACCAATTGTGGAGTAACTGGAAGGTCACATTAATGAGGTAACCGGAACAAATACAAACTTGCTCAGTGGCGGTAAACAACATCTTTTCATAACAAGTATAAGTTACAGAAACATTTAAGTTCACTATTCTTTAAGACAGCGAACACGAATCTTACTCCTGCAACACTGCAAGGATACTAACTAAGGGGTAGCAGAACTACGTAGCATCCCATGAACAATGCCAATCGGGCAACATTTGCCGAAAATAGACGGCAAAACAAAACATACAAACTGACCACATTGAGGTTAGTTTCAAATTAATCACTGTCAGAGTCCAGCTTGTATAGGACTTGGCACGGGGCGGCTTTTCCCTCTGCTACAGGAGCCTAATTCTTGGTGTGGCGACGGTGTCGTCGGTGTCATCACTCTTTCTCTTTCTCTTTAAGGACACAAGGAGACAAACATGTTATTAAAAGTATCTATTTATCACACAAAACTATCATACAGCCCTTAAAGCTGAGCTTGTCAGAGAAGATTAGCATGGTTAAAGTAGAAGTGCGCGCACGACTCCAATTAATTTCAACAATTCTTAACTTCTTACCGGGTGCACGGTCGGGAAACGTAACTTTACAAAGAAGATTCTCAAAGAGAACACCAGCACTCACGGAACAGTCCTTTTAAGGCACTTTTTTTTATTTCATAAGGTCGGCATAGTAAGCTGCAGAGCAGCAACAAACGGACGCGTTTCGGCGTTAAGCCTTCATCAGCGAATCTTCTTTGTAAGATTAGCATGGTGCCATGCTAAAATTGAAACAATACAGAAAAGATTAGCATGGGGCCATGGTATCTTTTCTGTATCGTTCCAGACAGCGCCGCATTGCCAACAAAGGGCATTTTGGTATTGTATCTGAAATGGTTTGGAATTAGACAGACTTGAACATGAAATTTCAGGGGTTGTTTAGGCTTAACCTGTATAAAACTATATATCTATATAACCGGGGGGCCAGATAACATTTACATCAAATAACTAAATATTGAATCAAGCAAATTAAAAACTGTTCAGGGTGTTCATAAAAGCCTGATTTGAAGATAAAATGACCAAAAGTTTTTTGAAAGTGGAATATTCCTTTAAAGACTGATCTTCCAGTTTAAATACAACTGTTGTAGTTTCTCAAGGAAATCACCATCTCTTATATGGTCACTTTGTCACCGTGAACAGTGCCCTTTGCCTGCCACAAGTAGTGACACGTCTGACACCTGTTGACCTATAAAACAGTTTATAAAATAGCCATCAAAATGCCAAAGAAATAAGTGAAACTTTAAACTTGGTACGCTACCGCGGTAAATGCTCAGAAATGGCCCCGTTACCCGGCTCGGGGCGGGTCCGAAGACCTCTACTCCGCACAGTGACCAGTCCATCCCTGATGGTCGAGTGGCTAGGATTCGGCGCTCAGAGTGGCCACTCTGTCCGGAGTCTGGCTACTCTGTGGCGAGTGGCCACTCCGGACAAAGTGACCACTCTGTGCCCCTTGGTGGTGGGCGTGGCACGAGGACCTGCAGGAAGAGACATTATTATCATATTATAATGTTGATAAGTTGCATAGTTGAATACAAGTTGGGATTGGACCGGAAAAATACAATTAGTCATTGCGGTACACTACACTGTTAAGATACCCATGTACCTGACTTAACTACTGGTATACAATATACACTAACACTAAGATACCCATGTACCTGTCAAACTACTGGTCTACAAGATACACTACACCACTAAGATACCCATGTACCTGACTTAACTACTGGTATACAATATACACCAACACCAAGATGCCCATATACCTGTCAAACAACTGGTCTACAAGATACACTACACCACTAAGATACCCCCATACCTGTCAAACTACTGGTCTACAAGATACACCAGTAAGACTCCCTAATCGGGAGATAAGCGCCCGTCACGTCGCATACACAAACTTTAGAAGGCAATCGTAGCCCATCAGGGGGGAATATGGAAAATGGGACAGATCCATGTTGATGACATGACTTTAGAGATACTGTGTACCGCTTTAAGTGAGTTTAGGCCAAAATCTGTAGGAGCAATGTCCAAAAATATGTTTTGCAATAATCTCCACAACGAACACCTCGGAATCCCCAGGAGGAAGTTCTTAACGTTGCTCAGGAAAGGGAAGTTGTAAGAGCAGAAGCGGAAGAAAGCGAGACTATCTTAGAAATGTTCTTTGCTAGTTACAACTTATTGTTACTTGTTTTTATAATTTTTCACCCTATACTTTAACATTACTAATATTACAGCACTACTCTCACTAAAACATCTGAGTTTACAAAGTTTGGAATATTTTCATACAATTTTGCCTATCAGTTGATGACACCTTGGTGAACAATTTCTCTATTCACTATATGTGTTTTCAATGAGGTCTTGAGGCTCATTTACTATTCAGAAGGCAAAATTTCCATAGGCGGCCAGCTTTTTCAATCATCTTTTGTGATGTTTTACACTGCATTTGTGAATTTTCAGGGGTTAGCTGACATTTGGTGGGACAAGATTAGCCACAATCATTGTAGTATTGTGTCCACAACTGTTCCAATTTGGGCATACATTTTAGGCGATTTTTTCCCTGGACCCCCCTGGGGCTTAAGAAGAGTGAATTAGTGGCCACTTGTTTCTGCCCCACCCTCTGTGTTGTGGCTGTTGCTTCTCGTTGGACTTACCTGTTATGGCCACACACCCCTAGTCCTCCTCCTGAACCTGTTGGCCCCTCTGTGGGGCGGCCTGTAATTACATTCAAAAGGTCAGAGAAACAAAGCTAAACACATTAAAACGGACCAAGGAAACCTGTATACGGTAACCTTAGAACAGTGCACAGTTTCACACCTTTATTAAATACAAATCAGAATAGCATTAAAGCACATTAAAGTTATTAGTCAAGCTCTGTTCTGTGCAACATCAAATAAATGACATTTGTATTCACATTCCAGTGTTCAATGCCAAAAACACGACTAAATTGTTAATGACAATTATTTGTGTGTCAATTAATGTAAAATGTCATAGTGGTTGCAGCATTACCTGCGCGGCATAAAGGACCCTGTGCCCGAATCAGCCGAATATAACTGGAATCACATGTTAACAAAATAAATAACCACAAATAATGCATAGCTATTTTTTCCATCATCCCCTCCGGCCAAATACAGAGTGGAACCTATGTGAAATAAAAAGGAAAAGTCTGGGGTTCTATCAGCTGAATCAGGAACTCTTACCAGTGATCGATGAGACCTCCACTGAAAGGGGGAAGTCGGGGTGGGAGGCTGCATCAATGAGAGCAGCTTTCAAATCATCATTTTACTCACATATAACCATGTATAATAACACCTCAAAATTACTCTCTGTTGTGGTCAGTTAGTTAAAGGCCCCACAGACGAAATTAACAACACTGACCTGCCAAGCCAAGGTCCTGCACTTTGCGCCACAGAGACTGGCACAGGTGGAAAAAACAGCCCGTTATCCTTGTCCCTGGCAGCTCCTCCCTCAGGGCATTCATTAGGGCCATCTCGTAGTCGGAGAGAACTCTAACAGGGCTCCATCTTGCACGTGAATGGGGGTATGGATGGACGGAAGCATGGACAAACAACAATCAAAAATCGTAATACCACTGTAAAAGTAACACTTCCATATCAGTGCAGACCAAAATTAATCATAAGAACATGTAATTAAACATGCAAATAAAAAGGAAAAGTCTGGGGTTCTATCAGCTGAATCAGGAACTCTTACCAGTGATCGATGTTACGTCCACTGAAAGGGGGAAGTCGGGGTGGGAGGCTGCATTTATGAGAGCAGCTTTCAACTCATCATTAGATGGTGCCGTCCCACGCTTAAAAGCCAACTCAATTTCAGCCCACACTGATCCTGGCCTAAACAAATTATATTGAAAGTCTTGTTTTAGTGTTAGGCCTACGTACATATTTTTATTTTACTGTATAAACATTGTTAATCAATTAATGAAGCATTTGATACAGTTATGACCATGAGTGCTTACCTGAAGTCTCGAACCTGTGCCCTGATGTAACCAGCAAATCTATTTGCGGCAATCCCCATCTGTAACATTTTTTAAATGAAGACAATATTTATTTTCAGAGAAACTGTGAAAGGATCACTATTAAACAACCATATGATTTTAAGTGTTAATAGATTAAGAGGAGGCGCGAAGGGGACCGGATCCCTGTGGTTACATCTGTACCCTGGCGGAGTTACATTTACCGCGATGTAGCGTTCCAAGAGCGCCGCGATGCAGAAAAAAACTTCACGTTGGGACTCTAGAACGTCTGTAGTTATAATGTAGCTATATTTTGGCTAAATGCTTCAGTTTAGAGAACCCCCTCCATATTGCTTTTATTGTTACCATAGCGTGTGTGGGGGAGGACAGAATGCATTTACATAGCCGGCTGATCGGACCCAGCCAGGGCAGAAAATACATAGCGATACATAGCGATTTTCATTATTTCACCAAAGCATAAACAGACTACTTGATATGAAGGATATTGATGTAAACAAGATATCTGAATGGGTAAATATATTTGATATGCCCATCTTTATAATTAAATAGTCCACCAAGGAATCCGGAGAAAAAGTCTTGATTCCACAGAGAACAATCCTGATTCTGCGGAATTCTGCGGAGAACATTTCTTGATTCCGTGGACATTAAAAAACAACCTAAAATGACCAGTTATCAAGCTAAAAATTATAAAGTTCTAACAATCAAGTAAAACCCTTCATGAAATAGCTACAATTAATTGTAATTAGTGGTTAGAATAATCGAATAATCATTTTTGAGAATAAAAATCCAATATTAAATCTATTATTCTTTTAATTGCTATCGTTTTTAATAATTACTTTCTGTTGCAAAGACTATATTGTCATCCAAACCATGCCCATAGTAACCACATTTTAGAGGATAGCCTACCTACTACTTAGTATGGGTGTAATATTTATTTATTCTCTTCTGCATTAGCATTGTTATTGCCAGGCATAGAGAGGATCTATAGTTCAGGACACAGTTTCTGTCAGGAATGTGGGACCATCCAGCAGTGCAACTAGCAGGAGGGAAGCTAAGCTATTCCCCCAGGCTCTGTATGAGGTGGCCACTGGCCAAACCATGTACAAATAAATCGTTTTATAATAGTAGTAATGACTACTCCCGCCGCTCTACTGCCACTCGTTCCGCGATAAATTCTGTGATCGCGGATTCCTGGGGGGACTAATTAAAGGACAATTTATGTAGCGGTTACTTCCTCATATCTTGGCCCGTTTATGGCAATGTGATTGCGG
Organism: Nannobrachium achirus; assembly: GCF_963921795.1. Taxonomy (NCBI): domain Eukaryota; kingdom Metazoa; phylum Chordata; class Actinopteri; order Myctophiformes; family Myctophidae; genus Nannobrachium; species Nannobrachium achirus. Next base: position 21,870,423 of record NC_137832.1, on the reverse strand, counting down.
TGAATGCAGAGCTAACGTCGATTCATCTGTGATATAGGTACCTCCCCCGTTAAAAAATGTCAAGTAAAGGTTTTCTATAAAAACAAAAGTGAGAGCTAGCAGGCGGTAGGAGAGGGGTTGGGGGTGGAGGAGAGTAGAAAGGGAGGCAGGGAGAAATACAGAGGCAGGGAGATGTAGAGCCAAGGAGGAGAGGGGGCAGGATGAATGGACTCTCGACGCAAGGGTCCAGCAGCCAATGAACTCATAAATTGTTGTTTGTGGTTGTTAAAACGTACTGTATAAAAGTTGGTCAAATATTAGCCTTAAAAATCACTGCCTTATCAAAATTATGATAATGGACTTACTGCCGCAATCACGGTTCTCTCCAAAGACGTGCGGAAAACACTGCCCACCAATCTCATTTCATGGCGGAATCGCCCTCTGATCCTCATTGCTGCATTCAACCACTCATTTGGCTCCTCTTCAGCCACCTCTTCTGGCTCTTCTTCAGGCTCCTCTTCAGCCACCTCTGGTTCCTGGTATAAACAGAGGATAATATTAACTCCGCTCACTTTAACTCTGGGGTCCCCATTTTGGGAATGTCAACTTAAAAGTGTAATAATAATAATAATAATAATAATCCTATTACATAATTACATTAGTACACTTATCTGATAATGCCTGAAGCCATAAAGACAAATATCAAGTGAGTTATCCACTTGAAAACAGATAATTCACAAAAAGGGCAATAACTCCAATTAATTTGAATTTCCACCTGGATTTTGAAAAAACAAAGGGTTTGAAATGGCTAAAACTCTAGATTGCTACATCATATATACAAACAAATATTTTTTGGAGAGTCTGCCGGAAAACGTCCAAAGTCGTGTGAGCGTTTTAAAGTTTTAAAGTTTAAATCACGTTGCTAGGCAAAAGTATGCCAGAGTAATGTGGCGCCAAAGTTTCCCCAAAGTCCCCTATTCAAAGTCAATGGGGTTTTTGGGCGTTGTTTTTTGAGAATTACATTGCCATGGTAACGCGGATCAGAAAGAAAAGTAATAGCAAGTTTTTCCCGGTCGAGCTGCACGTTTTGATATATATATATTGCGGGGGTGGCGTAAATTGTGCGGCAGTTATTACGTGCCAAAATTTGCAAGAACATTAATAAAGACTTAAGTGTGGCGGATTACAGTGTTTTGCCATTGCATGGTAGGCACAATTAATAATAGCATCAGGGTATGTGCACACTATCAGGGTACATGTAAAAATATACAAATATACATACTGTATGTACATATCTACTTACATGTTTAGCAAGTTGGGCAAGGAAGAAGCTTGATTCCCCTGACCTATGTAGCAAGGAGGGTGCATAGGCAGGCCAGACGCCACCACCAACATTGCCAATATTGGGGTTGAAGGGGTTTCCGGGGACGTTGAGTAAATCTGCATTCGATCCAGAAATTGGCCCCTATGGTCAAAGTGCTTCAGTTCAGTCTCTAGCTTGAATATTTCACTGCATGCACAATGAATCTAGAATATATCCAAGTAAAAAAAAAACATTATATTACATTAGAAAATTAACTTTTACACAATGTTACATTTCTTTTAGATGGATCTCTATACAAAGGAATTTAGTAATAATGTTTGTTTTCATCCGTAGTCCCTAAAGCTAGCCTTACACCTAACAACTTTGAAAAGATTTCTCAGTCGTAATAAAATCGAGACGAGTTGCGGCGCGCTCCTGTGATTCGGTCGTTACTCAATCATTAAATGTGAGGTAGTGGTCCGACTCGATTTTTACCCCGACTTGAGACCCAGATTCTGTTAAGATAATATCAAACTGGTTTGATATTTTCACAAATCGGGGCTGAGTCTGACCGAATGTCGAGTACAATGACCAAAACAGAACGCTATAGTGAGCCAAAAGCCATTCATTCTCCAAACGCTGAGCTGCCAGCCTAGTCGCTACTAGTAGCTGTTGGTGCGGCGTCGACATTCCTTTATTTCACCGCGTATCATAACAGTTCATTATTCCAAACATGAGAAGTTGATAATAAGTTGATAGGATCAATCTGCGCCGGCTATGGAGAGCAGAGGAGAGGAGAGAGAGAGGGATTAGGGATGAGGGAGGAGGGTGCAGGGCGGAGCTCGGTGTGTGTGCAATGTGCATGCAGTCAGACGCAGTGATGGAAAAAGTACTCTGTTACAAGTAAAAGTATCAATACTGCGATGCGACGCGTTGTGAGCTTGCAGATCAGCTTGATGTTTTATAATATTATGATTTATATCTGCAAAGAAACAAGAAAGTAGTGTAGTTAAAGTACAATATTTTCCTCTGAGTGGAGTAGAAGTAAAAGTACTGAAAACGGGAAATACTTAAGTAAATGTACTTAGCTACGTTATACCTCTGTGTGTGTGTGTGTGTGTGTGTGTGTGTGTGTGTGTGTGTGTGTGTGTGTGTGGGTAATTGCTCAGAAATGGCCCCGTTACCCGGCTCGGGGCGGGTCCGAAGACCTCTACTCCGCCGCACACAGTGACCAGTCCATCCCTGATGGTCGAGTGGCTAGGATTCGGCGCTCAGAGTGGCCACTCTGTCCGGAGTCTGGCTACTCTGTGGCGAGTGGCCACTCCGGACAAAGTGACCACTCTGTGCCCCTTGGTGGTGGGCGTGGCACGAGGACCTGCAGGAAGAGACATTATTATCATATTATAATGTTGATAAGTTGCATAGTTGAATACAAGTTGGGATTGGACCGGAAAAATACAATTAGTCATTGCGGTACACTACACTGTTAAGATACCCATGTACCTGACTTAACTACTGGTATACAATATACACTAACACTAAGATACCCATGTACCTGTCAAACTACTGGTCTACAAGATACACTACACCACTAAGATACCCATGTACCTGACTTAACTACTGGTATACAATATACACCAACACCAAGATACCCATATACCTGTCAAACAACTGGTCTACAAGATACACTACACCACTAAGATACCCCCATACCTGTCAAACTACTGGTCTACAAGATACACCAGTGAGACTCCCTAATCGGGAGATAAGCGCCCGTCACGTCGCATACACAAACTTTAGAAGGCAATCGTAGCCCATCAGGGGGGAATATGGAAAATGGGACAGATCCATGTTGATGACATGACTTTAGAGATACTGTGTACCGCTTTAAGTGAGTTTAGGCCAAAATCTGTAGGAGCAATGTCCAAAAATATGTTTTGCAATAATCTCCACAACGAACACCTCGGAATCCCCAGGAGGAAGTTCTTAACGTTGCTCAGGAAAGGGAAGTTGTAAGAGCAGGAAGAAAGCGAGACTATCTTAGAAATGTTCTTTGCTAGTTACAACTTATTGTTACTTGTTTTTATAATTTTTCACCCTATACTTTAACATTACTAATATTACAGCACTACTCTCACTAAAACATCTGAGTTTACAAAGTTTGGAATATTTTCATACAATTTTGCCTATCAGTTGATGACACCTTGGTGAACAATTTCTCTATTCACTATATGTGTTTTCAATGAGGTCTTGAGGCTCATTTACTATTCAGAAGGCAAAATTTCCATAGGCGGCGAGCTTTTTCAATCATCTTTTGTGATGTTTTACACTGCATTTGTGAATTTTCAGGGGTTAGCTGACATTTGGTGGGACAAGATTAGCCACAATCATTGTAGTATTGTGTCCACAACTGTTCCAATTTGGGCATACATTTTAGGCGATTTTTTCCCTGGACCCCCCTGGGGCTTAAGAAGAGTGAATTAGTGGCCACTTGTTTCTGCCCCACCCTCTGTGTTGTGGCTGTTGCTTCTCGTTGGACTTACCTGTTATGGCCACACACCCCTAGTCCTCCTCCTGAACCTGTTGGCCCCTCTGTGGGGCGGCCTGTAATTACATTCAAAAGGTCAGAGAAACAAAGCTAAACACATTAAAACGGACCAAGGAAACCTGTATACGGTAACCTTAGAACAGTGCACAGTTTCACACCTTTATTAAATACAAATCAGAATAGCATTAAAGCACATTAATTATTAGTCAAGCTCTGTTCTGTGCAACATCAAATAAATGACATTTGTATTCACATTCCAGTGTTCAATGCCAAAAACACGACTAAATTGTTAATCACAATTATTTGTGTGTCAATTAATGTAAAATGTCATAGTGGTTGCAGCATTACCTGCGCGGCATAAAGGACCCTGTGCCCGAATCAGCCGAATGTAACTGGAATCACATGTTAACAAAATAAATAACCACAAATAATGCATAGCTATTTTTTCCATCATCCCCTCCGGCCAAATACAGAGTGGAACCTATGTGAAATAAAAAGGAAAAGTCTGGGGTTCTATCAGCTGAATCAGGAACTCTTACCAGTGATCGATGTTACGTCTACTGAAAGGGGGAAGTCGGGGTGGGAGGCTGCCTTTGTGATAGCAGCTTTCAGCTCATCATTAGTTGGTGCCGTCCCACGCTTAAAACCCAATTCCACTTCCACCCACACTGATCCTGGCCTAAACAAATTATATTGAAAGTCTTGTTTTAGTGTTAGGCCTACGTACATATTTTTATTTTACTGTATAAACATTGTTAATCAATTAATGAAGCATTTGATACAGTTATGACCATGAGTGCTTACCTGAAGTCTCGAACCTGTGCCCTGATGTAACCAGCAAATCTATTTGCGGCAATCCCCATCTGTAACATTTTTTAAATGAAGACAATATTTATTTTCAGAGAAACTGTGAAAGGATCACTATTAAACAACCATATGATTTTAAGTGTTAATAGATTAAGAGGAGGCGCGAAGGGGACCGGATCCCTGTGGTTACATCTGTACCCTGGCGGAGTTACATTTACCGCGATGTAGCGTTCCAAGAGCGCCGCGATGCAGAAAAAAACTTCACGTTGGGACTCTAGAACGTCTGTAGTTATAATGTAGCTATATTTTGGCTAAATGCTTCAGTTTAGAGAACCCCCTCCATATTGCTTTTATTGTTACCATAGCGTGTGTGGGGGAGGACAGAATGCATTTACATAGCCGGCTGATCGGACCCAGCCAGGGCAGAAAATACATAGCGATACATAGCGATTTTCATTAATTCACCAAAGCATAAACAGACTACTTGATATGAAGGATATTGATGTAAACAAGATATCTGAATGGGTAAATATATTTGATATGCCCATCTTTATAATTAAATAGTCCACCAAGGAATCCGGAGAAAAAGTCTTGATTCCACAGAGAACAATCCTGATTCTGCGGAGAACATTTCTCGATTCCGTGGACATTAAAAAACAACCTAAAATGACCAGTTATCAAGCTAAAAATTATAAAGTTCTAACAATCAAGTAAAACCCTTCATGAAATAGCTACAATTAATTGTAATTAGTGGTTAGAATAATCGAATAATCATTTTTGAGAATAAAAATCCAATATTAAATCTATTATTTTTTTAATTGCTATCGTTTTTAATAATTACTTTCTGTTGCAAAGACTATATTGTCATCCAAACCATGCCCATAGTAACCACATTTTAGAGGATAGCCTACCTACTACTTAGTATGGGTGTAATATTTATTTATTCTCTTCTGCATTAGCATTGTTATTGCCAGGCATAGAGAGGATCTATAGTTCAGGACACAGTTTCTGTCAGGAATGTGGGACCATCCAGCAGTGCAACTAGCAGGAGGGAAGCTAAGCTATTCCCCCAGGCTCTGTATGAGGTGGCCACTGGCCAAACCATGTACAAATAAATCGTTTTATAATAGTAGTAATGACTACTCCCGCCGCTCTACTGCCACTCGTTCCGCGATAAATTCTGTGATCGCGGATTCCTGGGGGGACTAATTAAAGGACAATTTATGTAGCGGTTACTTCCTCATATCTTGGCCCGTTTATGGCAATGTGATTGCGGTGAATGCAGAGCTAACGTCGATTCATCTGTGATATAGGTACCTCCCCCGTTAAAAAATGTCAAGTAAAGGTTTTCTATAAAAACAAAAGTGAGAGCTAGCAGGCGGTAGGAGAGGGGTTGGGGGTGGAGGAGAGTAGAAAGGGAGGCAGGGAGAAATACAGAGGCAGGGAGATGTAGAGCCAAGGAGGAGAGGGGGCAGGATGAATGGACTCTCGACGCAAGGGTCCAGCAGCCAATGAACTCATAAATTGTTGTTTGTGGTTGTTAAAACGTACTGTATAAAAGTTGGTCAAATATTAGCCTTAAAAATCACTGCCTTATCAAAATTATGATAATGGACTTACTGCCGCAATCACGGTTCTCTCCAAAGACGTGCGGAAAACACTGCCCACCAATCTCATTTCATGGCGGAATCGCCCTCTGATCCTCATTGCTGCATTCAACCACTCATTTGGCTCCTCTTCAGCCACCTCTTCTGGCTCTTCTTCAGGCTCCTCTTCAGCCACCTCTGGTTCCTGGTATAAACAGAGGATAATATTAACTCCGCTCACTTTAACTCTGGGGTCCCCATTTTGGGAATGTCAACTTAAAAGTGTAATAATAATAATAATAATAATAATCCTATTACATAATTACATTAGTACACTTATCTGATAATGCCTGAAGCCATAAAGACAAATATCAAGTGAGTTATCCACTTGAAAACAGATAATTCACAAAAAGGGCAATAACTCCAATTAATTTGAATTTCCACCTGGATTTTGAAAAAACAAAGGGTTTGAAATGGCTAAAACTCTAGATTGCTACATCATATATACAAACAAATATTTTTTGGAGAGTCTGCCGGAAAACGTCCAAAGTCGTGTGAGCGTTTTAAAGTTTTAAAGTTTAAATCACGTTGCTAGGCAAAAGTATGCCAGAGTAATGTGGCGCCAAAGTTTCCCCAAAGTCCCCTATTCAAAGTCAATGGGGTTTTTGGGCGTTGTTTTTTGAGAATTACATTGCCATGGTAACGCGGATCAGAAAGAAAAGTAATAGCAAGTTTTTCCCGGTCGAGCTGCACGTTTTGATATATATATATATTGCGGGGGTGGCGTAAATTGTGCGGCAGTTATTACGTGCCAAAATTTGCAAGAACATTAATAAAGACTTAAGTGTGGCGGATTACAGTGTTTTGCCATTGCATGGTAGGCACAATTAATAATAGCATCAGGGTATGTGCACACTATCAGGGTACATGTAAAAATATACAAATATACATACTGTATGTACATATCTACTTACATGTTTAGCAAGTTGGGCAAGGAAGAAGCTTGATTCCCCTGACCTATGTAGCAAGGAGGGTGCATAGGCAGGCCAGACGCCACCACCAACATTGCCAATATTGGGGTTGAAGGGGTTTCCGGGGACGTTGAGTAAATCTGCATTCGATCCAGAAATTGGCCCCTATGGTCAAAGTGCTTCAGTTCAGTCTCTAGCTTGAATATTTCACTGCATGCACAATGAATCTAGAATATATCCAAGTAAAAAAAAAACATTATATTACATTAGAAAATTAACTTTTACACAATGTTACATTTCTTTTAGATGGATCTCTATACAAAGGAATTTAGTAATAATGTTTGTTTTCATCCGTAGTCCCTAAAGCTAGCCTTACACCTAACAACTTTGAAAAGATTTCTCAGTCGTAATAAAATCGAGACGAGTTGCGGCGCGCTCCTGTGATTCGGTCGTTACTCAATCATTAAATGTGAGGTAGTGGTCCGACTCGATTTTTACCCCGACTTGAGACCCAGATTCTGTTAAGATAATATCAAACTGGTTTGATATTTTCACAAATCGGGGCTGAGTCTGACCGAATGTCGAGTACAATGACCAAAACAGAACGCTATAGTGAGCCAAAAGCCATTCATTCTCCAAACGCTGAGCTGCCAGCCTAGTCGCTACTAGTAGCTGTTGGTGCGGCGTCGACATTCCTTTATTTCACCGCGTATCATAACAGTTCATTATTCCAAACATGAGAAGTTGATAATAAGTTGATAGGATCAATCTGCGCCGGCTATGGAGAGCAGAGGAGAGGAGAGAGAGAGGGATTAGGGATGAGGGAGGAGGGTGCAGGGCGGAGCTCGGTGTGTGTGCAATGTGCATGCAGTCAGACGCAGTGATGGAAAAAGTACTCTGTTACAAGTAAAAGTATCAATACTGCGATGCGACGCGTTGTGAGCTTGCAGATCAGCTTGATGTTTTATAATATTATGATTTATATCTGCAAAGAAACAAGAAAGTAGTGTAGTGAAAGTACAATATTTTCCTCTGAGTGGAGTAGAAGTAAAAGTACTGAAAACGGGAAATACTTAAGTAAATGTACTTAGCTACGTTATACCTCTGTGTGTGTGTGTGTGTGTGTGTGTGTGTGTGTGTGTGTGTGTGTGGGTAATTGCTCAGAAATGGCCCCGTTACCCGGCTCGGGGCGGGTCCGAAGACCTCTACTCCGCCGCACACAGTGACCAGTCCATCCCTGATGGTCGAGTGGCTAGGATTCGGCGCTCAGAGTGGCCACTCTGTCCGGAGTCTGGCTACTCTGTGGCGAGTGGCCACTCCGGACAAAGTGACCACTCTGTGCCCCTTGGTGGTGGGCGTGGCACGAGGACCTGCAGGAAGAGACATTATTATCATATTATAATGTTGATAAGTTGCATAGTTGAATACAAGTTGGGATTGGACCGGAAAAATACAATTAGTCATTGCGGTACACTACACTGTTAAGATACCAATGTACCTGACTTAACTACTGGTATACAATATACACTAACACTAAGATACCCATGTACCTGTCAAACTACTGGTCTACAAGATACACTACACCACTAAGATACCCATGTACCTGACTTAACTACTGGTATACAATATACACCAACACCAAGATACCCATATACCTGTCAAACAACTGGTCTACAAGATACACTACACCACTAAGATACCCCCATACCTGTCAAACTACTGGTCTACAAGATACACCAGTAAGACTCCCTAATCGGGAGATAAGCGCCCGTCACGTCGCATACACAAACTTTAGAAGGCAATCGTAGCCCATCAGGGGGGAATATGGAAAATGGGACAGATCCATGTTGATGACATGACTTTAGAGATACTGTGTACCGCTTTAAGTGAGTTTAGGCCAAAATCTGTAGGAGCAATGTCCAAAAATATGTTTTGCAATAATCTCCACAACGAACACCTCGGAATCCCCAGGAGGAAGTTCTTAACGTTGCTCAGGAAAGGGAAGTTGTAAACAGACTACTTGATATGAAGGATATTGATGTAAACAAGATATCTGAATGGGTAAATATATTTGATATGCCCATCTTTATAATTAAATAGTCCACCAAGGAATCCGGAGAAAAAGTCTTGATTCCACAGAGAACAATCCTGATTCTGCGGAATTCTGCGGAGAACATTTCTTGATTCCGTGGACATTAAAAAACAACCTAAAATGACCAGTTATCAAGCTAAAAATTATAAAGTTCTAACAATCAAGTAAAACCCTTCATGAAATAGCTACAATTAATTGTAATTAGTGGTTAGAATAATCGAATAATCATTTTTGAGAATAAAAATCCAATATTAAATCTATTATTCTTTTAATTGCTATCGTTTTTAATAATTACTTTCTGTTGCAAAGACTATATTGTCATCCAAACCATGCCCATAGTAACCACATTTTAGAGGATAGCCTACCTACTACTTAGTATGGGTGTAATATTTATTTATTCTCTTCTGCATTAGCATTGTTATTGCCAGGCATAGAGAGGATCTATAGTTCAGGACACAGTTTCTGTCAGGAATGTGGGACCATCCAGCAGTGCAACTAGCAGGAGGGAAGCTAAGCTATTCCCCCAGGCTCTGTATGAGGTGGCCACTGGCCAAACCATGTACAAATAAATCGTTTTATAATAGTAGTAATGACTACTCCCGCCGCTCTACTGCCACTCGTTCCGCGATAAATTCTGTGATCGCGGATTCCTGGGGGGACTAATTAAAGGACAATTTATGTAGCGGTTACTTCCTCATATCTTGGCCCGTTTATGGCAATGTGATTGCGGTGAATGCAGAGCTAACGTCGATTCATCTGTGATATAGGTACCTCCCCCGTTAAAAAATGTCAAGTAAAGGTTTTCTATAAAAACAAAAGTGAGAGCTAGCAGGCGGTAGGAGAGGGGTTGGGGGTGGAGGAGAGTAGAGAGGGAGGCAGGGAGAAATACAGAGGCAGGGAGATGTAGAGCCAAGGAGGAGAGGGGGCAGGATGAATGGACTCTCGACGCAAGGGTCCAGCAGCCAATGAACTCATAAATTGTTGTTTGTGGTTGTTAAAACGTACTGTATAAAAGTTGGTCAAATATTAGCCTTAAAAATCACAGCCTTATCAAAATTAAGATAATGGACTTACTCCCATAGTCACGGCGCTCACGAACGCCTGGTAAGCAACACTGCCGACCACTGTTAACGCCTTTTCGAATGGATCTTGGAGTCTCATTTTTGCAATTAGCTGCTCATTTTTCTCTTCGGTCTCAGGAGATGCTACCGTTACTGCAGTGGCTGGCTGGCTGCTCGGAGCCGTTACTGCAGTGGCTGGCTGGCTGCTCGGAGCCGTTACTGCAGTGGCTGGCTGGCTGCTCGGAGCCTCCCAATCTGCAGATCAGATGGAGAGAGAAGAGGAGAAGAGAGGAGAGGTGAGGAGACTGTTGAAAACATTCCTCTACAGCAGTTATTGCGGGAAATAATGTAGTCTGGAAATCCTGCTGTCCGTTCACTTGTACTGCAGAAAAATGGATTCGTCGAGGATTCCTAGTCCCAGATCGCGTGTTTGGTCAAAATGACCCGTTTTCTATATGGACCATAACTCGCTCACGGTCACGGATGACCGCAGTTGTATTTTTTTTTTCTATCACGCGTGACAGAAAGGAACGTTCGTCTCCAGTGACATAATGGACAAATGGAGCGTTTGTGGAGCCCTCGAAAATCTGCTAAAATAATACACTACGAAACACGACGGCAGTAATGCTCAGAGACGCTCACACATGTAGCAAGACGTCACCACAGTCACTTGCAAAGCACACAGCTGGGCCAAATGAACGTTCATGAGAAATTCCGGGACCCGTTATAGGAACCGGTCATAAAAATATGATGGAACCGGCTCCGGTTCCGCAATTTCGGAACCGGGTACCCGAAGAACCGGTTCCGGATCCCAACCCTAGTGAGGTACTATTATGGCAGGGGTTCCCAAACTTTTTTGTCTCAGGGCATCACATGAATATTGTTTTAATCCGAGTCACCCCCATTATAATTTTCACTCCCAGCACTTTGTATTTATAGCATAGTCGTTGTCGAGTGGAAACCTTGTATGTCCAAAACCGTTCGTTTTGTATTTATCATCTATAAAATGTACTAAACTAGTGAAAACAGCCGATCTACAAGCACACACGTAGATCGGCTGTTTCCACTAGTTTTGTGCAACAGTCTTGTATGATGAAGCAGGGCTTTGCTTTACCATAAGACGTGCACATTTGAAACTTGGAGATACGAAGTTTCTGCCTGACAGTGACGATATTTTAGTGATTATGTTGCGAGGAAAACTCACGGCACCCCAGGGTGCCCCGTCACCCACTTTGTGTTTTGTTCTCTCTCACCATCGTTGACCGTCAGCTGGTCGATGATGCCACCTTCTGCGAAGTCGTCCAGGTCACCTAGCTTCACCTTCTCCCAGGGGATGTAGGAGACGCCCCGGTCCATGTCCCAGAACTGTTTGTACGCCCGTTTCACCCCCTTGTTCAGAGCCCACGCAATCTGGACCCACACACACACACACACACACACACACACACACACACACACACACACACACACACACACACACACACACACACACACACACACACACACACACACACACACACACACACACACACACACACACACACACACACACACACACACACACACACACACACACACACACAGGAATGTTAAGGAGAAGACACGGTATGTTGTTCATGGATAACCAAATATATATCTCCCAGATAGGGTTAAGAGTGTGTGTGTGTGTGTGTGTGCGCGCTCAAATCAAATCACACAGGCAGGAGGTGGGGGACATGCTGTATACCTTGATGACCTGATGGCCGGTCATCTGCAGTCAGGTTAGCGGCGACTCAAGCGTCCACACGTTCGGTGCTCCAGTTTGAAGTTAATTTACAACATTCAAGCCTAAAATAAATCATAAAACGACACTCTGTGGCAAAACGAAAAAAATATTCGGACTGTACTGCGGTCCGTCTGTGTCAGCCATACTGGTTTGTTTTTTGCTGGCTCTCTTGTGGGCGGTCCTATCCGGGTCGTGTTGCATTCTGGGCCATTTGCTGTGGAAAGTCTACAGAAGTCAGCTCCGATGCATCCTCTGTAAAGTGGGAGGATCAAGTTCACATCCGGGAATTTGGTCTCTACTTGGTCAAATGCAGACTTGAGATTGGAAGAGTACTTGGGCAGCAACTTATGACGTATCACAAGTTCATGAGGACTCAAGTCTAGACAAGCATCCACATCGAGAAACAGCCATACTGTGATGCTTATAGTGTTAATGCTTTATGTTGTTTTGTAGTGCTTATTTCTTTACTCTGGATGGCGCTGTTCACTAGCTTACGGGGTCACCAATTGTGGAGTAACTGGAAGGTCACATTAATGAGGTAACCGGAACAAATACAAACTTGCTCAGTGGCGGTAAACAACATCTTTTCATAACAAGTATAAGTTACAGAAAGAAACATTTAAGTTCACTATTCTTTAAGACAGCGAACACGAATCTTACTCCTGCAACACTGCAAGGATACTAACTAAGGGGTAGCAGAACTACGTAGCATCCCATGAACAATGCCAATCGGGCAACATTTGCCGAAAATAGACGGCAAAACAAAACATACAAACTGACCACATTGAGGTTAGTTTCAAATTAATCACTGTCAGAGTCCAGCTTGTATAGGACTTGGCACGGGGCGGCTTTTCCCTCTGCTACAGGAGCCTAATTCTTGTTTTTCTTCTTTGTTCTTGGTGTGGCGACGGTGTCGTCGGTGTCATCACTCTTTCTCTTTCTCTTTAAGGACACAAGGAGACAAACATGTTATTAAAAGTATCTATTTATCACACAAAACTATCATACAGCCCTTAAAGCTGAGCTTGTCAGAGAAGATTAGCATGGTTAAAGTAGAAGTGCGCGCACGACTCCAATTAATTTCAACAATTCTTAACTTCTTACCGGGTGCACGGTCGGGAAACGTAACTTTACAAAGAAGATTCTCAAAGAGAACACCAGCACTCACAGAACAGTCCTTTTAAGGCACTTTTTTTTATTTCATAAGGTCGGCATAGTAAGCTGCAGAGCAGCAACAAACGGACGCGTTCGGCGTTAAGCCTTCATCAGCGAATCTTCTTTGTAAGATTAGCATGGTGCCATGCTAAAATTGAAACAATACAGAAAAGATTAGCATGGGGCCATGGTATCTTTTCTGTATCGTTCCAGACAGCGCCGCATTGCCAACAAAGGGCATTTTGGTATTGTATCTGAAATGGTTTGGAATTAGACAGACAGAACATGAAATTTCAGGGGTTGTTTAGGCTTAACCTGTATAAAACTATATATCTATATAACCGGGGGGCCAGATAACATTTACATCAAATAACTAAATATTGAATCAAGCAAATTAAAAACTGTTCAGGGTGTTCATAAAAGCCTGATTTGAAGATAAAATGACCAAAAGTTTTTTGAAAGTGGAATATTCCTTTAAAGACTGATCTTCCAGTTTAAATACAACTGTTGTAGTTTCTCAAGGAAATCACCATCTCTTATATGGTCACTTTGTCACCGTGAACAGTGCCCTTTGCCTGCCACAAGTAGTGACACGTCTGACACCTGTTGACCTATAAAACAGTTTATAAAATAGCCATCAAAATGCCAAAGAAATAAGTGAAACTTTAAACTTGGTACGCTACCGCGGTAAATGCTCAGAAATGGCCCCGTTACCCGGCTCGGGGCGGGTCCGAAGACCTCTACTCCGCACACAGTGACCAGTCCATCCCTGATGGTCGAGTGGCTAGGATTCGGCGCTCAGAGTGGCCACTCTGTCCGGAGTCTGGCTACTCTGTGGCGAGTGGCCACTCCGGACAAAGTGACCACTCTGTGCTCCTGGTGGTGGGCGTGGCACGAGGACCTGCAGGAAGAGACATTATTATCATATTATAATGTTGATAAGTTGCATAGTTGAATACAAGTTGGGATTGGACCGGAAAAATACAATTAGTCATTGCGGTACACTACACTGTTAAGATACCCATGTACCTGACTTAACTACTGGTATACAATATACACTAACACTAAGATACCCATGTACCTGTCAAACTACTGGTCTACAAGATACACTACACCACTAAGATACCCATGTACCTGACTTAACTACTGGTATACAATATACACCAACACCAAGATACCCATATACCTGTCAAACAACTGGTCTACAAGATACACTACACCACTAAGATACCCCCATACCTGTCAAACTACTGGTCTACAAGATACACCAGTGAGACTCCCTAATCGGGAGATAAGCGCCCGTCACGTCGCATACACAAACTTTAGAAGGCAATCGTAGCCCATCAGGGGGGAATATGGAAAATGGGACAGATCCATGTTGATGACATGACTTTAGAGATACTGTGTACCGCTTTAAGTGAGTTTAGGCCAAAATCTGTAGGGGCAATGTCCAAAAATATGTTTTGCAATAATCTCCACAACGAACACCTCGGAATCCCCAGGAGGAAGTTCTTAACGTTGCTCAGGAAAGGGAAGTTGTAAGAGCAGGAAGAAAGCGAGACTATCTTAGAAATGTTCTTTGCTAGTTACAACTTATTGTTACTTGTTTTTATAATTTTTCACCCTATACTTTAACATTACTAATATTACAGCACTACTCTCACTAAAACATCTGAGTTTACAAAGTTTGGAATATTTTCATACAATTTTGCCTATCAGTTGATGACACCTTGGTGAACAATTTCTCTATTCACTATATGTGTTTTCAATGAGGTCTTGAGGCTCATTTACTATTCAGAAGGCAAAATTTCCATAGGCGGCGAGCTTTTTCAATCATCTTTTGTGATGTTTTACACTGCATTTGTGAATTTTCAGGGGTTAGCTGACATTTGGTGGGACAAGATTAGCCACAATCATTGTAGTATTGTGTCCACAACTGTTCCAATTTGGGCATACATTTTAGGCGATTTTTTCCCTGGACCCCCCTGGGGCTTAAGAAGAGTGAATTAGTGGCCACTTGTTTCTGCCCCACCCTCTGTGTTGTGGCTGTTGCTTCTCGTTGGACTTACCTGTTATGGCCACACACCCCTAGTCCTCCTCCTGAACCTGTTGGCCCCTCTGTGGGGCGGCCTGTAATTACATTCAAAAGGTCAGAGAAACAAAGCTAAACACATTAAAACGGACCAAGGAAACCTGTATACGGTAACCTTAGAACAGTGCACAGTTTCACACCTTTATTAAATACAAATCAGAATAGCATTAAAGCACATTAATTATTAGTCAAGCTCTGTTCTGTGCAACATCAAATAAATGACATTTGTATTCACATTCCAGTGTTCAATGCCAAAAACACGACTAAATTGTTAATCACAATTATTTGTGTGTCAATTAATGTAAAATGTCATAGTGGTTGCAGCATTACCTGCGCGGCATAAAGGACCCTGTGCCCGAATCAGCCGAAGGTAACTGGAATCACATGTTAACAAAATAAATAACCACAAATAATGCATAGCTATTTTTTCCATCATCCCCTCCGGCCAAATACAGAGTGGAACCTATGTGAAATAAAAAGGAAAAGTCTGGGGTTCTATCAGCTGAATCAGGAACTCTTACCAGTGATCGATGTTATGTCCACTTTAAGGGGGAAGTCGGGGTGGGAGGCTGCCTTTGTGATAGCAGCTTTCAGCTCATCATTAGTTGGTGCCGTCCCACGCTTAAAACCCAATTCCACTTCCACCCACACTGATCCTGGCCTAAACAAATTATATTGAAAGTCTTGTTTTAGTGTTAGGCCTACGTACATATTTTTATTTTACTGTATAAACATTGTTAATCAATTAATGAAGCATTTGATACAGTTATGACCATGAGTGCTTACCTGAAGTCTCGAACCTGTGCCCTGATGTAACCAGCAAATCTATTTGCGGCAATCCCCATCTGTAACATTTTTTAAATGAAGACAATATTTATTTTCAGAGAAACTGTGAAAGGATCACTATTAACTCATTGAGTGCCAATCCCGAACTAGTTCGGCTTTATTAGTGTATCGTAGAGTGCCGATCCCGAACAAGTTCGGCTTTTAAAAAAAAAAAATTGAAAAAAATTGAAAAAAATGTTTTTGAATTTTTTTATTTTTTTTTTGGACCCCATCAAATCTGGTGAACATGATTTCAATCGCGATTTTGCATGTTCCACCCCCATACAACCCCATCTAACATACAGGGCAGCCATTTTTGTTTACATTACATGTAAAACATAATGGCGATTATCTCAAGAATGCCTGAACGGATTTCCAATCGGATTTTTTTGTTTGAAAGCTGTGAACAAACTGCACAAATCCACTCCAATGCAATCCAGGATTGCATTGGATTTTTTAGAGCTCATTCTTCTCTGTTTTTTTCCCATGCATGAGGTGTGCAAGGTTTAATCATGGCTAAGTTGACGAAAATAAGGCTTCTAAAATGCTTGGTAGCCAATAGCTAACTTCAAGCTAACTTCATCCTCTTCCTGTACATGCACAAAGGAAAGTGTTCAGGCAAGTCATGGCTCCAGGGCTTGGGCATGCATTACCAGCATATCTCTATTATTCTCTGGTCACTGGGCGCCCTCTAGTGGTGATAGGCTGGCACTCAATGAGTTAAACAACCATATGATTTTAAGTGTTAATAGATAAAGAGGAGGCGCGAAGGGGACCGGATCCCTGTGGTTACATCTGTACCCTGGCGGAGTTACATTTACCGCGATGTAGCGTTCCAAGAGCGCCGCGATGCAGAAAAAAACTTCACGTTGGGACTCTAGAACGTCTGTAGTTATAATGTAGCTATATTTTGGCTAAATGCTTCAGTTTAGAGAACCCCCTCCATATTGCTTTTATTGTTACCATAGCGTGTGTGGGGGAGGACAGAATGCATTTACATAGCCGGCTGATCGGACCCAGCCAGGGCAGAAAATACATAGCGATACATAGCGATTTTCATTATTTCACCAAAGCATAAACAGACTACTTGATATGAAGGATATTGATGTAAACAAGATATCTGAATGGGTAAATATATTTGATATGCCCATCTTTATAATTAAATAGTCCACCAAGGAATCCGGAGAAAAAGTCTTGATTCCACAGAGAACAATCCTGATTCTGCGGAATTCTGCGGAGAACATTTCTTGATTCCGTGGACATTAAAAAACAACCTAAAATGACCAGTTATCAAGCTAAAAATTATAAAGTTCTAACAATCAAGTAAAACCCTTCATGAAATAGCTACAATTAATTGTAATTAGTGGTTAGAATAATCGAATAATCATTTTTGAGAATAAAAATCCAATATTAAATCTATTATTCTTTTAATTGCTATCGTTTTTAATAATTACTTTCTGTTGCAAAGACTATATTGTCATCCAAACCATGCCCATAGTAACCACATTTTAGAGGATAGCCTACCTACTACTTAGTATGGGTGTAATATTTATTTATTCTCTTCTGCATTAGCATTGTTATTGCCAGGCATAGAGAGGATCTATAGTTCAGGACACAGTTTCTGTCAGGAATGTGGGACCATCCAGCAGTGCAACTAGCAGGAGGGAAGCTAAGCTATTCCCCCAGGCTCTGTATGAGGTGGCCACTGGCCAAACCATGTACAAATAAATCGTTTTATAATAGTAGTAATGACTACTCCCGCCGCTCTACTGCCACTCGTTCCGCGATAAATTCTGTGATCGCGGATTCCTGGGGGGACTAATTAAAGGACAATTTATGTAGCGGTTACTTCCTCATATCTTGGCCCGTTTATGGCAATGTGATTGCGGTGAATGCAGAGCTAACGTCGATTCATCTGTGATATAGGTACCTCCCCCGTTAAAAAATGTCAAGTAAAGGTTTTCTATAAAAACAAAAGTGAGAGCTAGCAGGCGGTAGGAGAGGGGTTGGGGGTGGAGGAGAGTAGAAAGGGAGGCAGGGAGAAATACAGAGGCAGGGAGATGTAGAGCCAAGGAGGAGAGGGGGCAGGATGAATGGACTCTCGACGCAAGGGTCCAGCAGCCAATGAACTCATAAATTGTTGTTTGTGGTTGTTAAAACGTACTGTATAAAAGTTGGTCAAATATTAGCCTTAAAAATCACTGCCTTATCAAAATTATGATAATGGACTTACTGCCGCAATCACGGCTCTCTCCAAAGACCTGCGGAGAACACTGCCCGCCACTCTCAATTCATGTCGGAATCGCCCTCTGATCCTCATTCCTGCATTCAACCACTCATTTGGCTCCTCTTCAGCCACCTCTTCTGGCTCTTCTTCAGGCTCCTCTTCAGCCACCTCTGGTTCCTGGTATAAACAGAGGATAATATTAACTCCGCTCACTTTAACTCTGGGGTCCCCATTTTGGGAATGTCAACTTAAAAGTGTAATAATAATAATAATAATAATAATCCTATTACATAATTACATTAGTACACTTATCTGATAATGCCTGAAGCCATAAAGACAAATATCAAGTGAGTTATCCACTTGAAAACAGATAATTCACAAAAAGGGCAATAACTCCAATTAATTTGAATTTCCACCTGGATTTTGAAAAAACAAAGGGTTTGAAATGGCTAAAACTCTAGATTGCTACATCATATATACAAACACATATTTTTGGAGAGTCTGCTGGAAAACGTCCAAAGTCATGTGAGCGTTTTAAAGTTTAAATCACGTTGCTAGGCAAAAGTATGCCAGAGTAATGTGGCGCCAAAGTTTCACCAAAGTCCCCTATTCAAAGTCAATGGGGTTTTTGGGCGTTGTTTTTTGCGAATTACATTGCCATGGTAACGCGGATCAGAAAGAAAAGTAATAGCAAGTTTTTCCCGGTCGAGCTGCACGTTTTGATATATATATAGGCCTATTGCGGAGGTGGCGTAAATTGTGCGGCAGTTATTACGTGCCAAAATTTGCAAGAACATTAATAAAGACTTAGGTGTGGCAGATTACAGTGTTTTGCCATTGCAGGGTATGTGCACACTATCAGGGTAAAAATATACAAATATACATATGTACGTATCTACTTACATGTTTAGCGAGTTGGGCAAGGAAGAAGCTTGATTCCCCTGACCCATGTGCTATGGAGGGTCCATAGGCAGGCCAGGCGCCACCAACATTGCCAATATTGGGGTTGAAGGGGTTTCTGGGGACGTTGACTAAATCTTCATTAGATCCAGAAATTGGCCCCTATGGTCAAAGTGCTTCAGTTCAGTCTCTAGCTTGAATATTTCACTGCATGCACAATGAATCTAGAATATATCCAAGTAAAAAAAAACATTATATTACAGAAGAAAATTAACTTTTACACAATGTTACATTTCTTTTAGATGGATCTCTATACAAAGGAATTTAGTAATAATGTTTGTTTTCATCCGTAGTCCCTAAAGCTAGCCTTACACCTAACAACTTTGAAAAGATTTCTCAGTCGTAATAAAATCGAGACGAGTTGCGGCGCGCTCCTGTAATTCGGTCGTTACTCAATCATTAAATGTGAAATGTGATTTCTCAAGGAAATCACCATCTCTTATATGGTCACTTTGTCACCGTGAACAGTGCCCTTTGCCTGCCACAAGAAGTGACACGTCTGACACCTGTTGACCTATAAAACAGTTTATAAAATAGCCATCAAAATGCCAAAGAAATAAGTGAAACTTTAAACTTGGTACGCTACCGCGGTAAATGCTCAGAAATGGCCCCGTTACCCGGCTCGGGGCGGGTCCGAAGACCTCTACTCCGCACACAGTGACCAGTCCATCCCTGATGGTCGAGTGGCTAGGATTCGGCGCTCAGAGTGGCCACTCTGTCCGGAGTCTGGCTACTCTGTGGCGAGTGGCCACTCCGGACAAAGTGACCACTCTGTGCTCCTGGTGGTGGGCGTGGCACGAGGACCTGCAGGAAGAGACATTATTATCATATTATAATGTTGATAAGTTGCATAGTTGAATACAAGTTGGGATTGGACCGGAAAAATACAATTAGTCATTGCGGTACACTACACTGTTAAGATACCCATGTACCTGACTTAACTACTGGTATACAATATACACTAACACTAAGATACCCATGTACCTGTCAAACTACTGGTCTACAAGATACACTACACCACTAAGATACCCATGTACCTGACTTAACTACTGGTATACAATATACACCAACACCAAGATACCCATATACCTGTCAAACAACTGGTCTACAAGATACACTACACCACTAAGGGCGGATTCACACTGCAATCCGTTTGATTAGAACTGATTCTGAAAACGGTTGCTGGTTCACGCTGGCCAGCATTCACATTGGCAGACCTTCTGGCCTCCCTGGAGATCACTAGCACTATACAGCCCGGTCCTATAGGTGGCGGTATGCACATAGTGTCATCAACTATGCGACATTGCTGATGGTGGTCGCCAATAAATTCAGGCACGAAAGCTGGTGTAACAATTCAATGACGCGCGACAGCGCAGTGTGGTTACCAGTGTTGCGGTCTTGGGTCGAGCGACGTTCCCTGATCTACAAGCTCACAATGCCTCGCATCCGCGACGCTTTGTGAGCTTGTAGATCTGCTATTTTCCAGGGGCAGAAACGTGCAGAATGATGAGCCAGTAATAAACGTGCAGAATGATGAGCGAGTATCTGTGTCAGACCTCAGACGTCCAGCGTAGCACACGTTATTATTTTTATTATTTAATATATATAATCAGTAGCCTACAATTGAAACGCTTTCACAAGCCACAGTGTGGCTTAATATTCACATTAATGGCACGTCAAGCAGGCATAGCAGTGCCAAGGAATCTATAACATCGAAACAAAAGTCAGGGATATAGGTTATTTTCGGTTTGTTTTCATGGTTTAACTTGTAGGCTAGTGCTTTCTCTTTCTGCTTTTCTTTCCCGACGGGCGACAGCAGGAGTATAGCTGCCACGCATCATGCACACGCATGCATGCACGCACGCACCAATCTCTTTCCCCCCCGCTGTAAATCTGATCCTAGAGCAGCATTATCATCTCACAGTTACAGCCATACTTCATGTCGCTGCCTCGCGGCTAATAACGGACCTGAATCTGATCCTAGGTCAGCCTAAACAGCACAGCAGTGACAGCACACAACTACACGCATTGATTGATTGATTGCTTGCTTTACGGTTTGCATAAAAAGCAAAAAGTACACACACGTCTCACACACACAGTATGGGTCCTCTCGGGTTAAACACATGATGATTACAGACCCGTGTTCCGAATGTTTTAACGGAGCGGTGGTTCTGGCCGTTCCGTCTCACTTTCACCCTGCCCTGCGCTCAGTGCGCTGGTGCGAGACAATAAATAACTGTTCGCCAATTGTTACTTCTCTCAATTGGAAGTACATGACACCAGTCCAGCGCACCGCAGTAGTAGGCTAACTGGTGATATAAAAAAATAATTTTAGAAGACAGCCCTACAAGCAAGCAATCTCTCTGTGAGACGAAGTCGCTGATCCCATGGCCATGTCGACAACTGTTACCCAGTGTTTATTTGTGCCGACGCCTGACTCGTCGACATTATATGAGGTCACGTTCAACATCAATACCGGTTTTGAGGACGGTTGCTTCACACTGCTGCTCACCGGTCTCGAGGTCGCACAATGCAGTCTCGAGACTACCTCTTGAGGTGGTTTCGAGGCTATCCGTTTCTAAGGAAAACCGCAAGCTTCACACTGTCAAAACCGGTCTAAACATCTGCCAAGTAGCCTCGAGACCGGTCCCAAGACCGCAGTGTGAATCCGCCCTAAGATACCCCCATACCTGTCAAACTACTGGTCTACAAGATACACCAGTGAGACTCCCTAATCGGGAGATAAGCGCCCGTCACGTCGCATACACAAACTTTAGAAGGCAATCGTAGCCCATCAGGGGGGAATATGGAAAATGGGACAGATCCATGTTGATGACATGACTTTAGAGATACTGTGTACCGCTTTAAGTGAGTTTAGGCCAAAATCTGTAGGAGCAATGTCCAAAAATATGTTTTGCAATAATCTCCACAACGAACACCTCGGAATCCCCAGGAGGAGGTTCTTAACGTTGCTCAGGAAAGGGAAGTTGTAAGAGCAGGAAGAAAGCGAGACTATCTTAGAAATGTTCTTTGCTAGTTACAACTTATTGTTACTTGTTTTTATAATTTTTCACCCTATACTTTAACATTACTAATATTACAGCACTACTCTCACTAAAACATCTGAGTTTACAAAGTTTGGAATATTTTCATACAATTTTGCCTATCAGTTGATGACACCTTGGTGAACAATTTCTCTATTCACTATATGTGTTTTCAATGAGGTCTTGAGGCTCATTTACTATTCAGAAGGCAAAATTTCCATAGGCGCCGAGCTTTTTCAATCATCTTTTGTGATGTTTTACACTGCATTTGTGAATTTTCAGGGGTTAGCTGACATTTGGTGGGACAAGATTAGCCACAATCATTGTAGTATTGTGTCCACAACTGTTCCAATTTGGGCATACATTTTAGGCGATTTTTTCCCTGGACCCCCCTGGGGCTTAAGAAGAGTGAATTAGTGGCCACATGTTTCTGCCCCACCCTCTGTGTTGTGGCTGTTGCTTCTCGTTGGACTTACCTGTTATGGCCACACACCCCTAGTCCTCCTCCTGAACCTGTTGGCCCCTCTGTGGGGCGGCCTGTAATTACATTCAAAAGGTCAGAGAAACAAAGCTAAACACATTAAAACGGACCAAGGAAACCTGTATACGGTAACCTTAGAACAGTGCACAGTTTCACACCTTTATTAAATACAAATCAGAATAGCATTAAAGCACATTAATTATTAGTCAAGCTCTGTTCTGTGCAACATCAAATTAATTATTAGTCAAGCTCTGTTCTGTGCAACATCAAATAAATGACATTTGTATTCACATTCCAGTGTTCAATGCCAAAAACACGACTAAATTGTTAATCACAATTATTTGTGTGTCAATTAATGTAAAATGTCATAGTGGTTGCAGCATTACCTGCGCGGCATAAAGGACCCTGTGCCCGAATCAGCCGAAGGTAACTGGAATCACATGTTAACAAAATAAATAACCACAAATAATGCATAGCTATTTTTTCCATCATCCCCTCCGGCCAAATACAGAGTGGAACCTATGTGAAATAAAAAGGAAAAGTCTGGGGTTCTATCAGCTGAATCAGGAACTCTTACCAGTGATCGATGTTATGTCCACTTTAAGGGGGAAGTCGGGGTGGGAGGCTGCCTTTGTGATAGCAGCTTTCAGCTCATCATTAGTTGGTGCCGTCCCACGCTTAAAACCCAATTCCACTTCCACCCACACTGATCCTGGCCTAAACAAATTATATTGAAAGTCTTGTTTTAGTGTTAGGCCTACGTACATATTTTTATTTTACTGTATAAACATTGTTAATCAATTAATGAAGCATTTGATACAGTTATGACCATGAGTGCTTACCTGAAGTCTCGAACCTGTGCCCTGATGTAACCAGCAAATCTATTTGCGGCAATCCCCATCTGTAACATTTTTTAAATGAAGACAATATTTATTTTCAGAGAAACTGTGAAAGGATCACTATTAAACAACCATATGATTTTAAGTGTTAATAGATTAAGAGGAGGCGCGAAGGGGACCGGATCCCTGTGGTTACATCTGTACCCTGGCGGAGTTACATTTACCGCGATGTAGCGTTCCAAGAGCGCCGCGATGCAGAAAAAAACTTCACGTTGGGACTCTAGAACGTCTGTAGTTATAATGTAGCTATATTTTGGCTAAATGCTTCAGTTTAGAGAACCCCCTCCATATTGCTTTTATTGTTACCATAGCGTGTGTGGGGGAGGACAGAATGCATTTACATAGCCGGCTGATCGGACCCAGCCAGGGCAGAAAATACATAGCGATTTTCATTATTTCACCAAAGCATAAACAGACTACTTGATATGAAGGATATTGATGTAAACAAGATATCTGAATGGGTAAATATATTTGATATGCCCATCTTTATAATTAAATAGTCCACCAAGGAATCCGGAGAAAAAGTCTTGATTCCACAGAGAACAATCCTGATTCTGCGGAATTCTGCGGAGAACATTTCTTGATTCCGTGGACATTAAAAAACAACCTAAAATGACCAGTTATCAAGCTAAAAATTATAAAGTTCTAACAATCAAGTAAAACCCTTCATGAAGTAGCTACAATTAATTGTAATTAGTGGTTAGAATAATCGAATAATCATTTTTGAGAATAAAAATCCAATATTAAATCTATTATTCTTTTAATTGCTATCGTTTTTAATAATTACTTTCTGTTGCAAAGACTATATTGTCATCCAAACCATGCCCATAGTAACCACATTTTAGAGGATAGCCTACCTACTACTTAGTATGGGTGTAATATTTATTTATTCTCTTCTGCATTAGCATTGTTATTGCCAGGCATAGAGAGGATCTATAGTTCAGGACACAGTTTCTGTCAGGAATGTGGGACCATCCAGCAGTGCAACTAGCAGGAGGGAAGCTAAGCTATTCCCCCAGGCTCTGTATGAGGTGGCCACTGGCCAAACCATGTACAAATAAATCGTTTTATAATAGTAGTAATGACTACTCCCGCCGCTCTACTGCCACTCGTTCCGCGATAAATTCTGTGATCGCGGATTCCTGGGGGGACTAATTAAAGGACAATTTATGTAGCGGTTACTTCCTCATATCTTGGCCCGTTTATGGCAATGTGATTGCGGTGAATGCAGAGCTAACGTCGATTCATCTGTGATATAGGTACCTCCCCCGTTAAAAAATGTCAAGTAAAGGTTTTCTATAAAAACAAAAGTGAGAGCTAGCAGGCGGTAGGAGAGGGGTTGGGGGTGGAGGAGAGTAGAAAGGGAGGCAGGGAGAAATACAGAGGCAGGGAGATGTAGAGCCAAGGAGGAGAGGGGGCAGGATGAATGGACTCTCGACGCAAGGGTCCAGCAGCCAATGAACTCATAAATTGTTGTTTGTGGTTGTTAAAACGTACTGTATAAAAGTTGGTCAAATATTAGCCTTAAAAATCACTGCCTTATCAAAATTATGATAATGGACTTACTGCCGCAATCACGGCTCTCTCCAAAGACCTGCGGAGAACACTGCCCGCCACTCTCAATTCATGTCGGAATCGCCCTCTGATCCTCATTCCTGCATTCAACCACTCATTTGGCTCCTCTTCAGCCACCTCTTCTGGCTCTTCTTCAGGCTCCTCTTCAGCCACCTCTGGTTCCTGGTATAAACAGAGGATAATATTAACTCCGCTCACTTTAACTCTGGGGTCCCCATTTTGGGAATGTCAACTTAAAAGTGTAATAATAATAATAATAATAATAATCCTATTACATAATTACATTAGTACACTTATCTGATAATGCCTGAAGCCATAAAGACAAATATCAAGTGAGTTATCCACTTGAAAACAGATAATTCACAAAAAGGGCAATAACTCCAATTAATTTGAATTTCCACCTGGATTTTGAAAAAACAAAGGGTTTGAAATGGCTAAAACTCTAGATTGCTACATCATATATACAAACAAATATTTTTTGGAGAGTCTGCCGGAAAACGTCCAAAGTCGTGTGAGCGTTTTAAAGTTTTAAAGTTTAAATCACGTTGCTAGGCAAAAGTATGCCAGAGTAATGTGGCGCCAAAGTTTCCCCAAAGTCCCCTATTCAAAGTCAATGGGGTTTTTGGGCGTTGTTTTTTGCGAATTACATTGCCATGGTAACGCGGATCAGAAAGAAAAGTAATAGCAAGTTTTTCCCGGTCGAGCTGCACGTTTTGATATATATATATTGCGGGGGTGGCGTAAATTGTGCGGCAGTTATTACGTGCCAAAATTTGCAAGAACATTAATAAAGACTTAAGTGTGGCGGATTACAGTGTTTTGCCATTGCATGGTAGGCACAATTAATAATAGCATCAGGGTATGTGCACACTATCAGGGTACATGTAAAAATATACAAATATACATACTGTATGTACATATCTACTTACATGTTTAGCAAGTTGGGCAAGGAAGAAGCTTGATTCCCCTGACCTATGTAGCAAGGAGGGTGCATAGGCAGGCCAGACGCCACCACCAACATTGCCAATATTGGGGTTGAAGGGGTTTCCGGGGACGTTGAGTAAATCTGCATTCGATCCAGAAATTGGCCCCTATGGTCAAAGTGCTTCAGTTCAGTCTCTAGCTTGAATATTTCACTGCATGCACAATGAATCTAGAATATATCCAAGTAAAAAAAAACATTATATTACAGAAGAAAATTAACTTTTACACAATGTTACATTTCTTTTAGATGGATCTCTATACAAAGGAATTTAGTAATAATGTTTGTTTTCATCCGTAGTCCCTAAAGCTAGCCTTACACCTAACAACTTTGAAAAGATTTCTCAGTCGTAATAAAATCGAGACGAGTTGCGGCGCGCTCCTGTGATTCGGTCGTTACTCAATCATTAAATGTGAAATGTGATTTCTCAAGGAAATCACCATCTCTTATATGGTCACTTTGTCACCGTGAACAGTGCCCTTTGCCTGCCACAAGTAGTGACACGTCTGACACCTGTTGACCTATAAAACAGTTTATAAAATAGCCATCAAAATGCCAAAGAAATAAGTGAAACTTTAAACTTGGTACGCTACCGCGGTAAATGCTCA
This sequence comes from Nannobrachium achirus, assembly GCF_963921795.1. Lineage (NCBI taxonomy): Eukaryota > Metazoa > Chordata > Actinopteri > Myctophiformes > Myctophidae > Nannobrachium > Nannobrachium achirus. The sequence continues at coordinate 21,843,463 of NC_137832.1, read as the reverse complement.
GAAATGGCCCCGTTACCCGGCTCGGGGCGGGTCCGAAGACCTCTACTCCGCACACAGTGACCAGTCCATCCCTGATGGTCGAGTGGCTAGGATTCGGCGCTCAGAGTGGCCACTCTGTCCGGAGTCTGGCTACTCTGTGGCGAGTGGCCACTCCGGACAAAGTGACCACTCTGTGCTCCTGGTGGTGGGCGTGGCACGAGGACCTGCAGGAAGAGACATTATTATCATATTATAATGTTGATAAGTTGCATAGTTGAATACAAGTTGGGATTGGACCGGAAAAATACAATTAGTCATTGCGGTACACTACACTGTTAAGATACCCATGTACCTGACTTAACTACTGGTATACAATATACACTAACACTAAGATACCCATGTACCTGTCAAACTACTGGTCTACAAGATACACTACACCACTAAGATACCCATGTACCTGACTTAACTACTGGTATACAATATACACCAACACCAAGATACCCATATACCTGTCAAACAACTGGTCTACAAGATACACTACACCACTAAGATACCCCCATACCTGTCAAACTACTGGTCTACAAGATACACCAGTGAGACTCCCTAATCGGGAGATAAGCGCCCGTCACGTCGCATACACAAACTTTAGAAGGCAATCGTAGCCCATCAGGGGGGAATATGGAAAATGGGACAGATCCATGTTGATGACATGACTTTAGAGATACTGTGTACCGCTTTAAGTGAGTTTAGGCCAAAATCTGTAGGAGCAATGTCCAAAAATATGTTTTGCAATAATCTCCACAACGAACACCTCGGAATCCCCAGGAGGAAGTTCTTAACGTTGCTCAGGAAAGGGAAGTTGTAAGAGCAGGAAGAAAGCGAGACTATCTTAGAAATGTTCTTTGCTAGTTACAACTTATTGTTACTTGTTTTTATAATTTTTCACCCTATACTTTAACATTACTAATATTACAGCACTACTCTCACTAAAACATCTGAGTTTACAAAGTTTGGAATATTTTCATACAATTTTGCCTATCAGTTAATGACACCTTGGTGAACAACTTCTCTATTCACTATATGTGTTTTCAATGAGGTCTTGAGGCTCATTTACTATTCAGAAGGCAAAATTTCCATAGGCGGCGAGCTTTTTCAATCATCTTTTGTGATGTTTTACACTGCATTTGTGAATTTTCAGGGGTTAGCTGACATTTGGTGGGACAAGATTAGCCACAATCATTGTAGTATTGTGTCCACAACTGTTCCAATTTGGGCATACATTTTAGGCGATTTTTTCCCTGGACCCCCCTGGGGCTTAAGAAGAGTGAATTAGTGGCCACTTGTTTCTGCCCCACCCTCTGTGTTGTGGCTGTTGCTTCTCGTTGGACTTACCTGTTATGGCCACACACCCCTAGTCCTCCTCCTGAACCTGTTGGCCCCTCTGTGGGGCGGCCTGTAATTACATTCAAAAGGTCAGAGAAACAAAGCTAAACACATTAAAACGGACCAAGGAAACCTGTATACGGTAACCTTAGAACAGTGCACAGTTTCACACCTTTATTAAATACAAATCAGAATAGCATTAAAGCACATTAATTATTAGTCAAGCTCTGTTCTGTGCAACATCAAATAAATGACATTTGTATTCACATTCCAGTGTTCAATGCCAAAAACACGACTAAATTGTTAATCACAATTATTTGTGTGTCAATTAATGTAAAATGTCATAGTGGTTGCAGCATTACCTGCGCGGCATAAAGGACCCTGTGCCCGAATCAGCCGAATGTAACTGGAATCACATGTTAACAAAATAAATAACCACAAATAATGCATAGCTATTTTTTCCATCATCCCCTCCGGCCAAATACAGAGTGGAACCTATGTGAAATAAAAAGGAAAAGTCTGGGGTTCTATCAGCTGAATCAGGAACTCTTACCAGTGATCGATGTTATGTCCACTTTAAGGGGGAAGTCGGGGTGGGAGGCTGCCTTTGTGATAGCAGCTTTCAGCTCATCATTAGTTGGTGCCGTCCCACGCTTAAAACCCAATTCCACTTCCACCCACACTGATCCTGGCCTAAACAAATTATATTGAAAGTCTTGTTTTAGTGTTAGGCCTACGTACATATTTTTATTTTACTGTATAAACATTGTTAATCAATTAATGAAGCATTTGATACAGTTATGACCATGAGTGCTTACCTGAAGTCTCGAACCTGTGCCCTGATGTAACCAGCAAATCTATTTGCGGCAATCCCCATCTGTAACATTTTTTAAATGAAGACAATATTTATTTTCAGAGAAACTGTGAAAGGATCACTATTAAACAACCATATGATTTTAAGTGTTAATAGATTAAGAGGAGGCGCGAAGGGGACCGGATCCCTGTGGTTACATCTGTACCCTGGCGGAGTTACATTTACCGCGATGTAGCGTTCCAAGAGCGCCGCGATGCAGAAAAAAACTTCACGTTGGGACTCTAGAACGTCTGTAGTTATAATGTAGCTATATTTTGGCTAAATGCTTCAGTTTAGAGAACCCCCTCCATATTGCTTTTATTGTTACCATAGCGTGTGTGGGGGAGGACAGAATGCATTTACATAGCCGGCTGATCGGACCCAGCCAGGGCAGAAAATACATAGCGATTTTCATTATTTCACCAAAGCATAAACAGACTACTTGATATGAAGGATATTGATGTAAACAAGATATCTGAATGGGTAAATATATTTGATATGCCCATCTTTATAATTAAATAGTCCACCAAGGAATCCGGAGAAAAAGTCTTGATTCCACAGAGAACAATCCTGATTCTGCGGAATTCTGCGGAGAACATTTCTTGATTCCGTGGACATTAAAAAACAACCTAAAATGACCAGTTATCAAGCTAAAAATTATAAAGTTCTAACAATCAAGTAAACCCCTTCATGAAGTAGCTACAATTAATTGTAATTAGTGGTTAGAATAATCGAATAATCATTTTTGAGAATAAAAATCCAATATTAAATCTATTATTCTTTTAATTGCTATCGTTTTTAATAATTACTTTCTGTTGCAAAGACTATATTGTCATCCAAACCATGCCCATAGTAACCACATTTTAGAGGATAGCCTACCTACTACTTAGTATGGGTGTAATATTTATTTATTCTCTTCTGCATTAGCATTGTTATTGCCAGGCATAGAGAGGATCTATAGTTCAGGACACAGTTTCTGTCAGGAATGTGGGACCATCCAGCAGTGCAACTAGCAGGAGGGAAGCTAAGCTATTCCCCCAGGCTCTGTATGAGGTGGCCACTGGCCAAACCATGTACAAATAAATCGTTTTATAATAGTAGTAATGACTACTCCCGCCGCTCTACTGCCACTCGTTCCGCGATAAATTCTGTGATCGCGGATTCCTGGGGGGACTAATTAAAGGACAATTTATGTAGCGGTTACTTCCTCATATCTTGGCCCGTTTATGGCAATGTGATTGCGGTGAATGCAGAGCTAACGTCGATTCATCTGTGATATAGGTACCTCCCCCGTTAAAAAATGTCAAGTAAAGGTTTTCTATAAAAACAAAAGTGAGAGCTAGCAGGCGGTAGGAGAGGGGTTGGGGGTGGAGGAGAGTAGAAAGGGAGGCAGGGAGAAATACAGAGGCAGGGAGATGTAGAGCCAAGGAGGAGAGGGGGCAGGATGAATGGACTCTCGACGCAAGGGTCCAGCAGCCAATGAACTCATAAATTGTTGTTTGTGGTTGTTAAAACGTACTGTATAAAAGTTGGTCAAATATTAGCCTTAAAAATCACTGCCTTATCAAAATTATGATAATGGACTTACTGCCGCAATCACGGCTCTCTCCAAAGACCTGCGGAGAACACTGCCCGCCACTCTCAATTCATGTCGGAATCGCCCTCTGATCCTCATTCCTGCATTCAACCACTCATTTGGCTCCTCTTCAGCCACCTCTTCTGGCTCTTCTTCAGGCTCCTCTTCAGCCACCTCTGGTTCCTGGTATAAACAGAGGATAATATTAACTCCGCTCACTTTAACTCTGGGGTCCCCATTTTGGGAATGTCAACTTAAAAGTGTAATAATAATAATAATAATAATAATCCTATTACATAATTACATTAGTACACTTATCTGATAATGCCTGAAGCCATAAAGACAAATATCAAGTGAGTTATCCACTTGAAAACAGATAATTCACAAAAAGGGCAATAACTCCAATTAATTTGAATTTCCACCTGGATTTTGAAAAAACAAAGGGTTTGAAATGGCTAAAACTCTAGATTGCTACATCATATATACAAACAAATATTTTTTGGAGAGTCTGCCGGAAAACGTCCAAAGTCGTGTGAGCGTTTTAAAGTTTTAAAGTTTAAATCACGTTGCTAGGCAAAAGTATGCCAGAGTAATGTGGCGCCAAAGTTTCCCCAAAGTCCCCTATTCAAAGTCAATGGGGTTTTTGGGCGTTGTTTTTTGCGAATTACATTGCCATGGTAACGCGGATCAGAAAGAAAAGTAATAGCAAGTTTTTCCCGGTCGAGCTGCACGTTTTGATATATATATATTGCGGGGGTGGCGTAAATTGTGCGGCAGTTATTACGTGCCAAAATTTGCAAGAACATTAATAAAGACTTAAGTGTGGCGGATTACAGTGTTTTGCCATTGCATGGTAGGCACAATTAATAATAGCATCAGGGTATGTGCACACTATCAGGGTACATGTAAAAATATACAAATATACATACTGTATGTACATATCTACTTACATGTTTAGCAAGTTGGGCAAGGAAGAAGCTTGATTCCCCTGACCTATGTAGCAAGGAGGGTGCATAGGCAGGCCAGACGCCACCACCAACATTGCCAATATTGGGGTTGAAGGGGTTTCCGGGGACGTTGAGTAAATCTGCATTCGATCCAGAAATTGGCCCCTATGGTCAAAGTGCTTCAGTTCAGTCTCTAGCTTGAATATTTCACTGCATGCACAATGAATCTAGAATATATCCAAGTAAAAAAAAACATTATATTACAGAAGAAAATTAACTTTTACACAATGTTACATTTCTTTTAGATGGATCTCTATACAAAGGAATTTAGTAATAATGTTTGTTTTCATCCGTAGTCCCTAAAGCTAGCCTTACACCTAACAACTTTGAAAAGATTTCTCAGTCGTAATAAAATCGAGACGAGTTGCGGCGCGCTCCTGTGATTCGGTCGTTACTCAATCATTAAATGTGAAATGTGATTTCTCAAGGAAATCACCATCTCTTATATGGTCACTTTGTCACCGTGAACAGTGCCCTTTGCCTGCCACAAGTAGTGACACGTCTGACACCTGTTGACCTATAAAACAGTTTATAAAATAGCCATCAAAATGCCAAAGAAATAAGTGAAACTTTAAACTTGGTACGCTACCGCGGTAAATGCTCAGAAATGGCCCCGTTACCCGGCTCGGGGCGGGTCCGAAGACCTCTACTCCGCACACAGTGACCAGTCCATCCCTGATGGTCGAGTGGCTAGGATTCGGCGCTCAGAGTGGCCACTCTGTCCGGAGTCTGGCTACTCTGTGGCGAGTGGCCACTCCGGACAAAGTGACCACTCTGTGCTCCTGGTGGTGGGCGTGGCACGAGGACCTGCAGGAAGAGACATTATTATCATATTATAATGTTGATAAGTTGCATAGTTGAATACAAGTTGGGATTGGACCGGAAAAATACAATTAGTCATTGCGGTACACTACACTGTTAAGATACCCATGTACCTGACTTAACTACTGGTATACAATATACACTAACACTAAGATACCCATGTACCTGTCAAACTACTGGTCTACAAGATACACTACACCACTAAGATACCCATGTACCTGACTTAACTACTGGTATACAATATACACCAACACCAAGATACCCATATACCTGTCAAACAACTGGTCTACAAGATACACTACACCACTAAGATACCCCCATACCTGTCAAACTACTGGTCTACAAGATACACCAGTGAGACTCCCTAATCGGGAGATAAGCGCCCGTCACGTCGCATACACAAACTTTAGAAGGCAATCGTAGCCCATCAGGGGGGAATATGGAAAATGGGACAGATCCATGTTGATGACATGACTTTAGAGATACTGTGTACCGCTTTAAGTGAGTTTAGGCCAAAATCTGTAGGAGCAATGTCCAAAAATATGTTTTGCAATAATCTCCACAACGAACACCTCGGAATCCCCAGGAGGAGGTTCTTAACGTTGCTCAGGAAAGGGAAGTTGTAAGAGCAGGAAGAAAGCGAGACTATCTTAGAAATGTTCTTTGCTAGTTACAACTTATTGTTACTTGTTTTTATAATTTTTCACCCTATACTTTAACATTACTAATATTACAGCACTACTCTCACTAAAACATCTGAGTTTACAAAGTTTGGAATATTTTCATACAATTTTGCCTATCAGTTGATGACACCTTGGTGAACAATTTCTCTATTCACTATATGTGTTTTCAATGAGGTCTTGAGGCTCATTTACTATTCAGAAGGCAAAATTTCCATAGGCGCCGAGCTTTTTCAATCATCTTTTGTGATGTTTTACACTGCATTTGTGAATTTTCAGGGGTTAGCTGACATTTGGTGGGACAAGATTAGCCACAATCATTGTAGTATTGTGTCCACAACTGTTCCAATTTGGGCATACATTTTAGGCGATTTTTTCCCTGGACCCCCCTGGGGCTTAAGAAGAGTGAATTAGTGGCCACTTGTTTCTGCCCCACCCTCTGTGTTGTGGCTGTTGCTTCTCGTTGGACTTACCTGTTATGGCCACACACCCCTAGTCCTCCTCCTGAACCTGTTGGCCCCTCTGTGGGGCGGCCTGTAATTACATTCAAAAGGTCAGAGAAACAAAGCTAAACACATTAAAACGGACCAAGGAAACCTGTATACGGTAACCTTAGAACAGTGCACAGTTTCACACCTTTATTAAATACAAATCAGAATAGCATTAAAGCACATTAATTATTAGTCAAGCTCTGTTCTGTGCAACATCAAATTAATTATTAGTCAAGCTCTGTTCTGTGCAACATCAAATAAATGACATTTGTATTCACATTCCAGTGTTCAATGCCAAAAACACGACTAAATTGTTAATCACAATTATTTGTGTGTCAATTAATGTAAAATGTCATAGTGGTTGCAGCATTACCTGCGCGGCATAAAGGACCCTGTGCCCGAATCAGCCGAAGGTAACTGGAATCACATGTTAACAAAATAAATAACCACAAATAATGCATAGCTATTTTTTCCATCATCCCCTCCGGCCAAATACAGAGTGGAACCTATGTGAAATAAAAAGGAAAAGTCTGGGGTTCTATCAGCTGAATCAGGAACTCTTACCAGTGATCGATGTTATGTCCACTTTAAGGGGGAAGTCGGGGTGGGAGGCTGCCTTTGTGATAGCAGCTTTCAGCTCATCATTAGTTGGTGCCGTCCCACGCTTAAAACCCAATTCCACTTCCACCCACACTGATCCTGGCCTAAACAAATTATATTGAAAGTCTTGTTTTAGTGTTAGGCCTACGTACATATTTTTATTTTACTGTATAAACATTGTTAATCAATTAATGAAGCATTTGATACAGTTATGACCATGAGTGCTTACCTGAAGTCTCGAACCTGTGCCCTGATGTAACCAGCAAATCTATTTGCGGCAATCCCCATCTGTAACATTTTTTAAATGAAGACAATATTTATTTTCAGAGAAACTGTGAAAGGATCACTATTAAACAACCATATGATTTTAAGTGTTAATAGATTAAGAGGAGGCGCGAAGGGGACCGGATCCCTGTGGTTACATCTGTACCCTGGCGGAGTTACATTTACCGCGATGTAGCGTTCCAAGAGCGCCGCGATGCAGAAAAAAACTTCACGTTGGGACTCTAGAACGTCTGTAGTTATAATGTAGCTATATTTTGGCTAAATGCTTCAGTTTAGAGAACCCCCTCCATATTGCTTTTATTGTTACCATAGCGTGTGTGGGGGAGGACAGAATGCATTTACATAGCCGGCTGATCGGACCCAGCCAGGGCAGAAAATACATAGCGATTTTCATTATTTCACCAAAGCATAAACAGACTACTTGATATGAAGGATATTGATGTAAACAAGATATCTGAATGGGTAAATATATTTGATATGCCCATCTTTATAATTAAATAGTCCACCAAGGAATCCGGAGAAAAAGTCTTGATTCCACAGAGAACAATCCTGATTCTGCGGAATTCTGCGGAGAACATTTCTTGATTCCGTGGACATTAAAAAACAACCTAAAATGACCAGTTATCAAGCTAAAAATTATAAAGTTCTAACAATCAAGTAAAACCCTTCATGAAGTAGCTACAATTAATTGTAATTAGTGGTTAGAATAATCGAATAATCATTTTTGAGAATAAAAATCCAATATTAAATCTATTATTCTTTTAATTGCTATCGTTTTTAATAATTACTTTCTGTTGCAAAGACTATATTGTCATCCAAACCATGCCCATAGTAACCACATTTTAGAGGATAGCCTACCTACTACTTAGTATGGGTGTAATATTTATTTATTCTCTTCTGCATTAGCATTGTTATTGCCAGGCATAGAGAGGATCTATAGTTCAGGACACAGTTTCTGTCAGGAATGTGGGACCATCCAGCAGTGCAACTAGCAGGAGGGAAGCTAAGCTATTCCCCCAGGCTCTGTATGAGGTGGCCACTGGCCAAACCATGTACAAATAAATCGTTTTATAATAGTAGTAATGACTACTCCCGCCGCTCTACTGCCACTCGTTCCGCGATAAATTCTGTGATCGCGGATTCCTGGGGGGACTAATTAAAGGACAATTTATGTAGCGGTTACTTCCTCATATCTTGGCCCGTTTATGGCAATGTGATTGCGGTGAATGCAGAGCTAACGTCGATTCATCTGTGATATAGGTACCTCCCCCGTTAAAAAATGTCAAGTAAAGGTTTTCTATAAAAACAAAAGTGAGAGCTAGCAGGCGGTAGGAGAGGGGTTGGGGGTGGAGGAGAGTAGAAAGGGAGGCAGGGAGAAATACAGAGGCAGGGAGATGTAGAGCCAAGGAGGAGAGGGGGCAGGATGAATGGACTCTCGACGCAAGGGTCCAGCAGCCAATGAACTCATAAATTGTTGTTTGTGGTTGTTAAAACGTACTGTATAAAAGTTGGTCAAATATTAGCCTTAAAAATCACTGCCTTATCAAAATTATGATAATGGACTTACTGCCGCAATCACGGCTCTCTCCAAAGACCTGCGGAGAACACTGCCCGCCACTCTCAATTCATGTCGGAATCGCCCTCTGATCCTCATTCCTGCATTCAACCACTCATTTGGCTCCTCTTCAGCCACCTCTTCTGGCTCTTCTTCAGGCTCCTCTTCAGCCACCTCTGGTTCCTGGTATAAACAGAGGATAATATTAACTCCGCTCACTTTAACTCTGGGGTCCCCATTTTGGGAATGTCAACTTAAAAGTGTAATAATAATAATAATAATAATAATCCTATTACATAATTACATTAGTACACTTATCTGATAATGCCTGAAGCCATAAAGACAAATATCAAGTGAGTTATCCACTTGAAAACAGATAATTCACAAAAAGGGCAATAACTCCAATTAATTTGAATTTCCACCTGGATTTTGAAAAAACAAAGGGTTTGAAATGGCTAAAACTCTAGATTGCTACATCATATATACAAACAAATATTTTTTGGAGAGTCTGCCGGAAAACGTCCAAAGTCGTGTGAGCGTTTTAAAGTTTTAAAGTTTAAATCACGTTGCTAGGCAAAAGTATGCCAGAGTAATGTGGCGCCAAAGTTTCCCCAAAGTCCCCTATTCAAAGTCAATGGGGTTTTTGGGCGTTGTTTTTTGCGAATTACATTGCCATGGTAACGCGGATCAGAAAGAAAAGTAATAGCAAGTTTTTCCCGGTCGAGCTGCACGTTTTGATATATATATATTGCGGGGGTGGCGTAAATTGTGCGGCAGTTATTACGTGCCAAAATTTGCAAGAACATTAATAAAGACTTAAGTGTGGCGGATTACAGTGTTTTGCCATTGCATGGTAGGCACAATTAATAATAGCATCAGGGTATGTGCACACTATCAGGGTACATGTAAAAATATACAAATATACATACTGTATGTACATATCTACTTACATGTTTAGCAAGTTGGGCAAGGAAGAAGCTTGATTCCCCTGACCTATGTAGCAAGGAGGGTGCATAGGCAGGCCAGACGCCACCACCAACATTGCCAATATTGGGGTTGAAGGGGTTTCCGGGGACGTTGAGTAAATCTGCATTCGATCCAGAAATTGGCCCCTATGGTCAAAGTGCTTCAGTTCAGTCTCTAGCTTGAATATTTCACTGCATGCACAATGAATCTAGAATATATCCAAGTAAAAAAAAACATTATATTACAGAAGAAAATTATCTTTTACACAATGTTACATTTCTTTTAGATGGATCTCTATACAAAGGAATTTAGTAATAATGTTTGTTTTCATCCGTAGTCCCTAAAGCTAGCCTTACACCTAACAACTTTGAAAAGATTTCTCAGTCGTAATAAAATCGAGACGAGTTGCGGCGCGCTCCTGTGATTCGGTCGTTACTCAATCATTAAATGTGAAATGTGATTTCTCAAGGAAATCACCATCTCTTATATGGTCACTTTGTCACCGTGAACAGTGCCCTTTGCCTGCCACAAGTAGTGACACGTCTGACACCTGTTGACCTATAAAACAGTTTATAAAATAGCCATCAAAATGCCAAAGAAATAAGTGAAACTTTAAACTTGGTACGCTACCGCGGTAAATGCTCAGAAATGGCCCCGTTACCCGGCTCGGGGCGGGTCCGAAGACCTCTACTCCGCACACAGTGACCAGTCCATCCCTGATGGTCGAGTGGCTAGGATTCGGCGCTCAGAGTGGCCACTCTGTCCGGAGTCTGGCTACTCTGTGGCGAGTGGCCACTCCGGACAAAGTGACCACTCTGTGCTCCTGGTGGTGGGCGTGGCACGAGGACCTGCAGGAAGAGACATTATTATCATATTATAATGTTGATAAGTTGCATAGTTGAATACAAGTTGGGATTGGACCGGAAAAATACAATTAGTCATTGCGGTACACTACACTGTTAAGATACCCATGTACCTGACTTAACTACTGGTATACAATATACACTAACACTAAGATACCCATGTACCTGTCAAACTACTGGTCTACAAGATACACTACACCACTAAGATACCCATGTACCTGACTTAACTACTGGTATACAATATACACCAACACCAAGATACCCATATACCTGTCAAACAACTGGTCTACAAGATACACTACACCACTAAGATACCCCCATACCTGTCAAACTACTGGTCTACAAGATACACCAGTGAGACTCCCTAATCGGGAGATAAGCGCCCGTCACGTCGCATACACAAACTTTAGAAGGCAATCGTAGCCCATCAGGGGGGAATATGGAAAATGGGACAGATCCATGTTGATGACATGACTTTAGAGATACTGTGTACCGCTTTAAGTGAGTTTAGGCCAAAATCTGTAGGAGCAATGTCCAAAAATATGTTTTGCAATAATCTCCACAACGAACACCTCGGAATCCCCAGGAGGAAGTTCTTAACGTTGCTCAGGAAAGGGAAGTTGTAAGAGCAGGAAGAAAGCGAGACTATCTTAGAAATGTTCTTTGCTAGTTACAACTTATTGTTACTTGTTTTTATAATTTTTCACCCTATACTTTAACATTACTAATATTACAGCACTACTCTCACTAAAACATCTGAGTTTACAAAGTTTGGAATATTTTCATACAATTTTGCCTATCAGTTAATGACACCTTGGTGAACAACTTCTCTATTCACTATATGTGTTTTCAATGAGGTCTTGAGGCTCATTTACTATTCAGAAGGCAAAATTTCCATAGGCGGCGAGCTTTTTCAATCATCTTTTGTGATGTTTTACACTGCATTTGTGAATTTTCAGGGGTTAGCTGACATTTGGTGGGACAAGATTAGCCACAATCATTGTAGTATTGTGTCCACAACTGTTCCAATTTGGGCATACATTTTAGGCGATTTTTTCCCTGGACCCCCCTGGGGCTTAAGAAGAGTGAATTAGTGGCCACTTGTTTCTGCCCCACCCTCTGTGTTGTGGCTGTTGCTTCTCGTTGGACTTACCTGTTATGGCCACACACCCCTAGTCCTCCTCCTGAACCTGTTGGCCCCTCTGTGGGGCGGCCTGTAATTACATTCAAAAGGTCAGAGAAACAAAGCTAAACACATTAAAACGGACCAAGGAAACCTGTATACGGTAACCTTAGAACAGTGCACAGTTTCACACCTTTATTAAATACAAATCAGAATAGCATTAAAGCACATTAATTATTAGTCAAGCTCTGTTCTGTGCAACATCAAATAAATGACATTTGTATTCACATTCCAGTGTTCAATGCCAAAAACACGACTAAATTGTTAATCACAATTATTTGTGTGTCAATTAATGTAAAATGTCATAGTGGTTGCAGCATTACCTGCGCGGCATAAAGGACCCTGTGCCCGAATCAGCCGAATGTAACTGGAATCACATGTTAACAAAATAAATAACCACAAATAATGCATAGCTATTTTTTCCATCATCCCCTCCGGCCAAATACAGAGTGGAACCTATGTGAAATAAAAAGGAAAAGTCTGGGGTTCTATCAGCTGAATCAGGAACTCTTACCAGTGATCGATGTTATGTCCACTTTAAGGGGGAAGTCGGGGTGGGAGGCTGCCTTTGTGATAGCAGCTTTCAGCTCATCATTAGTTGGTGCCGTCCCACGCTTAAAACCCAATTCCACTTCCACCCACACTGATCCTGGCCTAAACAAATTATATTGAAAGTCTTGTTTTAGTGTTAGGCCTACGTACATATTTTTATTTTACTGTATAAACATTGTTAATCAATTAATGAAGCATTTGATACAGTTATGACCATGAGTGCTTACCTGAAGTCTCGAACCTGTGCCCTGATGTAACCAGCAAATCTATTTGCGGCAATCCCCATCTGTAACATTTTTTAAATGAAGACAATATTTATTTTCAGAGAAACTGTGAAAGGATCACTATTAAACAACCATATGATTTTAAGTGTTAATAGATTAAGAGGAGGCGCGAAGGGGACCGGATCCCTGTGGTTACATCTGTACCCTGGCGGAGTTACATTTACCGCGATGTAGCGTTCCAAGAGCGCCGCGATGCAGAAAAAAACTTCACGTTGGGACTCTAGAACGTCTGTAGTTATAATGTAGCTATATTTTGGCTAAATGCTTCAGTTTAGAGAACCCCCTCCATATTGCTTTTATTGTTACCATAGCGTGTGTGGGGGAGGACAGAATGCATTTACATAGCCGGCTGATCGGACCCAGCCAGGGCAGAAAATACATAGCGATTTTCATTATTTCACCAAAGCATAAACAGACTACTTGATATGAAGGATATTGATGTAAACAAGATATCTGAATGGGTAAATATATTTGATATGCCCATCTTTATAATTAAATAGTCCACCAAGGAATCCGGAGAAAAAGTCTTGATTCCACAGAGAACAATCCTGATTCTGCGGAATTCTGCGGAGAACATTTCTTGATTCCGTGGACATTAAAAAACAACCTAAAATGACCAGTTATCAAGCTAAAAATTATAAAGTTCTAACAATCAAGTAAAACCCTTCATGAAGTAGCTACAATTAATTGTAATTAGTGGTTAGAATAATCGAATAATCATTTTTGAGAATAAAAATCCAATATTAAATCTATTATTCTTTTAATTGCTATCGTTTTTAATAATTACTTTCTGTTGCAAAGACTATATTGTCATCCAAACCATGCCCATAGTAACCACATTTTAGAGGATAGCCTACCTACTACTTAGTATGGGTGTAATATTTATTTATTCTCTTCTGCATTAGCATTGTTATTGCCAGGCATAGAGAGGATCTATAGTTCAGGACACAGTTTCTGTCAGGAATGTGGGACCATCCAGCAGTGCAACTAGCAGGAGGGAAGCTAAGCTATTCCCCCAGGCTCTGTATGAGGTGGCCACTGGCCAAACCATGTACAAATAAATCGTTTTATAATAGTAGTAATGACTACTCCCGCCGCTCTACTGCCACTCGTTCCGCGATAAATTCTGTGATCGCGGATTCCTGGGGGGACTAATTAAAGGACAATTTATGTAGCGGTTACTTCCTCATATCTTGGCCCGTTTATGGCAATGTGATTGCGGTGAATGCAGAGCTAACGTCGATTCATCTGTGATATAGGTACCTCCCCCGTTAAAAAATGTCAAGTAAAGGTTTTCTATAAAAACAAAAGTGAGAGCTAGCAGGCGGTAGGAGAGGGGTTGGGGGTGGAGGAGAGTAGAAAGGGAGGCAGGGAGAAATACAGAGGCAGGGAGATGTAGAGCCAAGGAGGAGAGGGGGCAGGATGAATGGACTCTCGACGCAAGGGTCCAGCAGCCAATGAACTCATAAATTGTTGTTTGTGGTTGTTAAGACGTACTGTATAAAAGTTGGTCAAATATTAGCCTTAAAAATCACTGCCTTATCAAAATTATGATAATGGACTTACTGCCGCAATCACGGCTCTCTCCAAAGACCTGCGGAGAACACTGCCCGCCACTCTCAATTCATGTCGGAATCGCCCTCTGATCCTCATTCCTGCATTCAACCACTCATTTGGCTCCTCTTCAGCCACCTCTTCTGGCTCTTCTTCAGGCTCCTCTTCAGCCACCTCTGGTTCCTGGTATAAACAGAGGATAATATTAACTCCGCTCACTTTAACTCTGGGGTCCCCATTTTGGGAATGTCAACTTAAAAGTGTAATAATAATAATAATAATAATAATCCTATTACATAATTACATTAGTACACTTATCTGATAATGCCTGAAGCCATAAAGACAAATATCAAGTGAGTTATCCACTTGAAAACAGATAATTCACAAAAAGGGCAATAACTCCAATTAATTTGAATTTCCACCTGGATTTTGAAAAAACAAAGGGTTTGAAATGGCTAAAACTCTAGATTGCTACATCATATATACAAACAAATATTTTTTGGAGAGTCTGCCGGAAAACGTCCAAAGTCGTGTGAGCGTTTTAAAGTTTTAAAGTTTAAATCACGTTGCTAGGCAAAAGTATGCCAGAGTAATGTGGCGCCAAAGTTTCCCCAAAGTCCCCTATTCAAAGTCAATGGGGTTTTTGGGCGTTGTTTTTTGCGAATTACATTGCCATGGTAACGCGGATCAGAAAGAAAAGTAATAGCAAGTTTTTCCCGGTCGAGCTGCACGTTTTGATATATATATATTGCGGGGGTGGCGTAAATTGTGCGGCAGTTATTACGTGCCAAAATTTGCAAGAACATTAATAAAGACTTAAGTGTGGCGGATTACAGTGTTTTGCCATTGCATGGTAGGCACAATTAATAATAGCATCAGGGTATGTGCACACTATCAGGGTACATGTAAAAATATACAAATATACATACTGTATGTACATATCTACTTACATGTTTAGCAAGTTGGGCAAGGAAGAAGCTTGATTCCCCTGACCTATGTAGCAAGGAGGGTGCATAGGCAGGCCAGACGCCACCACCAACATTGCCAATATTGGGGTTGAAGGGGTTTCCGGGGACGTTGAGTAAATCTGCATTCGATCCAGAAATTGGCCCCTATGGTCAAAGTGCTTCAGTTCAGTCTCTAGCTTGAATATTTCACTGCATGCACAATGAATCTAGAATATATCCAAGTAAAAAAAAACATTATATTACAGAAGAAAATTAACTTTTACACAATGTTACATTTCTTTTAGATGGATCTCTATACAAAGGAATTTAGTAATAATGTTTGTTTTCATCCGTAGTCCCTAAAGCTAGCCTTACACCTAACAACTTTGAAAAGATTTCTCAGTCGTAATAAAATCGAGACGAGTTGCGGCGCGCTCCTGTGATTCGGTCGTTACTCAATCATTAAATGTGAAATGTGATTTCTCAAGGAAATCACCATCTCTTATATGGTCACTTTGTCACCGTGAACAGTGCCCTTTGCCTGCCACAAGTAGTGACACGTCTGACACCTGTTGACCTATAAAACAGTTTATAAAATAGCCATCAAAATGCCAAAGAAATAAGTGAAACTTTAAACTTGGTACGCTACCGCGGTAAATGCTCAGAAATGGCCCCGTTACCCGGCTCGGGGCGGGTCCGAAGACCTCTACTCCGCACACAGTGACCAGTCCATCCCTGATGGTCGAGTGGCTAGGATTCGGCGCTCAGAGTGGCCACTCTGTCCGGAGTCTGGCTACTCTGTGGCGAGTGGCCACTCCGGACAAAGTGACCACTCTGTGCTCCTGGTGGTGGGCGTGGCACGAGGACCTGCAGGAAGAGACATTATTATCATATTATAATGTTGATAAGTTGCATAGTTGAATACAAGTTGGGATTGGACCGGAAAAATACAATTAGTCATTGCGGTACACTACACTGTTAAGATACCCATGTACCTGACTTAACTACTGGTATACAATATACACTAACACTAAGATACCCATGTACCTGTCAAACTACTGGTCTACAAGATACACTACACCACTAAGATACCCATGTACCTGACTTAACTACTGGTATACAATATACACCAACACCAAGATACCCATATACCTGTCAAACAACTGGTCTACAAGATACACTACACCACTAAGATACCCCCATACCTGTCAAACTACTGGTCTACAAGATACACCAGTAAGACTCCCTAATCGGGAGATAAGCGCCCGTCACGTCGCATACACAAACTTTAGAAGGCAATCGTAGCCCATCAGGGGGGAATATGGAAAATGGGACAGATCCATGTTGATGACATGACTTTAGAGATACTGTGTACCGCTTTAAGTGAGTTTAGGCCAAAATCTGTAGGAGCAATGTCCAAAAATATGTTTTGCAATAATCTCCACAACGAACACCTCGGAATCCCCAGGAGGAAGTTCTTAACGTTGCTCAGGAAAGGGAAGTTGTAAGAGCAGGAAGAAAGCGAGACTATCTTAGAAATGTTCTTTGCTAGTTACAACTTATTGTTACTTGTTTTTATAATTTTTCACCCTATACTTTAACATTACTAATATTACAGCACTACTCTCACTAAAACATCTGAGTTTACAAAGTTTGGAATATTTTCATACAATTTTGCCTATCAGTTGATGACACCTTGGTGAACAATTTCTCTATTCACTATATGTGTTTTCAATGAGGTCTTGAGGCTCATTTACTATTCAGAAGGCAAAATTTCCATAGGCGGCCAGCTTTTTCAATCATCTTTTGTGATGTTTTACACTGCATTTGTGAATTTTCAGGGGTTAGCTGACATTTGGTGGGACAAGATTAGCCACAATCATTGTAGTATTGTGTCCACAACTGTTCCAATTTGGGCATACATTTTAGGCGATTTTTTCCCTGGACCCCCCTGGGGCTTAAGAAGAGTGAATTAGTGGCCACTTGTTTCTGCCCCACCCTCTGTGTTGTGGCTGTTGCTTCTCGTTGGACTTACCTGTTATGGCCACACACCCCTAGTCCTCCTCCTGAACCTGTTGGCCCCTCTGTGGGGCGGCCTGTAATTACATTCAAAAGGTCAGAGAAACAAAGCTAAACACATTAAAACGGACCAAGGAAACCTGTATACGGTAACCTTAGAACAGTGCACAGTTTCACACCTTTATTAAATACAAATCAGAATAGCATTAAAGCACATTAAAGTTATTAGTCAAGCTCTGTTCTGTGCAACATCAAATAAATGACATTTGTATTCACATTCCAGTGTTCAATGCCAAAAACACGACTAAATTGTTAATGACAATTATTTGTGTGTCAATTAATGTAAAATGTCATAGTGGTTGCAGCATTACCTGCGCGGCATAAAGGACCCTGTGCCCGAATCAGCCGAATATAACTGGAATCACATGTTAACAAAATAAATAACCACAAATAATGCATAGCTATTTTTTCCATCATCCCCTCCGGCCAAATACAGAGTGGAACCTATGTGAAATAAAAAGGAAAAGTCTGGGGTTCTATCAGCTGAATCAGGAACTCTTACCAGTGATCGATGAGACCTCCACTGAAAGGGGGAAGTCGGGGTGGGAGGCTGCATCAATGAGAGCAGCTTTCAAATCATCATTTTACTCACATATAACCATGTATAATAACACCTCAAAATTACTCTCTGTTGTGGTCAGTTAGTTAAAGGCCCCACAGACGAAATTAACAACACTGACCTGCCAAGCCAAGGTCCTGCACTTTGCGCCACAGAGACTGGCACAGGTGGAAAAAACAGCCCGTTATCCTTGTCCCTGGCAGCTCCTCCCTCAGGGCATTCATTAGGGCCATCTCGTAGTCGGAGAGAACTCTAACAGGGCTCCATCTTGCACGTGAATGGGGGTATGGATGGACGGAAGCATGGACAAACAACAATCAAAAATCGTAATACCACTGTAAAAGTAACACTTCCATATCAGTGCAGACCAAAATTAATCATAAGAACATGTAATTAAACATGCAAATAAAAAGGAAAAGTCTGGGGTTCTATCAGCTGAATCAGGAACTCTTACCAGTGATCGATGTTACGTCCACTGAAAGGGGGAAGTCGGGGTGGGAGGCTGCATTTATGAGAGCAGCTTTCAACTCATCATTAGATGGTGCCGTCCCACGCTTAAAAGCCAACTCAATTTCAGCCCACACTGATCCTGGCCTAAACAAATTATATTGAAAGTCTTGTTTTAGTGTTAGGCCTACGTACATATTTTTATTTTACTGTATAAACATTGTTAATCAATTAATGAAGCATTTGATACAGTTATGACCATGAGTGCTTACCTGAAGTCTCGAACCTGTGCCCTGATGTAACCAGCAAATCTATTTGCGGCAATCCCCATCTGTAACATTTTTTAAATGAAGACAATATTTATTTTCAGAGGAACTGTGAAAGGATCACTATTAAACAACCATATGATTTTAAGTGTTAATAGATTAAGAGGAGGCGCGAAGGGGCCTGGATCCCTGTGGTTACATCTGTACCCTGGCGGAGTTACATTTACCGCGATGTAGCGTTCCAAGAGCGCCGCGATGCAGAAAAAAACTTCACGTTGGGACTCTAGAACGTCTGTAGTTATAATGTAGCTATATTTTGGCTAAATGCTTCAGTTTAGAGAACCCCCTCCATATTGCTTTTATTGTTACCATAGCGTGTGTGGGGGAGGACAGAATGCATTTACATAGCCGGCTGATCGGACCCAGCCAGGGCAGAAAATACATAGCGATACATAGCGATTTTCATTATTTCACCAAAGCATAAACAGACTACTTGATATGAAGGATATTGATGTAAACAAGATATCTGAATGGGTAAATATATTTGATATGCCCATCTTTATAATTAAATAGTCCACCAAGGAATCCGGAGAAAAAGTCTTGATTCCACAGAGAACAATCCTGATTCTGCGGAATTCTGCGGAGAACATTTCTTGATTCCGTGGACATTAAAAAACAACCTAAAATGACCAGTTATCAAGCTAAAAATTATAAAGTTCTAACAATCAAGTAAAACCCTTCATGAAATAGCTACAATTAATTGTAATTAGTGGTTAGAATAATCGAATAATCATTTTTGAGAATAAAAATCCAATATTAAATCTATTATTCTTTTAATTGCTATCGTTTTTAATAATTACTTTCTGTTGCAAAGACTATATTGTCATCCAAACCATGCCCATAGTAACCACATTTTAGAGGATAGCCTACCTACTACTTAGTATGGGTGTAATATTTATTTATTCTCTTCTGCATTAGCATTGTTATTGCCAGGCATAGAGAGGATCTATAGTTCAGGACACAGTTTCTGTCAGGAATGTGGGACCATCCAGCAGTGCAACTAGCAGGAGGGAAGCTAAGCTATTCCCCCAGGCTCTGTATGAGGTGGCCACTGGCCAAACCATGTACAAATAAATCGTTTTATAATAGTAGTAATGACTACTCCCGCCGCTCTACTGCCACTCGTTCCGCGATAAATTCTGTGATCGCGGATTCCTGGGGGGACTAATTAAAGGACAATTTATGTAGCGGTTACTTCCTCATATCTTGGCCCGTTTATGGCAATGTGATTGCGGTGAATGCAGAGCTAACGTCGATTCATCTGTGATATAGGTACCTCTCCCGTTAAAAAATGTCAAGTAAAGGTTTTCTATAAAAACAAAAGTGAGAGCTAGCAGGCGGTAGGAGAGGGGTTGGGGGTGGAGGAGAGTAGAAAGGGAGGCAGGGAGAAATACAGAGGCAGGGAGATGTAGAGCCAAGGAGGAGAGGGGGCAGGATGAATGGACTCTCGACGCAAGGGTCCAGCAGCCAATGAACTCATAAATTGTTGTTTGTGGTTGTTAAAACGTACTGTATAAAAGTTGGTCAAATATTAGCCTTAAAAATCACTGCCTTATCAAAATTATGATAATGGACTTACTGCCGCAATCACGGTTCTCTCCAAAGACGTGCGGAAAACACTGCCCACCAATCTCATTTCATGGCGGAATCGCCCTCTGATCCTCATTGCTGCATTCAACCACTCATTTGGCTCCTCTTCAGCCACCTCTTCTGGCTCTTCTTCAGGCTCCTCTTCAGCCACCTCTGGTTCCTGGTATAAACAGAGGATAATATTAACTCCGCTCACTTTAACTCTGGGGTCCCCATTTTGGGAATGTCAACTTAAAAGTGTAATAATAATAATAATAATAATAATCCTATTACATAATTACATTAGTACACTTATCTGATAATGCCTGAAGCCATAAAGACAAATATCAAGTGAGTTATCCACTTGAAAACAGATAATTCACAAAAAGGGCAATAACTCCAATTAATTTGAATTTCCACCTGGATTTTGAAAAAACAAAGGGTTTGAAATGGCTAAAACTCTAGATTGCTACATCATATATACAAACAAATATTTTTTGGAGAGTCTGCCGGAAAACGTCCAAAGTCGTGTGAGCGTTTTAAAGTTTAAATCACGTTGCTAGGCAAAAGTATGCCAGAGTAATGTGGCGCCAAAGTTTCCCCAAAGTCCCCTATTCAAAGTCAATGGGGTTTTTGGGCGTTGTTTTTTGAGAATTACATTGCCATGGTAACGCGGATCAGAAAGAAAAGTAATAGCAAGTTTTTCCCGGTCGAGCTGCACGTTTTGATATATATATATTGCGGGGGTGGCGTAAATTGTGCGGCAGTTATTACGTGCCAAAATTTGCAAGAACATTAATAAAGACTTAAGTGTGGCGGATTACAGTGTTTTGCCATTGCATGGTAGGCACAATTAATAATAGCATCAGGGTATGTGCACACTATCAGGGTACATGTAAAAATATACAAATATACATACTGTATGTACATATCTACTTACATGTTTAGCAAGTTGGGCAAGGAAGAAGCTTGATTCCCCTGACCTATGTAGCAAGGAGGGTGCATAGGCAGGCCAGACGCCACCACCAACATTGCCAATATTGGGGTTGAAGGGGTTTCCGGGGACGTTGAGTAAATCTGCATTCGATCCAGAAATTGGCCCCTATGGTCAAAGTGCTTCAGTTCAGTCTCTAGCTTGAATATTTCACTGCATGCACAATGAATCTAGAATATATCCAAGTAAAAAAAAAACATTATATTACATTAGAAAATTAACTTTTACACAATGTTACATTTCTTTTAGATGGATCTCTATACAAAGGAATTTAGTAATAATGTTTGTTTTCATCCGTAGTCCCTAAAGCTAGCCTTACACCTAACAACTTTGAAAAGATTTCTCAGTCGTAATAAAATCGAGACGAGTTGCGGCGCGCTCCTGTGATTCGGTCGTTACTCAATCATTAAATGTGAGGTAGTGGTCCGACTCGATTTTTACCCCGACTTGAGACCCAGATTCTGTTAAGATAATATCAAACTGGTTTGATATTTTCACAAATCGGGGCTGAGTCTGACCGAATGTCGAGTACAATGACCAAAACAGAACGCTATAGTGAGCCAAAAGCCATTCATTCTCCAAACGCTGAGCTGCCAGCCTAGTCGCTACTAGTAGCTGTTGGTGCGGCGTCGACATTCCTTTATTTCACCGCGTATCATAACAGTTCATTATTCCAAACATGAGAAGTTGATAATAAGTTGATAGGATCAATCTGCGCCGGCTATGGAGAGCAGAGGAGAGGAGAGAGAGAGGGATTAGGGATGAGGGAGGAGGGTGCAGGGCGGAGCTCGGTGTGTGTGCAATGTGCATGCAGTCAGACGCAGTGATGGAAAAAGTACTCTGTTACAAGTAAAAGTATCAATACTGCGATGCGACGCGTTGTGAGCTTGCAGATCAGCTTGATGTTTTATAATATTATGATTTATATCTGCAAAGAAACAAGAAAGTAGTGTAGTTAAAGTACAATATTTTCCTCTGAGTGGAGTAGAAGTAAAAGTACTGAAAACGGGAAATACTTAAGTAAATGTACTTAGCTACGTTATACCTCTGTGTGTGTGTGTGTGTGTGTGTGTGTGTGTGTGTGTGTGTGTGTGTGTGTGTGTGTGTGTGTGTGTGTGTGTGTGTGTGGGTAATTGCTCAGAAATGGCCCCGTTACCCGGCTCGGGGCGGGTCCGAAGACCTCTACTCCGCCGCACACAGTGACCAGTCCATCCCTGATGGTCGAGTGGCTACGATTCGGCGCTCAGAGTGGCCACTCTGTCCGGAGTCTGGCTACTCTGTGGCGAGTGGCCACTCCGGACAAAGTGACCACTCTGTGCTCCTGGTGGTGGGCGTGGCACGAGGACCTGCAGGAAGAGACATTATTATCATATTATAATGTTGATAAGTTGCATAGTTGAATACAAGTTGGGATTGGACCGGAAAAATACAATTAGTCATTGCGGTACACTACACTGTTAAGATACCCATGTACCTGACTTAACTACTGGTATACAATATACACTAACACTAAGATACCCATGTACCTGTCAAACTACTGGTCTACAAGATACACTACACCACTAAGATACCCATGTACCTGACTTAACTACTGGTATACAATATACACCAACACCAAGATACCCATATACCTGTCAAACAACTGGTCTACAAGATACACTACACCACTAAGATACCCCCATACCTGTCAAACTACTGGTCTACAAGATACACCAGTAAGACTCCCTAATCGGGAGATAAGCGCCCGTCACGTCGCATACACAAACTTTAGAAGGCAATCGTAGCCCATCAGGGGGGAATATGGAAAATGGGACAGATCCATGTTGATGACATGACTTTAGAGATACTGTGTACCGCTTTAAGTGAGTTTAGGCCAAAATCTGTAGGAGCAATGTCCAAAAATATGTTTTGCAATAATCTCCACAACGAACACCTCGGAATCCCCAGGAGGAAGTTCTTAACGTTGCTCAGGAAAGGGAAGTTGTAAACAGACTACTTGATATGAAGGATATTGATGTAAACAAGATATCTGAATGGGTAAATATATTTGATATGCCCATCTTTATAATTAAATAGTCCACCAAGGAATCCGGAGAAAAAGTCTTGATTCCACAGAGAACAATCCTGATTCTGCGGAGAACATTTCTTGATTCCGTGGACATTAAAAAACAACCTAAAATGACCAGTTATCAAGCTAAAAATTATAAAGTTCTAACAATCAAGTAAAACCCTTCATGAAATAGCTACAATTAATTGTAATTAGTGGTTAGAATAATCGAATAATCATTTTTGAGAATAAAAATCCAATATTAAATCTATTATTCTTTTAATTGCTATCGTTTTTAATAATTACTTTCTGTTGCAAAGACTATATTGTCATCCAAACCATGCCCATAGTAACCACATTTTAGAGGATAGCCTACCTACTACTTAGTATGGGTGTAATATTTATTTATTCTCTTCTGCATTAGCATTGTTATTGCCAGGCATAGAGAGGATCTATAGTTCAGGACACAGTTTCTGTCAGGAATGTGGGACCATCCAGCAGTGCAACTAGCAGGAGGGAAGCTAAGCTATTCCCCCAGGCTCTGTATGAGGTGGCCACTGGCCAAACCATGTACAAATAAATCGTTTTATAATAGTAGTAATGACTACTCCCGCCGCTCTACTGCCACTCGTTCCGCGATAAATTCTGTGATCGCGGATTCCTGGGGGGACTAATTAAAGGACAATTTATGTAGCGGTTACTTCCTCATATCTTGGCCCGTTTATGGCAATGTGATTGCGGTGAATGCAGAGCTAACGTCGATTCATCTGTGATATAGGTACCTCCCCCGTTAAAAAATGTCAAGTAAAGGTTTTCTATAAAAACAAAAGTGAGAGCTAGCAGGCGGTAGGAGAGGGGTTGGGGGTGGAGGAGAGTAGAAAGGGAGGCAGGGAGAAATACAGAGGCAGGGAGATGTAGAGCCAAGGAGGAGAGGGGGCAGGATGAATGGACTCTCGACGCAAGGGTCCAGCAGCCAATGAACTCATAAATTGTTGTTTGTGGTTGTTAAAACGTACTGTATAAAAGTTGGTCAAATATTAGCCTTAAAAATCACTGCCTTATCAAAATTATGATAATGGACTTACTGCCGCAATCACGGTTCTCTCCAAAGACGTGCGGAAAACACTGCCCACCAATCTCATTTCATGGTGGAATCGCCCTCTGATCCTCATTGCTGCATTCAACCACTCATTTGGCTCCTCTTCAGCCACCTCTTCTGGCTCTTCTTCAGGCTCCTCTTCAGCCACCTCTGGTTCCTGGTATAAACAGAGGATAATATTAACTCCGCTCACTTTAACTCTGGGGTCCCCATTTTGGGAATGTCAACTTAAAAGTGTAATAATAATAATAATAATAATAATCCTATTACATAATTACATTAGTACACTTATCTGATAATGCCTGAAGCCATAAAGACAAATATCAAGTGAGTTATCCACTTGAAAACAGATAATTCACAAAAAGGGCAATAACTCCAATTAATTTGAATTTCCACCTGGATTTTGAAAAAACAAAGGGTTTGAAATGGCTAAAACTCTAGATTGCTACATCATATATACAAACAAATATTTTTTGGAGAGTCTGCCGGAAAACGTCCAAAGTCGTGTGAGCGTTTTAAAGTTTAAATCACGTTGCTAGGCAAAAGTATGCCAGAGTAATGTGGCGCCAAAGTTTCCCCAAAGTCCCCTATTCAAAGTCAATGGGGTTTTTGGGCGTTGTTTTTTGAGAATTACATTGCCATGGTAACGCGGATCAGAAAGAAAAGTAATAGCAAGTTTTTCCCGGTCGAGCTGCACGTTTTGATATATATATATTGCGGGGGTGGCGTAAATTGTGCGGCAGTTATTACGTGCCAAAATTTGCAAGAACATTAATAAAGACTTAAGTGTGGCGGATTACAGTGTTTTGCCATTGCATGGTAGGCACAATTAATAATAGCATCAGGGTATGTGCACACTATCAGGGTACATGTAAAAATATACAAATATACATACTGTATGTACATATCTACTTACATGTTTAGCAAGTTGGGCAAGGAAGAAGCTTGATTCCCCTGACCTATGTAGCAAGGAGGGTGCATAGGCAGGCCAGACGCCACCACCAACATTGCCAATATTGGGGTTGAAGGGGTTTCCGGGGACGTTGAGTAAATCTGCATTCGATCCAGAAATTGGCCCCTATGGTCAAAGTGCTTCAGTTCAGTCTCTAGCTTGAATATTTCACTGCATGCACAATGAATCTAGAATATATCCAAGTAAAAAAAAAACATTATATTACATTAGAAAATTAACTTTTACACAATGTTACATTTCTTTTAGATGGATCTCTATACAAAGGAATTTAGTAATAATGTTTGTTTTCATCCGTAGTCCCTAAAGCTAGCCTTACACCTAACAACTTTGAAAAGATTTCTCAGTCGTAATAAAATCGAGACGAGTTGCGGCGCGCTCCTGTGATTCGGTCGTTACTCAATCATTAAATGTGAGGTAGTGGTCCGACTCGATTTTTACCCCGACTTGAGACCCAGATTCTGTTAAGATAATATCAAACTGGTTTGATATTTTCACAAATCGGGGCTGAGTCTGACCGAATGTCGAGTACAATGACCAAAACAGAACGCTATAGTGAGCCAAAAGCCATTCATTCTCCAAACGCTGAGCTGCCAGCCTAGTCGCTACTAGTAGCTGTTGGTGCGGCGTCGACATTCCTTTATTTCACCGCGTATCATAACAGTTCATTATTCCAAACATGAGAAGTTGATAATAAGTTGATAGGATCAATCTGCGCCGGCTATGGAGAGCAGAGGAGAGGAGAGAGAGAGGGATTAGGGATGAGGGAGGAGGGTGCAGGGCGGAGCTCGGTGTGTGTGCAATGTGCATGCAGTCAGACGCAGTGATGGAAAAAGTACTCTGTTACAAGTAAAAGTATCAATACTGCGATGCGACGCGTTGTGAGCTTGCAGATCAGCTTGATGTTTTATAATATTATGATTTATATCTGCAAAGAAACAAGAAAGTAGTGTAGTTAAAGTACAATATTTTCCTCTGAGTGGAGTAGAAGTAAAAGTACTGAAAACGGGAAATACTTAAGTAAATGTACTTAGCTACGTTATACCTCTGTGTGTGTGTGTGTGTGTGTGTGTGTGTGTGTGTGTGTGTGTGTGTGTGTGTGTGTGTGTGTGTGTGTGTGGGTAATTGCTCAGAAATGGCCCCGTTACCCGGCTCGGGGCGGGTCCGAAGACCTCTACTCCGCCGCACACAGTGACCAGTCCATCCCTGATGGTCGAGTGGCTACGATTCGGCGCTCAGAGTGGCCACTCTGTCCGGAGTCTGGCTACTCTGTGGCGAGTGGCCACTCCGGACAAAGTGACCACTCTGTGCTCCTGGTGGTGGGCGTGGCACGAGGACCTGCAGGAAGAGACATTATTATCATATTATAATGTTGATAAGTTGCATAGTTGAATACAAGTTGGGATTGGACCGGAAAAATACAATTAGTCATTGCGGTACACTACACTGTTAAGATACCCATGTACCTGACTTAACTACTGGTATACAATATACACTAACACTAAGATACCCATGTACCTGTCAAACTACTGGTCTACAAGATACACTACACCACTAAGATACCCATGTACCTGACTTAACTACTGGTATACAATATACACCAACACCAAGATACCCATATACCTGTCAAACAACTGGTCTACAAGATACACTACACCACTAAGATACCCCCATACCTGTCAAACTACTGGTCTACAAGATACACCAGTAAGACTCCCTAATCGGGAGATAAGCGCCCGTCACGTCGCATACACAAACTTTAGAAGGCAATCGTAGCCCATCAGGGGGGAATATGGAAAATGGGACAGATCCATGTTGATGACATGACTTTAGAGATACTGTGTACCGCTTTAAGTGAGTTTAGGCCAAAATCTGTAGGAGCAATGTCCAAAAATATGTTTTGCAATAATCTCCACAACGAACACCTCGGAATCCCCAGGAGGAAGTTCTTAACGTTGCTCAGGAAAGGGAAGTTGTAAACAGACTACTTGATATGAAGGATATTGATGTAAACAAGATATCTGAATGGGTAAATATATTTGATATGCCCATCTTTATAATTAAATAGTCCACCAAGGAATCCGGAGAAAAAGTCTTGATTCCACAGAGAACAATCCTGATTCTGCGGAGAACATTTCTTGATTCCGTGGACATTAAAAAACA
The DNA here is from genome assembly GCF_963921795.1 of Nannobrachium achirus. Classification (NCBI taxonomy): domain Eukaryota; kingdom Metazoa; phylum Chordata; class Actinopteri; order Myctophiformes; family Myctophidae; genus Nannobrachium; species Nannobrachium achirus. The sequence goes on along the minus strand of NC_137832.1, from coordinate 21,815,630 downwards.
ACCTAAAATGACCAGTTATCAAGCTAAAAATTATAAAGTTCTAACAATCAAGTAAAACCCTTCATGAAATAGCTACAATTAATTGTAATTAGTGGTTAGAATAATCGAATAATCATTTTTGAGAATAAAAATCCAATATTAAATCTATTATTCTTTTAATTGCTATCGTTTTTAATAATTACTTTGTTGCAAAGACTATATTGTCATCCAAACCATGCCCATAGTAACCACATTTTAGAGGATAGCCTACCTACTACTTAGTATGGGTGTAATATTTATTTATTCTCTTCTGCATTAGCATTGTTATTGCCAGGCATAGAGAGGATCTATAGTTCAGGACACAGTTTCTGTCAGGAATGTGGGACCATCCAGCAGTGCAACTAGCAGGAGGGAAGCTAAGCTATTCCCCCAGGCTCTGTATGAGGTGGCCACTGGCCAAACCATGTACAAATAAATCGTTTTATAATAGTAGTAATGACTACTCCCGCCGCTCTACTGCCACTCGTTCCGCGATAAATTCTGTGATCGCGGATTCCTGGGGGGACTAATTAAAGGACAATTTATGTAGCGGTTACTTCCTCATATCTTGGCCCGTTTATGGCAATGTGATTGCGGTGAATGCAGAGCTAACGTCGATTCATCTGTGATATAGGTACCTCCCCCGTTAAAAAATGTCAAGTAAAGGTTTTCTATAAAAACAAAAGTGAGAGCTAGCAGGCGGTAGGAGAGGGGTTGGGGGTGGAGGAGAGTAGAAAGGGAGGCAGGGAGAAATACAGAGGCAGGGAGATGTAGAGCCAAGGAGGAGAGGGGGCAGGATGAATGGACTCTCGACGCAAGGGTCCAGCAGCCAATGAACTCATAAATTGTTGTTTGTGGTTGTTAAAACGTACTGTATAAAAGTTGGTCAAATATTAGCCTTAAAAATCACTGCCTTATCAAAATTATGATAATGGACTTACTGCCGCAATCACGGTTCTCTCCAAAGACGTGCGGAAAACACTGCCCACCAATCTCATTTCATGGCGGAATCGCCCTCTGATCCTCATTGCTGCATTCAACCACTCATTTGGCTCCTCTTCAGCCACCTCTTCTGGCTCTTCTTCAGGCTCCTCTTCAGCCACCTCTGGTTCCTGGTATAAACAGAGGATAATATTAACTCCGCTCACTTTAACTCTGGGGTCCCCATTTTGGGAATGTCAACTTAAAAGTGTAATAATAATAATAATAATAATAATCCTATTACATAATTACATTAGTACACTTATCTGATAATGCCTGAAGCCATAAAGACAAATATCAAGTGAGTTATCCACTTGAAAACAGATAATTCACAAAAAGGGCAATAACTCCAATTAATTTGAATTTCCACCTGGATTTTGAAAAAACAAAGGGTTTGAAATGGCTAAAACTCTAGATTGCTACATCATATATACAAACAAATATTTTTTGGAGAGTCTGCCGGAAAACGTCCAAAGTCGTGTGAGCGTTTTAAAGTTTAAATCACGTTGCTAGGCAAAAGTATGCCAGAGTAATGTGGCGCCAAAGTTTCCCCAAAGTCCCCTATTCAAAGTCAATGGGGTTTTTGGGCGTTGTTTTTTGAGAATTACATTGCCATGGTAACGCGGATCAGAAAGAAAAGTAATAGCAAGTTTTTCCCGGTCGAGCTGCACGTTTTGATATATATATATTGCGGGGGTGGCGTAAATTGTGCGGCAGTTATTACGTGCCAAAATTTGCAAGAACATTAATAAAGACTTAAGTGTGGCGGATTACAGTGTTTTGCCATTGCATGGTAGGCACAATTAATAATAGCATCAGGGTATGTGCACACTATCAGGGTACATGTAAAAATATACAAATATACATACTGTATGTACATATCTACTTACATGTTTAGCAAGTTGGGCAAGGAAGAAGCTTGATTCCCCTGACCTATGTAGCAAGGAGGGTGCATAGGCAGGCCAGACGCCACCACCAACATTGCCAATATTGGGGTTGAAGGGGTTTCCGGGGACGTTGAGTAAATCTGCATTCGATCCAGAAATTGGCCCCTATGGTCAAAGTGCTTCAGTTCAGTCTCTAGCTTGAATATTTCACTGCATGCACAATGAATCTAGAATATATCCAAGTAAAAAAAAAACATTATATTACATTAGAAAATTAACTTTTACACAATGTTACATTTCTTTTAGATGGATCTCTATACAAAGGAATTTAGTAATAATGTTTGTTTTCATCCGTAGTCCCTAAAGCTAGCCTTACACCTAACAACTTTGAAAAGATTTCTCAGTCGTAATAAAATCGAGACGAGTTGCGGCGCGCTCCTGTGATTCGGTCGTTACTCAATCATTAAATGTGAGGTAGTGGTCCGACTCGATTTTTACCCCGACTTGAGACCCAGATTCTGTTAAGATAATATCAAACTGGTTTGATATTTTCACAAATCGGGGCTGAGTCTGACCGAATGTCGAGTACAATGACCAAAACAGAACGCTATAGTGAGCCAAAAGCCATTCATTCTCCAAACGCTGAGCTGCCAGCCTAGTCGCTACTAGTAGCAGTTGGTGCGGCGTCGACATTCCTTTATTTCACCGCGTATCATAACAGTTCATTATTCCAAACATGAGAAGTTGATAATAAGTTGATAGGATCAATCTGCGCCGGCTATGGAGAGCAGAGGAGAGGAGAGAGAGAGGGATTAGGGATGAGGGAGGAGGGTGCAGGGCGGAGCTCGGTGTGTGTGCAATGTGCATGCAGTCAGACGCAGTGATGGAAAAAGTACTCTGTTACAAGTAAAAGTATCAATACTGCGATGCGACGCGTTGTGAGCTTGCAGATCAGCTTGATGTTTTATAATATTATGATTTATATCTGCAAAGAAACAAGAAAGTAGTGTAGTTAAAGTACAATATTTTCCTCTGAGTGGAGTAGAAGTAAAAGTACTGAAAACGGGAAATACTTAAGTAAATGTACTTAGCTACGTTATACCTGTGTGTGTGTGTGTGTGTGTGTGTGTGTGTGTGTGTGTGTGTGTGTGTGGGTAATTGCTCAGAAATGGCCCCGTTACCCGGCTCGGGGCGGGTCCGAAGACCTCTACTCCGCCGCACACAGTGACCAGTCCATCCCTGATGGTCGAGTGGCTAGGATTCGGCGCTCAGAGTGGCCACTCTGTCCGGAGTCTGGCTACTCTGTGGCGAGTGGCCACTCCGGACAAAGTGACCACTCTGTGCTCCTGGTGGTGGGCGTGGCACGAGGACCTGCAGGAAGAGACATTATTATCATATTATAATGTTGATAAGTTGCATAGTTGAATACAAGTTGGGATTGGACCGGAAAAATACAATTAGTCATTGCGGTACACTACACTGTTAAGATACCCATGTACCTGACTTAACTACTGGTATACAATATACACTAACACTAAGATACCCATGTACCTGTCAAACTACTGGTCTACAAGATACACTACACCACTAAGATACCCATGTACCTGACTTAACTACTGGTATACAATATACACCAACACACCCATATACCTGTCAAACAACTGGTCTACAAGATACACTACACCACTAAGATACCCCCATACCTGTCAAACTACTGGTCTACAAGATACACCAGTAAGACTCCCTAATCGGGAGATAAGCGCCCGTCACGTCGCATACACAAACTTTAGAAGGCAATCGTAGCCCATCAGGGGGGAATATGGAAAATGGGACAGATCCATGTTGATGACATGACTTTAGAGATACTGTGTACCGCTTTAAGTGAGTTTAGGCCAAAATCTGTAGGAGCAATGTCCAAAAATATGTTTTGCAATAATCTCCACAACGAACACCTCGGAATCCCCAGGAGGAAGTTCTTAACGTTGCTCAGGAAAGGGAAGTTGTAAGAGCAGGAAGAAAGCGAGACTATCTTAGAAATGTTCTTTGCTAGTTACAACTTATTGTTACTTGTTTTTATAATTTTTCACCCTATACTTTAACATTACTAATATTACAGCACTACTCTCACTAAAACATCTGAGTTTACAAAGTTTGGAATATTTTCATACAATTTTGCCTATCAGTTGATGACACCTTGGTGAACAATTTCTCTATTCACTATATGTGTTTTCAATGAGGTCTTGAGGCTCATTTACTATTCAGAAGGCAAAATTTCCATAGGCGGCGAGCTTTTTCAATCATCTTTTGTGATGTTTTACACTGCATTTGTGAATTTTAGCTGACATTTGGTGGGACAAGATTAGCCACAATCATTGTAGTATTGTGTCCACAACTGTTCCAATTTGGGCATACATTTTAGGCGATTTTTTCCCTGGACCCCCCTGGGGCTTAAGAAGAGTGAATTAGTGGCCACTTGTTTCTGCCCCACCCTCTGTGTTGTGGCTGTTGCTTCTCGTTGGACTTACCCGTTATGGCCACACACCCCTAGTCCTCCTCCTGAACCTGTTGGCCCCTCTGTGGGGCGGCCTGTAATTACATTCAAAAGGTCAGAGAAACAAAGCTAAACACATTAAAACGGACCAAGGAAACCTGTATACGGTAACCTTAGAACAGTGCACAGTTTCACACCTTTATTAAATACAAATCAGAATAGCATTAAAGCACATTAAAGTTATTAGTCAAGCTCTGTTCTGTGCAACATCAAATAAATTACATTTGTATTCACATTCCAGTGTTCAATGCCAAAAACACGACTAAATTGTTAATCACAATTATTTGTGTGTCAATTAATGTAAAATGTCATAGTGGATGCAGCATTACCTGCGCGACATAAAGGACCCTGTGCCCGAATCAGCCGAATGTAACTGGAATCACATGTTAACAAAATAAATAACCACAAATAATGCATAGCTATTTTATAATGCCCAGCCTATACTAGGTCTTATGGAATGTGCATGGTGGTACCTTCAGAGTCGATCCATGGCATGTCCATCCATGGCATCTGGTCAGGTAGATGGTCGTAGTTATCACTCCAGACCCTCACCCCCTCTGCTGCACCCGCTGCAATGGCTACACCCAGGGCCGTGGTCTCTGCCATGGTGGGACGCACTGCACACACAGTTTTTAACAGTGTTTGTAATAATTGTGACAGCCCTACTCTAAATTAGTTACATTTTTGTATTTATTTAGTTTTATGTTGGGGGTTCATTGCCCAGCCTATACTAGGTCTTATGGAATGTGCATGGTGGTACCTTCAGAGTAGATCCATGGCATGTCCATCTGGTTAGGTAGATGGTCGGAGTTATCACTCCAGACCTCCACCCCCTCTGCTGCACCCGCTGCAATGGCTACACCCAGGGCCGTGGTCTCTGCCATGGTGGGACGCACTGCACACACAGTTTTTAACAGTGTTTACTGTGTATGCATCCATTTCATGTTCAGCTGGTGCAAACTTTGATACATATGGTGGGATATGTTATCAATCGTTGAGACATCAAAGTGGACGTTTATGTTGTGTCAGAGAGAGAGACAGACAGTGTGTGCACGTGCAAAAATCAATGACCATACATGAAGCTAGTAATTATCAATGACCATACATGAAGCTAGTAATTATTATTAAATGCTTGATTTAAAGGAGCTATAGTCAACTTTTTCTTGAAAAACGGATGCTAAAATAAAAATAATGTTTTGAAAATATTTTATAAAAAAATAAGCTTCATATATGTGTTTCAATTAAAAAATGACCACAAAAAGCGGAAAAATAATGATAAAATAATCATTTTGGCCCTTTGTTTACATTTACGGGCCCTGTAAATGTAAACAAAGGACCAAAATGATTATTTTATCATTAGCCCTGTTAAGTGTGTTTGCCCTGTTAGGGCAAACACACTTATTAGTGTCAATTAAATCGTAATACCACTGTAAAAGTAACACTTCCATATCAGTGCAGACCAAAATTAATCATAAGAACATGTAATTAAACATGCAAATAAAAAGGAAAAGTCTGGGGTTCTATCAGCTGAATCAGGAACTCTTACCAGTGATCGATGTTATGTCCACTTTAAGGGGGAAGTCGGGGTGGGAGGCTGCCTTTGTGATAGCAGCTTTCAGCTCATCATTAGTTGGTGCCGTCCCACACTTGAATCCCAACTCCACTTCCACCCACACTGATCCTGGCCTAAACAAATTATATTGAAAGTCTTGTTTTAGTGTTAGGCCTACGTACATATTTTTATTTTACTGTATAAACATTGTTAATCAATTAATGAAGCATTTGATACAGTTATGACCATGAGTGCTTACCTGAAGTCTCGAACCTGTGCCCTGATGTAACCAGCAAATCTATTTGCGGCAATCCCCATCTGTAACATTTTTTAAATGAAGACAATATTTATTTTCAGAGAAACTGTGAAAGGATCACTATTAAACAACCATATGATTTTAAGTGTTAATAGATTAAGAGGAGGCGCGAAGGGGACCGGATCCCTGTGGTTACATCTGTACCCTGGCGGAGTTACATTTACCGCGATGTAGCGTTCCAAGAGCGCCGCGATGCAGAAAAAAACTTCACGTTGGGACTCTAGAACGGCTGTAGTTATAATGTAGCTATATTTTGGCTAAATGCTTCAGTTTAGAGAACCCCCTCCATATTGCTTTTATTGTTACCATAGCGTGTGTGGGGGAGGACAGAATGCATTTACATAGCCGGCTGATCGGACCCAGCCAGGGCAGAAAATACATAGCGATACATAGCGATTTTCATTATTTCACCAAAGCATAAACAGACTACTTGATATGAAGGATATTGATGTAAACAAGATATCTGAATGGGTAAATATATTTGATATGCCCATCTTTATAATTAAATAGTCCACCAAGGAATCCGGAGAAAAAGTCTTGATTCCACAGAGAACAATCCTGATTCTGCGGAATTCTGCGGAGAACATTTCTTGATTCCGTGGACATTAAAAAACAACCTAAAATGACCAGTTATCAAGCTAAAAATTATAAAGTTCTAACAATCAAGTAAAACCCTTCATGAAATAGCTACAATTAATTGTAATTAGTGGTTAGAATAATCGAATAATCATTTTTGAGAATAAAAATCCAATATTAAATCTATTATTTTTTTAATTGCTATCGTTTTTAATAATTACTTTCTGTTGCAAAGACTATATTGTCATCCAAACCATGCCCATAGTAACCACATTTTAGAGGATAGCCTACCTACTACTTAGTATGGGTGTAATATTTATTTATTCTCTTCTGCATTAGCATTGTTATTGCCAGGCATAGAGAGGATCTATAGTTCAGGACACAGTTTCTGTCAGGAATGTGGGACCATCCAGCAGTGCAACTAGCAGGAGGGAAGCTAAGCTATTCCCCCAGGCTCTGTATGAGGTGGCCACTGGCCAAACCATGTACAAATAAATCGTTTTATAATAGTAGTAATGACTACTCCCGCCGCTCTACTGCCACTCGTTCCGCGATAAATTCTGTGATCGCGGATTCCTGGGGGGACTAATTAAAGGACAATTTATGTAGCGGTTACTTCCTCATATCTTGGCCCGTTTATGGCAATGTGATTGCGGTGAATGCAGAGCTAACGTCGATTCATCTGTGATATAGGTACCTCCCCCGTTAAAAAATGTCAAGTAAAGGTTTTCTATAAAAACAAAAGTGAGAGCTAGCAGGCGGTAGGAGAGGGGTTGGGGGTGGAGGAGAGTAGAATGGGAGGCAGGGAGAAATACAGAGGCAGGGAGATGTAGAGCCAAGGAGGAGAGGGGGCAGGATGAATGGACTCTCGACGCAAGGGTCCAGCAGCCAATGAACTCATAAATTGTTGTTTGTGGTTGTTAAAACGTACTGTATAAAAGTTGGTCAAATATTAGCCTTAAAAATCACTGCCTTATCAAAATTATGATAATGGACTTACTGCCGCAATCACGGTTCTCTCCAAAGACGTGCGGAAAACACTGCCCACCAATCTCATTTCATGGCGGAATCGCCCTCTGATCCTCATTGCTGCATTCAACCACTCATTTGGCTCCTCTTCTGGCTCTTCTTCAGCCACCTCTGGTTCCTGGTATAAACAGAGGATAATATTAACTCCGCTCACTTTAACTCTGGGGTCCCCATTTTGGGAATGTCAACTTAAAAGTGTAATAATAATAATAATAATAATAATCCTATTACATAATTACATTAGTACACTTATCTGATAATGCCTGAAGCCATAAAGACAAATATCAAGTGAGTTATCCACTTGAAAACAGATAATTCACAAAAAGGGCAATAACTCCAATTAATTTGAATTTCCACCTGGATTTTGAAAAAACAAAGGGTTTGAAATGGCTAAAACTCTAGATTGCTACATCATATATACAAACAAATATTTTTTGGAGAGTCTGCCGGAAAACGTCCAAAGTCGTGTGAGCGTTTTAAAGTTTAAATCACGTTGCTAGGCAAAAGTATGCCAGAGTAATGTGGCGCCAAAGTTTCCCCAAAGTCCCCTATTCAAAGTCAATGGGGTTTTTGGGCGTTGTTTTTTGAGAATTACATTGCCATGGTAACGCGGATCAGAAAGAAAAGTAATAGCAAGTTTTTCCCGGTCGAGCTGCACGTTTTGATATATATATATTGCGGGGGTGGCGTAAATTGTGCGGCAGTTATTACGTGCCAAAATTTGCAAGAACATTAATAAAGACTTAAGTGTGGCGGATTACAGTGTTTTGCCATTGCATGGTAGGCACAATTAATAATAGCATCAGGGTATGTGCACACTATCAGGGTACATGTAAAAATATACAAATATACATACTGTATGTACATATCTACTTACATGTTTAGCAAGTTGGGCAAGGAAGAAGCTTGATTCCCCTGACCTATGTAGCAAGGAGGGTGCATAGGCAGGCCAGACGCCACCACCAACATTGCCAATATTGGGGTTGAAGGGGTTTCCGGGGACGTTGAGTAAATCTGCATTCGATCCAGAAATTGGCCCCTATGGTCAAAGTGCTTCAGTTCAGTCTCTAGCTTGAATATTTCACTGCATGCACAATGAATCTAGAATATATCCAAGTAAAAAAAAAACATTATATTACATTAGAAAATTAACTTTTACACAATGTTACATTTCTTTTAGATGGATCTCTATACAAAGGAATTTAGTAATAATGTTTGTTTTCATCCGTAGTCCCTAAAGCTAGCCTTACACCTAACAACTTTGAAAAGATTTCTCAGTCGTAATAAAATCGAGACGAGTTGCGGCGCGCTCCTGTGATTCGGTCGTTACTCAATCATTAAATGTGAGGTAGTGGTCCGACTCGATTTTTACCCCGACTTGAGACCCAGATTCTGTTAAGATAATATCAAACTGGTTTGATATTTTCACAAATCGGGGCTGAGTCTGACCGAATGTCGAGTACAATGACCAAAACAGAACGCTATAGTGAGCCAAAAGCCATTCATTCTCCAAACGCTGAGCTGCCAGCCTAGTCGCTACTAGTAGCAGTTGGTGCGGCGTCGACATTCCTTTATTTCACCGCGTATCATAACAGTTCATTATTCCAAACATGAGAAGTTGATAATAAGTTGATAGGATCAATCTGCGCCGGCTATGGAGAGCAGAGGAGAGGAGAGAGAGAGGGATTAGGGATGAGGGAGGAGGGTGCAGGGCGGAGCTCGGTGTGTGTGCAATGTGCATGCAGTCAGACGCAGTGATGGAAAAAGTACTCTGTTACAAGTAAAAGTATCAATACTGCGATGCGACGCGTTGTGAGCTTGCAGATCAGCTTGATGTTTTATAATATTATGATTTATATCTGCAAAGAAACAAGAAAGTAGTGTAGTTAAAGTACAATATTTTCCTCTGAGTGGAGTAGAAGTAAAAGTACTGAAAACGGGAAATACTTAAGTAAATGTACTTAGCTACGTTATACCTGTGTGTGTGTGTGTGTGTGTGTGTGTGTGTGTGTGTGTGTGTGTGTGTGGGTAATTGCTCAGAAATGGCCCCGTTACCCGGCTCGGGGCGGGTCCGAAGACCTCTACTCCGCCGCACACAGTGACCAGTCCATCCCTGATGGTCGAGTGGCTAGGATTCGGCGCTCAGAGTGGCCACTCTGTCCGGAGTCTGGCTACTCTGTGGCGAGTGGCCACTCCGGACAAAGTGACCACTCTGTGCTCCTGGTGGTGGGCGTGGCACGAGGACCTGCAGGAAGAGACATTATTATCATATTATAATGTTGATAAGTTGCATAGTTGAATACAAGTTGGGATTGGACCGGAAAAATACAATTAGTCATTGCGGTACACTACACTGTTAAGATACCCATGTACCTGACTTAACTACTGGTATACAATATACACTAACACTAAGATACCCATGTACCTGTCAAACTACTGGTCTACAAGATACACTACACCACTAAGATACCCATGTACCTGACTTAACTACTGGTATACAATATACACCAACACCAAGATACCCATATACCTGTCAAACAACTGGTCTACAAGATACACTACACCACTAAGATACCCCCATACCTGTCAAACTACTGGTCTACAAGATACACCAGTAAGACTCCCTAATCGGGAGATAAGCGCCCGTCACGTCGCATACACAAACTTTAGAAGGCAATCGTAGCCCATCAGGGGGGAATATGGAAAATGGGACAGATCCATGTTGATGACATGACTTTAGAGATACTGTGTACCGCTTTAAGTGAGTTTAGGCCAAAATCTGTAGGAGCAATGTCCAAAAATATGTTTTGCAATAATCTCCACAACGAACACCTCGGAATCCCCAGGAGGAAGTTCTTAACGTTGCTCAGGAAAGGGAAGTTGTAAGAGCAGGAAGAAAGCGAGACTATCTTAGAAATGTTCTTTGCTAGTTACAACTTATTGTTACTTGTTTTTATAATTTTTCACCCTATACTTTAACATTACTAATATTACAGCACTACTCTCACTAAAACATCTGAGTTTACAAAGTTTGGAATATTTTCATACAATTTTGCCTATCAGTTGATGACACCTTGGTGAACAATTTCTCTATTCACTATATGTGTTTTCAATGAGGTCTTGAGGCTCATTTACTATTCAGAAGGCAAAATTTCCATAGGCGGCGAGCTTTTTCAATCATCTTTTGTGATGTTTTACACTGCATTTGTGAATTTTAGCTGACATTTGGTGGGACAAGATTAGCCACAATCATTGTAGTATTGTGTCCACAACTGTTCCAATTTGGGCATACATTTTAGGCGATTTTTTCCCTGGACCCCCCTGGGGCTTAAGAAGAGTGAATTAGTGGCCACTTGTTTCTGCCCCACCCTCTGTGTTGTGGCTGTTGCTTCTCGTTGGACTTACCCGTTATGGCCACACACCCCTAGTCCTCCTCCTGAACCTGTTGGCCCCTCTGTGGGGCGGCCTGTAATTACATTCAAAAGGTCAGAGAAACAAAGCTAAACACATTAAAACGGACCAAGGAAACCTGTATACGGTAACCTTAGAACAGTGCACAGTTTCACACCTTTATTAAATACAAATCAGAATAGCATTAAAGCACATTAAAGTTATTAGTCAAGCTCTGTTCTGTGCAACATCAAATAAATTACATTTGTATTCACATTCCAGTGTTCAATGCCAAAAACACGACTAAATTGTTAATCACAATTATTTGTGTGTCAATTAATGTAAAATGTCATAGTGGATGCAGCATTACCTGCGCGACATAAAGGACCCTGTGCCCGAATCAGCCGAATGTAACTGGAATCACATGTTAACAAAATAAATAACCACAAATAATGCATAGCTATTTTATAATGCCCAGCCTATACTAGGTCTTATGGAATGTGCATGGTGGTACCTTCAGAGTCGATCCATGGCATGTCCATCCATGGCATCTGGTCAGGTAGATGGTCGTAGTTATCACTCCAGACCCTCACCCCCTCTGCTGCACCCGCTGCAATGGCTACACCCAGGGCCGTGGTCTCTGCCATGGTGGGACGCACTGCACACACAGTTTTTAACAGTGTTTGTAATAATTGTGACAGCCCTACTCTAAATTAGTTACATTTTTGTATTTATTTAGTTTTATGTTGGGGGTTCATTGCCCAGCCTATACTAGGTCTTATGGAATGTGCATGGTGGTACCTTCAGAGTAGATCCATGGCATGTCCATCTGGTTAGGTAGATGGTCGGAGTTATCACTCCAGACCTCCACCCCCTCTGCTGCACCCGCTGCAATGGCTACACCCAGGGCCGTGGTCTCTGCCATGGTGGGACGCACTGCACACACAGTTTTTAACAGTGTTTACTGTGTATGCATCCATTTCATGTTCAGCTGGTGCAAACTTTGATACATATGGTGGGATATGTTATCAATCGTTGAGACATCAAAGTGGACGTTTATGTTGTGTCAGAGAGAGAGACAGACAGTGTGTGCACGTGCAAAAATCAATGACCATACATGAAGCTAGTAATTATCAATGACCATACATGAAGCTAGTAATTATTATTAAATGCTTGATTTAAAGGAGCTATAGTCAACTTTTTCTTGAAAAACGGATGCTAAAATAAAAATAATGTTTTGAAAATATTTTATAAAAAAATAAGCTTCATATATGTGTTTCAATTAAAAAATGACCACAAAAAGCGGAAAAATAATGATAAAATAATCATTTTGGCCCTTTGTTTACATTTACGGGCCCTGTAAATGTAAACAAAGGACCAAAATGATTATTTTATCATTAGCCCTGTTAAGTGTGTTTGCCCTGTTAGGGCAAACACACTTATTAGTGTCAATTAAATCGTAATACCACTGTAAAAGTAACACTTCCATATCAGTGCAGACCAAAATTAATCATAAGAACATGTAATTAAACATGCAAATAAAAAGGAAAAGTCTGGGGTTCTATCAGCTGAATCAGGAACTCTTACCAGTGATCGATGTTATGTCCACTTTAAGGGGGAAGTCGGGGTGGGAGGCTGCCTTTGTGATAGCAGCTTTCAGCTCATCATTAGTTGGTGCCGTCCCACACTTGAATCCCAACTCCACTTCCACCCACACTGATCCTGGCCTAAACAAATTATATTGAAAGTCTTGTTTTAGTGTTAGGCCTACGTACATATTTTTATTTTACTGTATAAACATTGTTAATCAATTAATGAAGCATTTGATACAGTTATGACCATGAGTGCTTACCTGAAGTCTCGAACCTGTGCCCTGATGTAACCAGCAAATCTATTTGCGGCAATCCCCATCTGTAACATTTTTTAAATGAAGACAATATTTATTTTCAGAGAAACTGTGAAAGGATCACTATTAAACAACCATATGATTTTAAGTGTTAATAGATTAAGAGGAGGCGCGAAGGGGACCGGATCCCTGTGGTTACATCTGTACCCTGGCGGAGTTACATTTACCGCGATGTAGCGTTCCAAGAGCGCCGCGATGCAGAAAAAAACTTCACGTTGGGACTCTAGAACGGCTGTAGTTATAATGTAGCTATATTTTGGCTAAATGCTTCAGTTTAGAGAACCCCCTCCATATTGCTTTTATTGTTACCATAGCGTGTGTGGGGGAGGACAGAATGCATTTACATAGCCGGCTGATCGGACCCAGCCAGGGCAGAAAATACATAGCGATACATAGCGATTTTCATTATTTCACCAAAGCATAAACAGACTACTTGATATGAAGGATATTGATGTAAACAAGATATCTGAATGGGTAAATATATTTGATATGCCCATCTTTATAATTAAATAGTCCACCAAGGAATCCGGAGAAAAAGTCTTGATTCCACAGAGAACAATCCTGATTCTGCGGAATTCTGCGGAGAACATTTCTTGATTCCGTGGACATTAAAAAACAACCTAAAATGACCAGTTATCAAGCTAAAAATTATAAAGTTCTAACAATCAAGTAAAACCCTTCATGAAATAGCTACAATTAATTGTAATTAGTGGTTAGAATAATCGAATAATCATTTTTGAGAATAAAAATCCAATATTAAATCTATTATTTTTTTAATTGCTATCGTTTTTAATAATTACTTTCTGTTGCAAAGACTATATTGTCATCCAAACCATGCCCATAGTAACCACATTTTAGAGGATAGCCTACCTACTACTTAGTATGGGTGTAATATTTATTTATTCTCTTCTGCATTAGCATTGTTATTGCCAGGCATAGAGAGGATCTATAGTTCAGGACACAGTTTCTGTCAGGAATGTGGGACCATCCAGCAGTGCAACTAGCAGGAGGGAAGCTAAGCTATTCCCCCAGGCTCTGTATGAGGTGGCCACTGGCCAAACCATGTACAAATAAATCGTTTTATAATAGTAGTAATGACTACTCCCGCCGCTCTACTGCCACTCGTTCCGCGATAAATTCTGTGATCGCGGATTCCTGGGGGGACTAATTAAAGGACAATTTATGTAGCGGTTACTTCCTCATATCTTGGCCCGTTTATGGCAATGTGATTGCGGTGAATGCAGAGCTAACGTCGATTCATCTGTGATATAGGTACCTCCCCCGTTAAAAAATGTCAAGTAAAGGTTTTCTATAAAAACAAAAGTGAGAGCTAGCAGGCGGTAGGAGAGGGGTTGGGGGTGGAGGAGAGTAGAATGGGAGGCAGGGAGAAATACAGAGGCAGGGAGATGTAGAGCCAAGGAGGAGAGGGGGCAGGATGAATGGACTCTCGACGCAAGGGTCCAGCAGCCAATGAACTCATAAATTGTTGTTTGTGGTTGTTAAAACGTACTGTATAAAAGTTGGTCAAATATTAGCCTTAAAAATCACTGCCTTATCAAAATTATGATAATGGACTTACTGCCGCAATCACGGTTCTCTCCAAAGACGTGCGGAAAACACTGCCCACCAATCTCATTTCATGGCGGAATCGCCCTCTGATCCTCATTGCTGCATTCAACCACTCATTTGGCTCCTCTTCTGGCTCTTCTTCAGCCACCTCTGGTTCCTGGTATAAACAGAGGATAATATTAACTCCGCTCACTTTAACTCTGGGGTCCCCATTTTGGGAATGTCAACTTAAAAGTGTAATAATAATAATAATAATAATAATCCTATTACATAATTACATTAGTACACTTATCTGATAATGCCTGAAGCCATAAAGACAAATATCAAGTGAGTTATCCACTTGAAAACAGATAATTCACAAAAAGGGCAATAACTCCAATTAATTTGAATTTCCACCTGGATTTTGAAAAAACAAAGGGTTTGAAATGGCTAAAACTCTAGATTGCTACATCATATATACAAACAAATATTTTTTGGAGAGTCTGCCGGAAAACGTCCAAAGTCGTGTGAGCGTTTTAAAGTTTTAAAGTTTAAATCACGTTGCTAGGCAAAAGTATGCCAGAGTAATGTGGCGCCAAAGTTTCCCCAAAGTCCCCTATTCAAAGTCAATGGGGTTTTTGGGCGTTGTTTTTTGCGAATTACATTGCCATGGTAACGCGGATCAGAAAGAAAAGTAATAGCAAGTTTTTCCCGGTCGAGCTGCACGTTTTGATATATATATATTGCGGGGGTGGCGTAAATTGTGCGGCAGTTATTACGTGCCAAAATTTGCAAGAACATTAATAAAGACTTAAGTGTGGCGGATTACAGTGTTTTGCCATTGCATGGTAGGCACAATTAATAATAGCATCAGGGTATGTGCACACTATCAGGGTACATGTAAAAATATACAAATATACATACTGTATGTACATATCTACTTACATGTTTAGCAAGTTGGGCAAGGAAGAAGCTTGATTCCCCTGACCTATGTAGCAAGGAGGGTGCATAGGCAGGCCAGACGCCACCACCAACATTGCCAATATTGGGGACGTTGAGTAAATCTGCATTCGATCCAGAAATTGGCCCCTATTGTCAAAGTGCTTCAGTTCAGTCTCTAGCTTGAATATTTCACTGCATGCACAATGAATCTAGAATATATCCAAGTAAAAAAAAACATTATATTACAGAAGAAAATTAACTTTTACACAATGTTACATTTCTTTTAGATGGATCTCTATACAAAGGAATTTAGTAATAATGTTTGTTTTCATCCGTAGTCCCTAAAGCTAGCCTTACACCTAACAACTTTGAAAAGATTTCTCAGTCGTAATAAAATCGAGACGAGTTGCGGCGCGCTCCTGTGATTCGGTCGTTACTCAATCATTAAATGTGAAATGTGATTTCTCAAGGAAATCACCATCTCTTATATGGTCACTTTGTCACCGTGAACAGTGCCCTTTGCCTGCCACAAGTAGTGACACGTCTGACACCTGTTGACCTATAAAACAGTTTATAAAATAGCCATCAAAATGCCAAAGAAATAAGTGAAACTTTAAACTTGGTACGCTACCGCGGTAAATGCTCAGAAATGGCCCCGTTACCCGGCTCGGGGCGGGTCCGAAGACCTCTACTCCGCACACAGTGACCAGTCCATCCCTGATGGTCGAGTGGCTAGGATTCGGCGCTCAGAGTGGCCACTCTGTCCGGAGTCTGGCTACTCTGTGGCGAGTGGCCACTCCGGACAAAGTGACCACTCTGTGCTCCTGGTGGTGGGCGTGGCACGAGGACCTGCAGGAAGAGACATTATTATCATATTATAATGTTGATAAGTTGCATAGTTGAATACAAGTTGGGATTGGACCGGAAAAATACAATTAGTCATTGCGGTACACTACACTGTTAAGATACCCATGTACCTGACTTAACTACTGGTATACAATATACACTAACACTAAGATACCCATGTACCTGTCAAACTACTGGTCTACAAGATACACTACACCACTAAGATACCCATGTACCTGACTTAACTACTGGTATACAATATACACCAACACCAAGATACCCATATACCTGTCAAACAACTGGTCTACAAGATACACTACACCACTAAGATACCCCCATACCTGTCAAACTACTGGTCTACAAGATACACCAGTGAGACTCCCTAATCGGGAGATAAGCGCCCGTCACGTCGCATACACAAACTTTAGAAGGCAATCGTAGCCCATCAGGGGGGAATATGGAAAATGGGACAGATCCATGTTGATGACATGACTTTAGAGATACTGTGTACCGCTTTAAGTGAGTTTAGGCCAAAATCTGTAGGAGCAATGTCCAAAAATATGTTTTGCAATAATCTCCACAACGAACACCTCGGAATCCCCAGGAGGAAGTTCTTAACGTTGCTCAGGAAAGGGAAGTTGTAAGAGCAGGAAGAAAGCGAGACTATCTTAGAAATGTTCTTTGCTAGTTACAACTTATTGTTACTTGTTTTTATAATTTTTCACCCTATACTTTAACATTACTAATATTACAGCACTACTCTCACTAAAACATCTGAGTTTACAAAGTTTGGAATATTTTCATACAATTTTGCCTATCAGTTGATGACACCTTGGTGAACAACTTCTCTATTCACTATATGTGTTTTCAATGAGGTCTTGAGGCTCATTTACTATTCAGAAGGCAAAATTTCCATAGGCGGCGAGCTTTTTCAATCATCTTTTGTGATGTTTTACACTGCATTTGTGAATTTTCAGGGGTTAGCTGACATTTGGTGGGACAAGATTAGCCACAATCATTGTAGTATTGTGTCCACAACTGTTCCAATTTGGGCATACATTTTAGGCGATTTTTTCCCTGGACCCCCCTGGGGCTTAAGAAGAGTGAATTAGTGGCCACTTGTTTCTGCCCCACCCTCTGTGTTGTGGCTGTTGCTTCTCGTTGGACTTACCTGTTATGGCCACACACCCCTAGTCCTCCTCCTGAACCTGTTGGCCCCTCTGTGGGGCGGCCTGTAATTACATTCAAAAGGTCAGAGAAACAAAGCTAAACACATTAAAACGGACCAAGGAAACCTGTATACGGTAACCTTAGAACAGTGCACAGTTTCACACCTTTATTAAATACAAATCAGAATAGCATTAAAGCACATTAATTATTAGTCAAGCTCTGTTCTGTGCAACATCAAATAAATGACATTTGTATTCACATTCCAGTGTTCAATGCCAAAAACACGACTAAATTGTTAATCACAATTATTTGTGTGTCAATTAATGTAAAATGTCATAGTGGTTGCAGCATTACCTGCGCGGCATAAAGGACCCTGTGCCCGAATCAGCCGAATGTAACTGGAATCACATGTTAACAAAATAAATAACCACAAATAATGCATAGCTATTTTTTCCATCATCCCCTCCGGCCAAATACAGAGTGGAACCTATGTGAAATAAAAAGGAAAAGTCTGGGGTTCTATCAGCTGAATCAGGAACTCTTACCAGTGATCGATGTTATGTCCACTTTAAGGGGGAAGTCGGGGTGGGAGGCTGCCTTTGTGATAGCAGCTTTCAGCTCATCATTAGTTGGTGCCGTCCCACGCTTAAAACCCAATTCCACTTCCACCCACACTGATCCTGGCCTAAACAAATTATATTGAAAGTCTTGTTTTAGTGTTAGGCCTACGTACATATTTTTATTTTACTGTATAAACATTGTTAATCAATTAATGAAGCATTTGATACAGTTATGACCATGAGTGCTTACCTCATAGACAATCATAGACATAAACAGAGCAGATGCTTGCTGTGTTGTCCAATGCTTTCCATTGGAGCAATGCCTCAATGTCACTGCCATCAAGGACTCAATGTACTTACTGTATGACTAAAAATAAACACCACACAGTTGAAACTTACACAGACTTCAGCTCCTCCTATACACGTTGTTGTCCACTGAGAGGAGTCCATGGCTCAGCGTCATCAGCTACCTAAAGAAACAAAATAAAAAACCCATACATTAGATATTTTACCAAGATAAAATACAACAAGAAATGTTTGTACACTATACTTACAACATCAGGAATGACATGTGCATCTTCAGGGCCATTTTTTTATTGGCCTAAAATGTTGTCTATATAGACCTATATACATTCATGAAACCACCTGCTGACCGCCTGTCAGCATTGAGCAATTTTATTTATAGGGGGGAATAGTTTGGGCCCATTCACTCACTATACACTATACTTTAAAGGAAAAAAATACCCCCAAAAATCTGCTTTAAGTAGCAATATGTGAGGGGTCAAACTAGGGATTTTTAGTTATTCTGAATCCATTGCAAGCATTTGTTTTGCATGAAAAACATTCCTTGGGCTAAAAACACCCCCAAGAAAATTGTGACAAGTGATGACTCATCACTAAACCATAGTTTTGTGTGGCTGATTTTAGGCCAAGGAATATTTTTCATGCCAAACAAATGCTTGCAATGGATTTTCAAAATAATTATAAACCCCTGGTTTGACCCCTCACATGCTATTTAAAGCAGATTCTTGGGGTATTTCTTTCTTTTATAGTATAGTGTATAATAAGTGAATGGGACGCACACTTTTACCCCCATAAATGAAATTGCTCAATGCTGACAGGCGGTCAGCAGTTGGATTCATGACTGTATGTATATAGACAATACTTTAGGCCAATAAAAGAAACTATATACCACATTTCATACCCCACCTCAGCCCCCACAACATTGTAAAACGTGATGACTCATCACTAAACCATAGTTATCTCTGGCTGTTTTTAGCCCAAGGAATGTTTTTCATGAAAGACAAACGCTTGCAATGGATTCAGAATAATTAAAAAACCCTCGTTTGACCCCTCACATGCTACTTAAATCAGATTTTTGGGGGGTATTTCTTTCCTTTATAGTTAGTGTATAGATGGGCCCCAAAACTTTACCCCTATAAAAGAAATTGCTCAATGCTGACAGGTAGTCAGCAGGTGGATTCATGACTATGTATATGGACAATATTTTAGGCCAATAAAAAAGAACTATATACCAAATTTCAGACCCCACTTCAGGGGCAGAACCCTGTTTTTTGTCCAAGATTAGGATTTGTGATATGATGAAGTCACTATACATTTATCTCCAGCAATAAAAGTGTAAGAAATGTTACAACATTTTGTTTTGGGGTTTTAACCTAAATGGAAGCCAGAGCTGTTAAATAAACACTACCATGATTTCGACACCAGTTTTTAGTTTGCAGTGCTTTTAGTTTGGTGTGACAAAAAGAATGCTGGCACTACAGAATAAAAGAGATGGGAAAAATAGGATGCTGCCTGTCTGGCGTGTTGTTCTGAAGCAACATTTCATTTGTCACTCACTTATCTCCAGCTGCCTCTGGATCCTGGTGACTGCTCTCCATTCCGACATGTCTCCACTACGACAGTGACTTCTTATCGCCGGAGTGGCAGCACTTCCATAGAGGTTAGGTTTAGAGTTAGGGTTAGCGATAGGGTTAGTGTCGGAATGGAGACATGTTGGAAAGGAGACACGTCGGAACCCTGGATCCTCCCTTTCCCGAAAGGACACTTGAGTCTCATTGTATTGCGTCATGACCTCCACACACTTCCTGGATAGCACTGTGTGCTGGTGGAAAGGAGAGCGAACACAATGTTGAGACAGAGGAGGGGTTTCTGCTTCAAAGGCTCTCTCACAATGTACAATCTCATGATTTAATAACCCACAATGCAACACAATGTTGCAATAAATAACGACAGAACAGCTTCAGTTATACAGACCCCTGTGGCCTACAACACGGCTGGGAATTTCTAAACAGTGGCGAGGTGCTAAATCTTTGGCTGTGGCTGGTGGGTTTGCATATTGCCAAACATCATTATCCATCTGGCTGAAATATGGGGATGTGGCAGCATTTACCAGCTACATGGGCATTGTGTAAATTGTTTTTCTTTTTCCTTTTTTCCTTTCCTGCAACCTAAGCAAAACCAAAAATAATCCATGATCAACTATATTGTGATGTTGGCTGTATAAAACATGGAGAGAGATTGTACTGTAGGTCTTTTAAAGGCACCTCTCTAATGTACAAACATGAACAATGAGCAGTTACATGTATAATGTCTTGACTTGCATTGCGTTTTGAACTTGTTATTTGACCATGTATCTAAGCTATCAAATAACGTATCTTCTGCTAAGCAAAAAAAAATTAGGAACACAATATCCCTTGTTTCACTACTGCTACCTAAAATCTGGGACAAAACGCAGAATCATGGATAGTGTCCTGACCTGAGTTTTCTGGATTCGGAAGTCAACTGAGGTTCTGTTAGCCATGTCATCCATGGGCAAGCTTTGTTCCATAGCTTTAAGGAGAACACAATACAGTATAAAAAGAAAACTGAGAAATTACGCTATGGTTAAACTTACATTTTATCTTGGCTCGTACAATGTTCGCAGTGCCTTTGATGTTGTTAGTTAATGTGTTGAGTTCATCCTTTGTTCCTAGATTTGAGAGGGGGAAAAAACAAGACAAAAAATACCGGTAGGTGTTTGAAATATGTTTTCCCTTTGAAGAGACATTGTATGCATGTATTCAATGCAGCTCTCCTTAATTGTAATATTGGAAAAGATCTTCATCTTTTCATGTAACTTGGCAACTGCCCAGTGGCAATATTTCCCCAACACAAAAAACAAAACGCAGGCCTGCTCTGTTCCCCATGGTGACCAGTGCAACATCACAGATGCTTTAAAAACCATCAAGCACACAGGGGTGTCGCACCAAATTGTGGGCCCTGGGAACATGGATTCACTGCGGGCCTCCTATGAATGAGAGCAGCTTGTCAATCTACTATTTTTCAATAGCTAAAGTATAAAATAATTAAGGCCCCTCTACCACCTTGGGCCCTAGTAACTCAGTCCCACTTTTCCCCCCTTGTGTGACGCCCCTGCAAGCACATGTGTCTGGTTCACACTTCCTAACATGTGAGAAATGAATGGGTTCAACTGAAGGGTCTTTGTCTATGGCAGGGTACTGGTGGGGTTCTCAGGCCTCCATACTGGATCAGTTGTGACTCCCAAACAAGGCCAGTGATTGATTCTTACAGCTGAAACAACAACCCTCCTCAAGCTTGATTCTAAACAAGCAGAGTAACCACTGGCCAGCATCTAAAAGAATACTGCCCCCCTCCTCCCCCCACCCACATCTCTGAATTAGCCTACTTTTTATTATAGGATTTCAATGCTGCTATTAGTTAGGTACTATTCAGTCGATATTGAGTTTGTGTGATTTACGCTGTCATAACTGGTATCACATTAGGGATGAAGTTATAGTAAAAAAATATATATATAAAAAAAATATTTTTGGGCCTTTTTCTGCCTCTATTGATAGTACACACAGTGTAGATTGACAGGAAACAGAGACAGGGGAGTGACACACAGCGAAGGCCGCCGTGATCGGGACTCAAACCCGCGACACACTTTCAGGTTTCGAGCCTATGTGGTATGTGCCTGGACCAATAGGCCAGCGGGTGCCCAGCTATGAGTGATTTTCACTATTTGATAAACACTGCTGTGATCTTGAGAGGTATTGTCATCACAGACAAAGAATTCCAATCGGCTCCCCTGTTAATAGATCTGTGAGTGACGACATGTCAGTCACCCTGGATGCTTAACT
This sequence comes from Nannobrachium achirus, assembly GCF_963921795.1. Classification (NCBI taxonomy): domain Eukaryota; kingdom Metazoa; phylum Chordata; class Actinopteri; order Myctophiformes; family Myctophidae; genus Nannobrachium; species Nannobrachium achirus. The sequence goes on along the minus strand of NC_137832.1, from coordinate 21,793,195 downwards.
ATCCTTGAAGGATCGCTATAGAGTCTCCCCTTTGAATAACCGATGAGGAAGTGGGACTGCCATTTATCCATGTACAATGAAAAAGAGAATCATTGTTCCAATCTACGGCCCCTTCAAATCCCAGGTTAAAGTAGGCATGCAACCTGTAGGCATTTGACATTCATTTAATGTTTGACAAACAACGACAAGGTTTCTCATTATAACTTGCGCCAGCAGAGTGGCAAGTACTGCGTTCGGCTGTGTAGATAGATAGATAGATAGATAGATAGATACCTTTATTATCCCACAGGGGAAATTCAGTTGCCCAGAGGCAGCACAGCAGTTAAGGTTACAAGTTACAGAGAATTAAGAAAAAGAAAAAGAGTACTGTTAGTAGTATACATATAGTGTAGGTAGGTAGGTATGTATGTAGGTAGGTAGGTAGGTAGGTATGTAGGTAGGTAAGTAGTAGATGTGGCTGGTAGGTATATATGTATGTATGTATGTATGTACGTAGGTAGTTAGTTAGGTAGGTAGCTAGGTAGGTAGGTAGGTAGGGTAGTTAAGTAGTAGATGTGGGTGTTTAAACCCGTAGCCCAATCATGGACCAGCATTTCTGGCAACGTCATCATTAACAGCCAATGAGGGACCAACATTCATGGTGATGCCAGTGGTCATGCCGTGCTCTGTTGGCGCAGGATATACATGGCCTACTTGTGCACAAGGCGTAAGTTGGCACTCGACAGAGTGCAGTTCTAGTTATTTATGTTGCTGGGTGCGAATGGGCTTCTTGATGGTAGAAAACTTACTGTCATCCGGATTGGGTGCTGACAGGATCATGCTATGGACCTTCCTCACCTCTTCCACCTGGTAGGAGATCCTATCAATGAGCCCTCTGACTTCATCCACCTAAACCATTCAAACAGGAAACAAACCATCACTATAGAATATATGGATGATTGCATACATGTCATTTACTAGCCATGGAATAAATACTCACTTTTCTGAAAAAACACTCCATGAAGTCCACTGTGACCGAGACATCATCCTCGAACAGGTTTGTGCTGTTCTGTTGCAAGAACGGATTTTTACTGTTCTGTTCAAGTGAAATGTATGGGGATTAGGGAATATGCATGAGATGTTTTGTGGTTTTAAGTAGAACTCAACAACAACAACAACAACAACAACACATAGCCTACTGTAGTTATAGCCAGTGGTGTAAAGTAACTAATGTAGCGCTCCTGCCCCTACTGGTGGACAAAGGCAGGACCATAAGTTCTTTTAGTTATTTTATAATCCAATTAAGTTTAGATTAAAGTAATTCTTGTGTTTCAGGTTCAACGGTAAGTATTTCAAAATATGTCCTCAGCCCCTTTAATACTGTAAATAATCACTCTTCTTTCTTTTCCAGGTAACCAGAACGTAAGTATCTTAATTCCACAGTTAAACAGGTGAGTACATTACTTATTTAGCTTAGCAGGTAAGGTGAGTATACTTCAAAAACAGGTACCAGGTAAATATAAGTTAAGTGAATACTTATTAATGTTAATACCCAGAACTCAATGTCCACTCAGGCAAGTATATAAAAAATAATATTCTTTACTTAGGCAACACATAAAACAAACAACATGAAATGGTTTTTCTCTTCAAAAATATCAACAAATAATATTCGTGTTCACAGCCCTAGTAGCAAAGACACTTCAACCAGAAAAATACGTCTTGTATTATTTCAAAATTAGAAAACAACAAAACAGTTGACAGCCCAAGTTGTCAACCAATAAACCAACCAGAAAAATATCCCTCAGTAATATTTCAATTGGCTTTAACCAAAAAGTACCTTTTTGAATCAGGCCTATGCTAAATTAACCTTTATAGATTACTCCAATTAGAACCTTTAAATCCTAAAATAACCCTATTCTATTTGATCCTAAATTAACCCTAATTAATCCTAAATCTAAACCCCTTTAGAATATTATAGAATTAACCCGGTGGATTACCTTTACTTCAAACCAAAAATACTTGTTCAAAGAACAATACCTCAAAATGAAATCACACTTAATGTGGGCCCACACACATTCACACCTCACACCCTAGAACTGCAGTTCAGAATTAAACCCAACCCCTCGTTGCAGGCCTGTTACGATGCTCGGGTACGTTGTGGCCAGGATGACCCCTTCACTCTCCAGAGCAGGGAAAATAAAACAAGGTACCTTGATATGACGAGTGTTTGTGGATGATGATGAAACAGTTAACAGCCCTCTCCAGCAGCGCACCTCCGTCCCGACGTCCAAACAGGGAGAAACAGCAGGGGCAGAATGTCCAAAGCACTTGAACATGCCAGTTCACTGCTTAAACGACTCTCCTCTCTGATCCCGACGTTTAGTAGAGACTTCTTGATTCTTTTTAGCTCCACACTGTCCCTCTGCACTAGTGAGACTGGACGCTAAAAAGCCACTAGCCCTCGCTGGTTTAGCAAACACTGTTAATCACCTCACTTGTAGAATATCACGGTGTAAACGTCTGTCTGACGTTCAGTCCACTTCCACACGTGAATACTGTAATTTATTTTAGCTGTCGTGCAGACACACTAACAAAACTACAGACCAATACTTTGTTAAATATAAAGTTACAAACTTTAGTCACAGAGCAAACTGACGCAGCCTCTGTGCTCCTCCATTCTTCTCTCTCGTCTCTCTCCTTGATTGGACCCACCCGCACCTGTTCACTCACTCACTCACTCCTGGCTCTAAACCACCCATCACCTCATTCACCAATTACACAAAGGTAACCAATAATTGAAACCAATAATGACATCATCCTATCTTACTGTAGGCTTTTTACTTTACCCAAAAATAAGTCACCTTTCAAAATAAAAGCACCAGTCACTGAGACTGAATAAAACACAGTTCCACCATATTATTACCCATTAAATATCCACCGGGTTACACCAAGTAGATTTACTCAAGTACGGGTACAATTTATAGGTATTTGTACTTTACTGGAGTATTTCCAATTTCTGATACTTTTACTTTTAATCCACTACATCTTGGACTCAAATATTGCATTTTTACTCCACTGCCTTTATTTGAACACTATAGTTACTAGTTCATTTGTAGATTTTTTTTATTATTATTACAAAACATACATTATAGCCACTTCAGCCATGAAGTGAGCTTATTGTAGATCGGCTTTAGGCCTATACATTTTATTTTATAGGCTAGCCTACATTTGAAAGCTTGTGAAATGGGACATTCTGCATAATGAGTATGCAACAGGTCAGGATGTTACTGAGTTTGAAGTCCGTCAAAATTCGTTTTCATTTTGATACTTAATTAGCATTAATAATTTTAGATAAGTTATTATTATTATTATTACCCTACCCTTATTATTAATATTATTATTTTACTGTTTTCTTCACTGACGACAACAACAACAACAACAACAACAACAACACAGTGGTCATGCTTATCCAATCGATGAGTCGTAGGCTCGTAGCTATAGGCCTACTTACAGCTGCAGTTAATTCTCCAAATCGATCCTTCATCACAGCGTCTTTAAGCTTATTATCCTTATCCAGCCTGGTGACGCGAGGTTAATTATCCTACACCCGTTGGGTCATTCTGAACTCCACCATACAACGCATGATGGATTAACAATAGTTGGATAGTTCGCACAAGAGGGTTGACAAACATCTTGGAGCTCGACAGGAGAAACATGCGTTACTTTCCTTTCTAGAATATTACTTGAAGGTTTGTTGAAATAGGCTAGCCCCACTACTGTTTGAGGAGCTCCATAAAAAGCGGATGGATGGAGCCATGGAGGTTTCGTATTATCTACGGAATATGCAGTTCTATTTCCAAGGTATTTCCTACAAACAGTATCTCTGGGATCCACAACACAAACCAAACCGCCTGACTTTCTTTGGAAACGCCTCTCTGGGATGCGCGCACAGGCGCGATCTGAGCCCATCTCTGTCTGTGCTGTGGCTGTGCGACAGACAGACAGTCTCTCAATCTTAAATTGATCTTGTCAACTCTCTTTTGTTTTCAATCACACGACATAAAACTAACTTGACAGTCAGTTACACACGAGAAGGGTGGCTGATCAGTGATCATTAAATGATGAGCAGCTCTAAACATAGGCCACACAGTGGCGCTGTTTACTTAAATGAAAGTTTCATTTAAAGTTGACAATGACAGGCTGACAGCAATGGGAGAAACGTTGCTCAAATAGAGCTATACGGGACGATTGACGGGCACGCGCAGGGATACCCAGGCCAGCATGAGGCCAGCCCTCTTTAAACTTAGGTCACTCGCTTCACTCTGACTCATCTGCAGCTCGTCATGTCCAGGGGCGGTTTTTATAAACTGGGGGCTCCCCACAAAGGTAGTAAAAGAGGCCCCCCCCCCCCCATGAGCGCGTGTGAAAAATAGATATGCGTGAAAAAAAACAGTATGCGTGCGTGCGAAGTGCAGGAATTAAAAATGCCACCCTCCAACTCAATACCTATTCTGAAAAAGTGATGATTTAGCATGACAAGACGATGAACTTGACAAGACAATGAAGAGCAGAGGCAGAGGAAGCCTATTTGTTGTCATTATGGTTGGTTTTAAATACCTAACCACAATCATTTTGGATCTATTTGATTAATTTAAGAAGAGTACAGTAAGGTAGCCTATATAGAGTAGGCCTATATGTATATTTTTATACAGGACATATTTGATGCAGGACAATAATTATTTTAATAACAATAAGGGAATATCAGTGAATAATAATACTTTAAAATTATATTTTAATTATTAATTATTTAATTTAATTATTATTTTTCAAAATTTTGATAAAATTAAAGCTGCAAGCAGCAATGACCGGGCCCTCGCAGCTCTACCCACGTCACAAGGGGCAACAGCCAATCAGAAGAGGGGACAGGACTAAGTTAAACCAATTAAGGTGAAGGACTCTTGATGAAGTCATATGACACCAGCCACAAGTCTGTACGACAAACGGTTCATGAGATATAGAGGCACTTCCTGTTTGGCGAAGGGCACTTCCTGTTTGGCGAAGGAAGCGCCAATTAAGGTTAAGGACTCTTAATGAAGTCATATGACACCAGCCCCGAGTCTGTACGACAAACGGTTCATGAGATATAGAGGCACTTCCTGTTTGGTGAAGGGCACTTCCTGTTTGGTGAAGGAAGTTTGATCTCTGTGTGAAACCTATTGACTCCAGTGAGCAGTTGGTCAATTCTTTAAACAATCATAACTTTTGACAGGAATGGGCTAGAGACTTACTTTTTTTTTCTAAATGCTCAGAATAATGAGCCCAGCAGGGGGCCCCCTCTGCCTTGGGGCTCTACGCAGTTGCGTAGTCTGCGTAGAGCAAATGCCCGCCCCTGGTCATGTCTGACAGATAGCATATATAGGCCGAGCCTCAGCCTATAGCCATATAGATTAAGACTTAAATCAGACACCAGTCATGTTGCCATACCTTAGCTTTTGCCGAACTGACGCCACTGCCTGGCCGGTCTCATATCTGCGCCGCGCAATCTCCAATTACGCACCAAGTATAATGTCCTTTACGCACGCATTGAACGCCCCTCCTCAGATGATCCAAAGATGACATCACGTTTCGAATTCCCACGTCCAATCGAACAACCCAATACGCCTCCGCGGAGAATTTCTCCACTCGTTGCAAATTCAAGACTCACTCACTCACAGACACAGAACGGACTCCAAAAAACAAGCACACATACCGAGAACAGAGGTCACATCCGAGACTGACAAACTTCTAAATGGATGCGTATTTTGGACTATATCTCGTATCATGAGAGTTACTCTTTCTGCCTGATGACTGAAGACTGATTTCTTTTCACTTTTCCCCCCCTTCCTTACTATTGTTTTATTGTTATGTTTCATATCTGAGATATGGACTAATCGGGATTTTTGGCACATTGGAATAATGCGCGACTGGATTTATCATTATTTGGGAATTTAACAAGTTCCCTTGTAAAATCCTTTATGGTAGATTTCAGTTTTTTTCTTATCGCAATGGAACTTGCTTTTCAAATCCACTTTTTAATAGCCATCGTTTCATGTATTAAGGTAGGACCATTACTACTATGCATTTATTCATTTTAATATGCAACTTGAACTTTATTCATACAGCAGTTTTATAGTAGCCTGTGTGTACATTTTATTACTTCACAGGTTCATGCCCGTGCAGTACCTCCATCCAAACATCCAGGTAATAACAAAAGACAAATAATGGCCTGATGCTTTATTGACTGTTTAACCCAATTGTTTGATTTAGACTATGTGACTTGCTGTTTTAAGTGATCTAATTTACATGCCAGAATGTGACCCACAAGGCAAGCATTCTTGGATGAAATACTGGCTCCGCTAATGTTTGATTTCCAGTCAAGGAGGGCTCATAAAGAACAGCAGTTGATTATTATCATATTTCTAATTTACCTGTACACTACAGTAAAACAAATGTTATTTTACCTCAGAAAGTGTTAAAATGAATCCATGAACCCATTCAGATCAGTTTGAGCACTCTCCGGGTTAAATTAAAACTGGGGATTTTACTGTGTGTGATTGGGCTTGATTCGGGGAAAAGTCCCCTTTCTGGATACTCGTTTACCCATAAATCTCCCAATCCAGGCCTGCAGGTGTTGGCAACGGCGTCACACTACTGGCCTCTGGACGAGGTGGAAGGCATCCATGAGCTGGGGGACCAGATTGGAAACAGACCAGGTCATGTTAACGGAAGTAATATAAGTATGTGCATTATATATTTTACTCCTATGCCCACACTGCCCAGGGTGCATGGGCAACCTATTCACCGTCTGCATGGTATGCAGCTGTTGTGCCCCTGTCGAAAACCACACGTTTCTCTTCTAAAGCCACAGAGGTTGTTGCTTTTAAAGGTGCTGCTGTGTTCAAAGTGTGTTAGGATAGTTTAATTATCTAATCCCGTCTGGAAAGATCTGTGAAGTTTAATTATCTGATCCCATCTGGAAAAATCTGAAGTATGAAAGAATTGGTGGTAAACTGGCTGAAGTGCTGCATTACAGCACAAGCACATATCTCTTAATCGGATGTAGTAAGCAGGTATACTGCGCTGAGATTTACTCAAATGTGATGGATAAAAAAAGCTCATAAAAGTAGGATAAAGAGCTGAGAAACAGATCACGACTGGACTATCTGCTGCAGGCCCTCCAGGTTCACTTTGGAGTGGCTGCGGTATACGAACAGAATCAGGAAAATGTATTTTGAAAGTGTTAGATTGATTTTACCTTTCAGAAAATAAACACACATTGTGTATGCAGTTGTATGGAGTTATACCTGTAGTCCTTTGAGTGTAATATTGTCTAATGAGATGTGACTTTGAGGAGGGATCGGGTATAGACTTTCAGAGTGATGCTTGGAGAAGATCCTCCCGTAGGAGTGGGCGATATGGAAAAATACACTATCACGATATTCTTCCAAGCTGTATCACAATAGACAATCTTATCAGTTTTTATGATTATTATTATTATTTTTTCAGGTTACTTAACAGTAAGTAGCCTACAACCACCTACAAGGTAACAGAAACTACAAGAAAAGGAAGTAACAGACCAGTGGTCCTCAAAGTGGGGTCCAGGGACTCTCTGGGTTCCTTTTGGGAGGTCTAAATTGACTCTTACAAGTATGTAACTCTGATGGTATACAAATGAAACCAAATCCATTTGGTTTCATTTGTATACTGTCATAGTCAAGGGGAGACATTGACAATTGTAAAGTTTGAGAACCACTGATTTAGACCAAAATGTAGGTTTAAATGCATTCTGCAATGAATCTCTGTATTAGCAATTCAACAGGATTTTTTATGAGGCTCCCTCAATGTATCACGATATATAAATATATATATATATATATATATATATATATATATATATATATCGTGATACAATGAGGGAGCCTCATATATATATATATATATACACATATATATATATATATATATATATATATATATATATATATATATATATATATATATATATATATATATACGATATCTCTGAAAAGGAATATCGTGGAGACATTGTATCGTCTCAACGACATTTATCACCATATCGCCCACCCCTATCCTCCTGTGATCCACTCTGAGCCCATATAGTAAACACCTGCAGGTGAACGGGCTGCACCCCCTTGAGCACAGCCAACATTGCACCATGGCTCAGCATCACTCTCTCTCATACCTGTGCACCACCACGTTCCTCCTGTGTTGTCTTTCCCTGCACTCTCACCTGCACCTCTGTTTTTGTGTCCATGCAGCTCGTGCGTTGAATCATCACCGCCTCTCTTCTCCTTTTGTCCTCTGTTTTGTCCAGCTCTCAGAATCCACAACCACACTGTGCTCCCCTCCTCCCATAACTCTTCCTATGTGTATACCAATGACACTAACATTTCTGCAACCGTAGGTGAGGATCACTCCCGCTCACCGAAATTAATGTTTGCACTGTGTCATCCACCCACTGTCCCCACTTGTCTTGTCTCTGTGCCCAGCACACACATGCAGCACGCTACAGGTGATGTGACTGCGTCATACACGTTTTCTTCTCTTTTCTTTTTTTATGCAACACATGAGGTACCAATAATGTGTAGTTAAAACCTTTTGTTTTGTTTTTGTTTGGAAATTAAATACACTTGTGTCGAATCCTTTCAATCTGGATTTAGAATAGCGCTGATTATTTGTTAGTTTTAGGCAAGCCAGCCGTACCACACAGTAACACATTTGAGCCACTGTTTAATATCTATCATTAAATGCTGACAAGAAATCTTAAGAAACCTCGAGTTTGTTTTTTCAAAGAAGGTTTACGATTCGTTTAGAAAGTTTGAATAACTTAATATAGAATATAAACTTTATGACAATTATGATGAAGACTGTTATTATTATTATAGACAATCTGGCATGGAAAATAATGTCCTTCATCTTTGATTTTCCTGTAGACATTGTTGAGGGAATGGTCAACAAGGGCATCTTTCTGAATGGAGATAACGGTGGAACATTTCTGCACTTTGGAAGCTACCAGAACTCCTGTATTAGTGATCCAACTCTGTGTGGTCCTGAGGGTGAGGGATATCCAACTGCTATCGTTAGGGCTGTCACAATTATTACATAATCGTCTAATCGTGATTATTTGACATTATCACAATTATTTTTTCATAATCGTGAATGTTGAAAAATGTCAGAAATAGTGGAAATAGCAGATCTACAAGCTCACAACCGCGTTGTGAGCTTGTAGATCGGCTATTTCCACTATCAATGTTATTTTTTTAAGTAGTAAGTTGTCAAATATGTCAGTAATGTATTTGTGTATTTAGTTTAGTATCAGTGTATTTAGGTTATGTATCATATCTACCATATGCAACTTCAAAGCCTAAAAGCCAAACAGAAATGTAATTATCAACGACAAAAACACAATTAAATCGTTAATCGCCAATTATCTGAGTGACAATTAATCGTCATGTAAAATGTCATATCGTGACAGCCCTAGCTATCGTCTTTTGATTGAGATACTTTTCTGGTCATATTATCACCTATTATATAAAGATAACTGGTTATGCTATCTATACAGTACACCATGATTACAGCTGGGAAATGAGATCACATAACTAGATACTAGGGGTGTAACAATATAGTAACTGAATCGAAAAATCTATTTTAATTTGCAATGATCTACTACTGTATATCGATATGCAAAAGCAAAATATCGTACCGTTTGGCTTCGTGTCGTATCGTTTTAAAATGCAGATAATCAGTCAAAGTATTTGTGCCGTGTATAATATCAGTGTTTACTTGTTTTTCCCTTTAAAAAACTGCACTATTGACACGTTTCAAACAGATTTAATTTCTTTGCTAAATACCGGTATATCGATTAAATGTATCGTTACACCCCTACTAGATACAGATACTACAGTCTGTCAGTTGTATCTTTCCCATTAGTGTCTAGTAATTATTTGTGTTCATTTTGCAGGGATCACTTTCTCCTTCTTTTGGAAGAACCAGGAGGAACAGTCCCGTTTTGCTTTTGCCTCTGGCGGGAAGGTTATGTCCAATGGTTTCTCAGTTTATGCCAATCCCTTTGGGGGATATGTGGAGTTCTATACTAGACGGGACAACAAGAGATGGAAGGCCAACATCAGCATTCCAGGTACTGTAAAAGGCGTGCTGTTTTGTTTCACAGTTCCTGTGTGAGATTCCTGTACTATGTATCCATAAGGAATGTATTTTGGAAGATTTCTAATTTCCAACCATGTTAAGTTATGTAATTACATTTAGGTTTTGGCTGATTATAACCAGATGTAGCCTAGAACAGCTGAAAGGCGCAAAGAAAACATTTCATGAATGTCTCTCACTCTCACTCTCTCTCTCACTCTCTCTCTCTCTCTCTCTGTCGCAAAACATGTAATTATCATGGATATGTGTCACATTTGCCATCTTGACTGTGACACGCTAATGTAATCCAGCTGTGGTCATTTGTAAAAGACAAAAATTTAGCAGCAATGAGAGACCATACAGTATTAATATTTGACATGGTTCAGTTTAGGTATTAAGCATAACATCGGCATTTTAATAAGGCAAAATGGTTCCTTCACTCCCTTAGCCCAGAAAGATCTGATAAGCTGTTTTGAAAGAAAACACATATAAAACCCCTCCGCAAGTTAAAATCTGAGGCTTTTTTCCTTTTTTTACCAGTCAGCATTGCAATAAAGGAAAAAAAGACAACATTCTCAAATGACTTCTGTCATTTTGTTTTTGTTACAATTACCCAAGGTTGCGCTTGAGAGGCGTCATAACTCAAAGGCCGCTTTTGCTTTGTGCCTTCAGTTACAAATCATCAAACATCATCTGTTTCTCATACAGCGTATCATGTTGAAATTTCACAATATAAACCTAAGATTTGTTAGTTTTCTGAGTTCTTACAAGTTAGGGAAGAGCATTACTTGATGGCTTATGGAAGTTTGCACACTGTCAGGTCTCAAGGTACCCCAGAGGCATGCAATTGTCAGCAGGGTGTATGAACACTGTTGTCTCTTTCACCGTTCATTGAAACATCTCTTTAAATGAAATAGTTAAATGGAGAGTTAAGACGTGTGAATATAGGGTGGTCTGTCACACATATGGTTTGTGTTTGTGCTTGCCACAAAGGCATAGATGTGTTTCGTCTGTTCTGCGCCGTAGGCTGGAGTATTTTCATACAGTGAATGCATTGTCTGTTGAGACTTCATTGTCCTTTTACCTCAGCGCGCCAAGGGGAAGTAATTTCTCCTTTTTGAAGGACAATTTGCAATATTTTGTTGTAAACATTGAAGGGAAAGTGTCCTCGGAGCCAGAACCGACTGGCGGTAAGGGGCCTGGAGGAATAGCTGTAATGATGATGCTGAATAACTGGGGCACATTGGGGCTGTACAGGGTGGAGAGCAGTGAAAGGGCAGCTAAAATGTTTTAGACACGGAGAGCTAACAATGGAGAGTTTTGTTGTGTCACCATCAGGCTTGTCTTACATAGTGTATACGATACAATTCTCAGTGTTGGTTTAACTGTAAAATTGACCCTTATGTGTAGTTGCATATCGTCGTTGTCAGGTGTATACCTTGTATGTCCAAAACCGGTTTGTATTTATCACTTCTAAAAACGATTTTAACTAGTGAAAATATCTGCTATTTCCACTAGTTTTGTGCAACAGTCTTGATGAAGCAGGGCTTTTTTTTTTTTACTTGGAGATAGGTTTCTGCCCAACAGTAATAATAATATACAGTAATTCCTTATTTCTTTAGAGTACATCTACAAAAACCTTTATAGTTTATACCTGCACAAAGTCGTGTGCCTTTGTCCATTTTGTTGATTCGCCTTTTCTCTTCCCTTGTTTCAATTCACCACCGTTATCTGTTGTTTCATTATTTGAAAAAATGATTATTACAATCGTTCTGCTCCTGCAGGGCCTTACTGGACTCACGTTCTCTTCACGTGGACATGGAAGGCTGGCCTGAAGGTCTACATCAATGGCACGTTCAGCATCGGCGACCCCACGGGCAGCGAGTCCGGCTACTACGGCGACCCCAACCCCAACCTCGTCATCGGAACGGGCAACGACAAGGCGTACAGCCGCTACGTGACGGGGGCGTTTGACGAGTTTGTCATCTGGGAGCGGGCCCTCACTCCCAGCGAGATCCAGCTGTATTACAACGGCGCTATAGGTAGGAGGCCTGCTGCCCGCCAAGAAAGCATTTCCTCTCCTTTCTACGTCATTAAATTTAAGTTGTTATCATTCGGGTCCCTCGACTGTACTTTGAGGAGATACGGGTTAAGAAGCAATTTCCGTCTTCTGTCCTAACTACATTCCATGCACAGCATTCATGCATGTCAGAAGAACAAGACATTAAACGGTGCAAATACGCCCCCACTTTAAAAAAAAAAACTTCTCACATGCCTCGACCACAGAATAGTTTCATGACCTCTACCTTATAAGTGCCAGTGTTTCACATAGTTCTGCCTTATAAGTATGTATTACTGTGCAGCGGTATACTTACTGTGCAGATATACATAACTAACATCACTTTCTGCTCTTGTTGTTGTCATCTCTTTGTGTACCTTCCTTGGAACAGTATTAGTGGGCCATAAATCCACAAAACATGTTGATGTTAACTTATTCTGTATTTGTGATACTGTCCTGGTGCATTAGTGATAGTAAAAATCTAAGCAAACCAATCTTTCTCTTTGGTAGCTAGGGAAATATTATTAAACGCCGGGCCATTTCAATGCATTTACTGCGGTAGAGCTGGATGAACCACATTTTGTTATGTGTGGAAAATACTCTTTATGAAGGGTGTGAGCCACCTTCCCTCTGTTGTGTGTCTGCAAGTAGTGTAATCCAATTACTGTACTGTATGGAGCCTAATGGTTATGATGTACAACGCAGCATAGGATGCACTGCCATGTTGTCATCTCTGAAGTTGCTACCAAAGGCAATAATTCCATAGAGTATTACCAGATGCAAATAACAAGACTGTTATGGCTACAGAAAATATTTTCACTTCTCCAGAGCAGCCATATGAAATTGAGCATCGAGCCAAATAGGAGCAGGAATAATTTAGAATGGCTCTAATGTACATCCTTCTACACGCATACGGCTGTCTGATTATTTGACTACACTGTGAGGTATGTGCTGCATAGGCCTACTTCTGACCCACAATGTTGTGCATTTCTGTTAATAATAATATTATAGTTTCATGGAGGTTACAGTTTCTCCTTTGGACAACTATTGGACATGGTTGATGCATCATAAGCTATTTTAGTGCTGAACAATCCAGCCACAATGAATGCAGTAGTACAGTAGATAGCCTGGTTAGGATCAACTCAGCTCCTGTGATAGAAAATAAGGCAATTTGTATCTCAAATGTAAGGAATAGCAAGCATGCCACATATGCAGTACTGTATATCGTCGTTGTCGGGCGGAAACCTCGTATCTCCAAGTTTCAAATGTGTACGTTCTTTCGCAAAGCAAAGCCCTGCTTCATCATACAAGGCCGTCGCACAAAAGTAGTGAAAACAGCAGATCTACAAGCACACAACGCCTCGCGCCGCGAGGCGTTGTGTGCTTGTAGATCGGCTGTTTTCACTAGTTTAAATCATTTTTAAAATGATAAACGCAAAACGAACGGTTTTGGACATACAAGGTTTCCACCCGACAACGACGATATGTTGGCTACTTGTTCACCACATGTTCTTTGTTATTCAGATTTGTTTTCGCTTGACCTCAAAGTCTGATCCTAGATTCTTTGAAGCACCACATTGTTCTCTTTGCAATCTACTCCTGTGCCAATTTACCCTGTTGTTTGTTGATTAGGGTTCATGCCATTTACTCTGATTTTGCACTTGTAACTCACACTGGAAAAGACAATTAGCTAAATGGCTAAATTGAAATTAAAGTGAAATATAACAAATAAGTATACACTACAACACAAAATACTTCCAAAACGTCAAGGATGTTCACAATTACAACACCAGAGGCAGCTCCACAGATCACGTCCAACCCAGAATTGGCTCAAACAATGGGTTTTATTCGTTCTCCTGCCATGCCGCAAACATGTGGAACTCCCTTCCGAAGGCCTTAAAGGAGTGTAAATACATACCCTTCTTTAAAACCGCTCTGAAAAGTCACTTATGTACAGGCGTCTGGTAAAAAAAAGACATACTGTAGCCTTACCTTCCCTTGACCTCTCTACTGTAAATACCATTTATTTGATCTTTTTTGCTTTACGACAATGTTATATGAGTTAAAAAAAAAAGGACCCCAATTGAAACAAGCCCGGAGGCTTTCTTGCCGAGTTTATCCTTTTTGTTGACCTTGTACCAGTGAACTGTACTGTCATGAAACTGTAACTTTTCCCTTGCAAACTTCTAATAAAGTCTTCAATCAATCAATCAAACAAACAAACAGTGGTTCAGACATAAACAAGTAAGACTCTGGTGTAATTCCTATTTTCAAAGGTTCTTCCATATCATCCACTCTAGATCAAACCATGGTTTTACCCACAACACCTGCTGTTACCCAAGATGTCACTTCAACTACTGAAACAACTGTGAGTTCACTCCCCCTGTCTCTTTATCTTCCACGCTCTCATACACATTATATATGTATACAATAGAATATGAATACATTTTTAAACGTCTGTAATTCTCAAGATTAATACTGTTTCAGGTCTGCTTACTTTTTTTCTCGTGTGCAAAGGCCTATTGATGGAAAGCATACAGAATGCAATTGGTTTTGAATTAAGTCTCTTAGCCTCTTTGGCCAAAACAGACGCACAGTAGTTCTGCCAGGAAATGAGGTGGAGGTCTGGAACCGTCGTAAACACAAACAATTCGTTTCTTATGGAACTATTGTTTGCTTTGAAGGCTGAGGGGTTGGAAAAAGAAGAGGGGTGGGGGGTGGGGAGTATTGGGAGCACATGTGAATGGTCTTGTCCCGTTTATTAAATGGCTGTTGTGGAGGTAGAGTAGAGGGAAAGTAGAGACAGCTGCTCAGTGCTCAGCAACTACTCAAAATGGCTCCCCGTAGGGCATGGGGCTATAGGAGAGACCAACACTCTGGAACACTCAAGCCTAATTTGTACTTGGGCAACAAAAAGAGCAATGTATTTCCCCTCCAAAAAAGAGAGAATTGATCATTAGATTTTTGTTGTTATTGAGCAACACTTTGTCATCGAAGTGTAAGTCCTGCCCAGACAGTGTTCCCTGGACCGTGGCACAAGCAGTCACATCAACCTTTTTGTTTATCGTTGTTTGTCGGATGGAAACCGTTTGTTTTGTATTCCTCATTTTAAAAATGATTTAAACGAGTGAAAATAGACGATGTACAAGCACACAACGCCTCGCATCGCAAAACCATGTATGTCCAAAACCGTTTGTTTTGTATTCATCATTTTAAAAATGATTTAAACTAGTGAAACTAGCCGATCTACAAGCAGTAGATCAGCTATGTTCTATTTTCACTAGTTTTGTGCGACAGTCTTATATGATGAAGCAGGGCTTCGCTTTTACGAAAACAAATTCAAATTTGAAACTTAGAGAGACCATGTTTCTGCCCGACAGTGTACCAGCCCCTATCATGCTGTCAGTATGATGGGGGTGTATATAGTGATGGCAAAGCTTGTTTGATGCCAGTTGTGTTCACCCCCTACGCAGAGAGCCACAGATGTGAGCCGTCCGGTGGTCAGCAATCAGCTCGAGGAGCTCCATAGCTCGCAGGGCCCCGTGTCCACGCCCATGCTGGACCTGCTGAGCGGCCTGCCACACACCATGCCCAACAGGACCATTCCCCATGACACTGCCAACAACCTCACGCGGGTACTGGGATGGCAATCGAATGTGCCGACAGCGCACACACATACACATACACATGGACACACACAGTTATATGTGTGCACTGTGCATGCACGCACACCCCAGTGCACTCGTACAAAGACAGTTCACACACAGATAATATGCCCACCCAAGTGTCCATGAGGTAACGGTTCCACGATGTCCAATTTCTTCCATCCAGGCTTTTCTCAAAAGTGTGGAGGAAGTGCTGTCCTCTTCTGGAGTGGCTGAGGTAGGAGGAGAGTTCACACTGTACTTCTGTCCCACCAGGGATTTAGACAGTATTCATCACACACAGACAATGTTCATACCATAAAGTCTTAGTACGGGTACACATTATTGTGTATTATTATGTTATGCTTTAACTACTGAAAAATAGCAGATATACAAGCTCACAGCGCGGCACTCGGTGCCGCGCTGCGAGCTTGTAGATCTGATATTTTTGAAAAATCATGAAAATTAGAATTTTGATCCGATTCTACAAGTGTCTTTTAAATCCTCCTAAGGTTTTTTTGAAAACCCTATGTTTCTATGTCAGCAATCTGGCCAGCCATCGTCAAAGAAAAGGTCCTTTTCAGTCTGTTCTCGAGAGACTACTATGTCAGTGGTTCTCAAACCTTTTCATGTCAAGGACCCCCAAAATGATATTTATTTGGCCACGGACCCCCATCTCAAAATGTTTAGTTCCAGGGACCACCCAGAAGCAAACATTTAAAAATACATATATTCAAAGATTTGCACACATTTTCACAACTTTTTCAAAAAATAGCAGATCTACAAGCTCGCAGCCGCGCCGTGAGCTCGTATATCTGCTATTTTTCAATAGTTAAAGCATTCAATAATTCTAGGCCTAAAAATTAAAGCCTTAAAGTTCTTTCAATATGGATTGTACTGCAATGCTGTGTGATTATAACAGTAGAGTAATTTGCAGTATCCCAGTTAGTCAAGAGGGAGGCAGTTTATTAAAATGTACTCCCACAATAAATAATACTTGTCGTGTCAATACACTACGGTTTAAAGTATATTATTCACATGACCCTCCCTGTTTGTGCTCTCCCATGCAAGCATGGCATTGCCTGAAGAAAGACATTTTGAGCGAGTTTGTGGTCGCAGTGCACTCAGTGCTCAGAACAAGTGTGCTTGTTTTCATACGAGCAAGCTGAACCAGATGTTACCAGTGCATGGGAACACTGGCCTTGGCCAATAGATACAGCATTCAATAAAGTCCCATATGATTACCTACTCAATTCATTCAGATTCAGTCAGGAAACTTCGTTGTCTCTCATTTTTCCATTGGACAGAAATTCGTCTTAGAAATGGGCTCAGGAAAATAAAATACCAAACACAGCCAATGAGTAGTTATGGTACTTCCCCGCCTGTCCCTGTTTTGTATTGATTATTTATTCGAATCAGTTAAATTTAAAGTTATACCATGTAACTTCTTTTATAAAACAAATCTTAAAATTGTCCTAACTGTTAAATCGCTAAAGTTTTAGAACACCCACTCCGTTATTTTCAGCTTCTGAAGCCTTCTCTTTATATGTTTTCTATGAGCCGTGAGGGGGGGGAGAATTTCGCGGCAAAATTGCGTCATCATACACTACCGGCCAATCACAGCGAGGGTTATACACTGCCGGCCAATCACAGCGCATCTTGAAGCGGGGTCGCTATCACAATATGGCGGCCATATTTGTAGGCGCCCGTGTAGCTTGCCTCAACATAACAACAGCATTTACTCGGTGAAGGAGTCCGTTTCTCCGGAATGCCTGAACGCACAGGAACCAGGGACCCCTCTAAAGATAGATCTCGGCGAGGTGGAGGCAGACGCGGGGGTGGTCCGCGGCGAAAAATGGCCGAAAGACGCGGACGCGACCGCGGTTTGCTATAGAGCTACTGACCTCTAGGTGAGCAACTTACACAGTATAGCTTTAACTGAATACCGGTATGTATATATAACACAGCATTAAAATGGTCAAATAAAATAAATAAAAGTGCAAGGTGAAAAAAAAACTGTAAATAAGAACTAACACATAATCAAAACAATTCTCCTCTCCACACATCAGTTGCACAATGTTTGCTTTGATTTAAACCAAACCTAATTGTATGATCTTGAGCTGATTCAAGAGTTTGACTGTTAAGCATTTACATATTATGCCCTTGTCCTTTAAATATGTCCACATTTTCTTATGGACCGTGTGTTGAGCAGCATTCCACTCCCGTGGTCAGCGGGCTCATCGAGACGGTGGACCGAGTGATGGAACACATGGTGTCGAACTTGGAACCAAGCCCCAGCGCTCCCATCTATGTGGGTGGAAAGTCTTTTGTTGCAGGTCAGTACAGTGTCAGGTGGTGACTCACCCAATCTCTGAATGTATTTTGTTTTTTTTCTTCTTCTTTTTTTTGGACGATTGCAAAGTTTGGGAAAGAAGGATGCATTCATTGTGTTTCCTTGATGTAACACAACCGAGGGTATGCCAGGTTAGATAAGCATGTGTCACATCCCCCCCCCCTTCTCTCTCTCATGGGCGTGGGACTTTTTATTTGTTAATATTTGGTTTGTCCATGGAGAAGCTTGCTCCCGAAGGCTTGCATCAGGGGCGTCAATTGGGTATGGCAGGGGTATGCAGCTGCCATATATACCCTGGGGGGGTATATATGGCGGAAAATATGGGGGAAAATAAAAGTTACTTTTAAATATAAATCCATGAATGTCTTTTTGTCTATCTGCGCTGGTTATTATGTTGTTAAATTACAGTAAAATAACTACAAATGCAAATTTTAACAAAATAGTCACTTTAACAAGGTATTATAATTATATTCTACAGACTTGTATTGTTCACATCTTGACAAAATGGTATATTCCCAGGTTCCGCAGGTCAGCTGCACAGGTGCAATGCATTATTGTTAATTGTGGCACGTTTACTAACATGCTAAGTTTAGCTGCACTTGAAAAACCGTCCCAGGCTGCCATATCCAGCCCAAGAAACCGTAGAAACCTGGGTAAAAAACTGAAAATACTAGGGCTTTTTTTTTCAGACATTGTGAAAATAGCCGATCTACATGCTCACAACTCCTCGCAGCGCGAGGCGTTGTGAGCATGTAGATTTGCCATTTTCACAATAGAACCGTGTGATACAAAATGTAATGCCTCTTTTCCATGAGGACTCCCATCTTTGCCATACCCTACCTAGCTGAACTGACGCTACTGGCTTGCATGGCATCTTTGATCCGCCCTCCTAAGAGCAGATAACGTGTTTGTTTCCTCGGGTTGCGGGGCAGCTTCCCAGAGGCGTCAATTGGGTATGGCAAGCTATGGCAGCTGCCATACCTTGGCTACAGGGGGAAATAATAAAATGTACTGTAATCGTGCCTGTTGCTAAGGTATGGCAACATGACTGGTGTCTTGCACGTGCGCGCGTGCAAGACACCAGTCATGTTGCCATACCTTAGATTTTTCTGAACTGACGCCGCTGCAGCTTCCCCTCCATGTTGGACTCACTTTCCTGTGCCCTCTGACCCCGCACAGACTACTCTTTGATGAAGTTTCCGCAGAACTACAACCTGGACCACTACCGCTTCCCTAAACTGGGCAAGAACTACATCTCAGTGCCAGGGGAAGCTCTCACCATGCAGTGTGAGTGCCTCTAAGCCAAGGGGGGGGGCAACTTTGATCATGGAAAAGGTCCACTATATTTTCACATTCACTCCAGAGGGCCACAATGCATATACAGTCAAAAATAGCAGATATTGTAGATTTGCTATTTTGAATTGGAATCCGGAATACATTTTAGATATTTTGTAATTGGAATCCCGAAAAGTAACACTTTTATTTCATTTCAAATGCATTTATATTTCAGTATGTTAACTTTGTGAACTTAAATACAACTATATTGGACATACAACAAATATTGCGGCTGTGTCATTAAGCTACTAATATAGACTGAAGTAATTAAAGTGAGTCATGTTTGCATGGTTGGAAGTAACAGCTGAAATCAATCAGTATTCCAATATTAACCTGCGGGCCACATTAACCGGGCCGCCAGTTGCCCATGTATGCCTCTAAGCTAACGTCAGTTCCTGCACAAACATTTCACACCACATACTCATTACTCACTCAGTGGCATGTTTGGTATGTCCGATATTGTACAAAGCAAACACATTTTATTTTGAGAATGTTTTGCATAAAATAGCACACGTTATTAAAAGGACATTTCACAGATCAAATATATATGAAGTTATCCTTTGGTGTAATCCTTTTTCACTGCAGCCTATTGTTCAATAGATATTTATCTAAGATAAATAATTTAGTGCAAGATGGATTAGTGTTTTGAGGCTACTGTACCAAAAATAAACAATTTATTCAGCCTATAACCTCAAACAGTTATAGGGAGAATACAAATTCTGGTAATGTCCCTTTAAGAAGTGTTTACAAGCCTCTTTAAGTTGATTGTGAATACTACACATCGGTCTTGTGCTGATTCTGCCAAGACAAAATTGCTCGACTGCAAAGCTATTGTGAGTGGCCAGTAATTTATTATCTTACGATTTACCACAAGGTGTAGGACAGAAGCACTGTGAGACTGCCTGTGTCGCTTTATGGTCCCAAGTAGAAATCCAGTTATGCCTTATATGCTGGCAGATATGGCACAGTATTATTCAAAAGAGGGAGCACTTTTTCTCCAATTAACACTCTCATTAAAAAGAATAGCCTTTAACTCACACAGTGAACTCATTTATTTACTTAGCTCACTTTTTTTTGCCGGTGTTGGGGTTGAGGGAATTAAGGCAGCAATTATGGCAAGCTTTAAAACCATGTTTGTTTGACTCTGCGTTCAGGTCAGATTCCCTTGGCTCCACCTGGGCCCTAACTGCACTGCAGTGCGTTGCCACACTAACATTTTGATGTTCATGTATAAATAATCCATTAAAGCTCTATTATCAAAAAAATGGAATATAGATGTTATTTCTGGCAGGGAACAACCAGGACAGAGTTGACTAATAGTTTTGAACACATGGCTGTCTGTATTAAAACCTCCAAGCTGAGGTTTTATATCCTAATTAAGGGCAGAGAAAGTGTTGCACATTGGGGTTTTTTTTCTCACATTTTCTCCCTCCCTTAGGAAAGTTTTACAAGTTAAATAGCCACCAGTTGGACTGATCGCTGGTTTGATTTGGTATGGGGCATTCTGTTGACCGGGGATGGAGAGAATATGTCAATAACTTGACTTAAATATAACTCGTAAATAAACAAACAAGTAAATAACATCCCTTGTGTTGAAGCATAAAAGGCATGCTCTTCAACCTAAAGTAATGACCATCTTTTTTTTATAAGAAAGCAAAGATTGCCTAAAATTCAGTGGAATATCCTTCTGATTGTGCCATATAATATAACGGCCATATATTTCCTTTCCAAACGTATGTAGGCCTAATCTAAAGTATAATCAAGTGAAAGTAGAGCTAGAAAGGTGAAATTCAGGGAAATTGCAAGTGTGGTTGCTCTGACGCGAGTCACGAGGAATCCTCTGGGAACTGAATTCCGTCGTACTATTTATATTATATATGGTGATTTCAAGTGAAGCATGACCAAAAGCTTTAATTTTCTGTTGTGCAAAGGTTTACAAAAAGCAGGTTCACTTTGCTGACAAATATAATATATTTATAATACACTTCAAAAAGTAACAAGAATACTTAGTTACTTTCAGCGCTGCCGGTGACAACTGTTTAGCGCACTGACATAAACAACAACAACAACTCTGCAGCATAATAACTATATAATATCACTGTCCATCTGTTAGCGATCAACCAGGTCTTGTCACACACAGTCAGAGGATTGAGTGTTTGGGGGGGTTCTTTAAAAAGCGGAACATGGTGTATCAAGGATTTCCTCCAATGTCATTGTTTACCTTCCTGTCTGAAGGTTGTATGGAGCTGGATGGTAGGTCTGAGGGGGGGTTGGGGGGAGGGGGGAGGGGAGAGCCACAGCTCCTGCTCCACTGATTAGGTCACAGAGCTTTCATAAAACTTCCCAGCAACCACGTGGCTTTTGGACTGGAGCCCCCCTCCCTTTTCACCCCTGTGTGAGCATACAGCCAGGGGCGTCACAAGGGGGAAGGAAAGTGGGACTGAGTTACTGGGGCCCAAGGTGGAGGGGCCCTAGCAACTATTGAAAAATAGCAGATCTACAAGCTCACAGCGCGGCACCGAGTGCCGCGCTGCGAGCTTGTAGATCTGCTATTTTCGTGAAAACGTGTGCAAATCTTTGAATATAATGTATTTTTTAAGCGAACGTTTGTAACTAAAATTTTGCTCTTGGGGGGTCCCTGGAAGTAAATATTTTGAGATGGGGGTTTGTGGCCAAATACATACTGTATCATCTTGGGGGGTCCTTAACATGAAAACGTTTGAGCACCACTCACAAGGAAACAGAAGCAGGTTTTTCTTGCACACACATTTTCACATTTTTGGGATATCTGCTATTTTTCAATAGTTAACATTCATGGGGGAGGCCCGCAGTGAATCCTTGTACCCAGGGCCCCGAATTTGGTGTGACGCCCCTGCATACAGCTCTGCTATTAACGCCCCCCTCCCTACTCACCCCTGTGTGAGCGTACAGCTCTGCTATTAACCGGCCAGTGCCAACCTGAGGCAGCAAGGCAGCGTTAATTAACTTCCCTTCCCCGTGAGCATTTTAACAGCGCTGCATCACATTCTCAGCCTTCTGCCATTTGCCTCTCACCTTTGAACGTGTCCCTCTCTGTTTGCAGCTCAAACCACCATTGTTGGCCTCTTCTACCATAACATGCACACCTACTACAAAGAGATCAGCCCGGTCCGGACCAGGTAAGAAGAAGAATGGCTTAGTAATGGCCCATGTGACAGCGGACGGAACGTTCCAAAAGAGAGCTTCCCCTAAACCGGCCTTATGATCTTTTTTCAAAAAGCGATTGTTCATAATTAAGAGATTTATTGGGTACAGCCCTAGTCAGGAAAGTGCACTATAAACAGAGGGGTTTCTGCCAATGTTTCGGTGCTGAGCACTTTTAGCATCAGCCAGAGGAACTTCCTGTGTTGGGGGAAGGTGGGCAGATCCAGGGACGTGCTGGCCATTGGGAAAAGCGGGACAACTCCCGAACGGCCGGTTCATTCCCGGCCGGTCCAGGCCGGCCATTAGGAAAAAAATTAAAATAAAATGTCGGCCCTCGTTCCATTATGGGGGCTGGGCGGCCAACAAAGTAAATCGTCACTGTCGGGCAGAAACCTCGTATCTCCAAGTTTCACATTTATAATTTTTTTCGTAAAGCAAAGCCCTGCTTCACCATATAAGGCCGTTGCACAAAAGTAGTGAAAACAGCAGATCTACAAGCACACAACGCCTTGCGGTGCGAGGCGTTGTGTGCTTGTAGATCGGCTGTTTTCACTAGTTTAAATCATTTTTAAAATGATAAATACAAAACAAGCGGTTTTGGACATACACGGTTTCCACCCGACTACGACGAAATATAACTCATGTAATTGGCCCACTGGCTTGTCACTTGTCATGATCTGAAATGGCAAATCTTTGAGTAGCAGCAGCAGCGCTATAGAGAGAGATCTCTCTCTATAGCGCACAATGAGGGCCTGTCCAACTCTTTTTCCCGGGCTGAATCAGGGGCCCAGCACGTCCCTGGCCTGGGCCCCTGGGCAGGAGAACGGCTGTTCCCCCGGGGCCAGGACCATATCTGTTCCCCTGCCTATCTCTCATCTCACCACTCAGCCTCCACTGACTGATACACCCTGCTATTAGCCCCACACGTCCATTTGCCCTGCCCTCCCCCCAGGCTAACTTGTTACTGTAATGTTTATTTGTTCATGACCTGGGTAAACAGCTTGTTTTTCATGCATGTTATGTTCCATAAACAGACACGCCACTTGTAATTCTCTGCCTGAAATAGTACATTTACTGTACTACCCCCCCATATGTGATTTCAAACAGTACATCTTTAAGACCATGGCATCCTGTCAGCCATAGACCCTTGGAATCTCTATTACTTTGCATCTATTCAACACCAGTGGATGTTATAGTGAGGAGTCATCAGAAGCCGGTCAATGTGATTCAATACCAATAAGACTCCCTAAGGGCGAGAAGTGACCTGTACACTTACATGCACATGGGTGCTTTGGCATTTAGTATACCCCTCTGCTGAGCTCGTCGAGTCATCACTGTGATCAGCTATATCCATATATGGAGATCTAGGTGATGATCCAGTCGTCTCCATGTATGGATATCCAGGGTTTGATGAGGTCAGTGTCGTGATCTTCATATATGGAAATCCAGGTGATGATAGTCAGCAGTCTTGATTTGCAAATGAATTCTGTCTTGGCCATATATGGGGTGTCCAACTGTCCATACAGTATAGGGCATTACCAAATATGGGCATTCCCAGATATATTGATGACATCGGGACATATATGGGCATAAAAGGGACAAGGATGGAATTAATTTGCAAATGTGACTTGTGTAGTCAGTAGTCTTGATTTGCAAATGAATTCTGTCTTGGCCATATGGAACGTCCATATATGGGCATTGTCAAATATGGGCCTAATAATGATTAAACAGGCCAGCTATAGACATTGAGGCGTTACTGACTGACTCACTGACGGACAGGATCTGCCGGGTTTTCATAATAAACTGCGACCTATGGTCGCAATGAGTGTCCCAGTCCTCGGTGGGTGAGAATTCCCCTTTTGAATCATGATAGAAGGGCCCTGCCAACATATCTGTTGACCTTCTAAGAATCTGCTGATGTGACGTTGTGTGTTGTCACCGTGATAATTGGAAAGATGGATCAAAGTCCCATTCTCACGCTACTGTTCAAAGCCACACAAAGTCACTGTGGTGTTGCACTGATGGCCTAGCACAGCTAAACAATCCACCCATGTTAGAACAAGGTGGTTAGTTAGCTGCATTAGTATAGTCTGGCCAAGCCAGGCTATTGCACTGATCAGGGTTCCCACGGTCATGAAATTCCTGGAAATATTTTGAAATTAGAAAAATATTTTTCCAGTACTGGAAAAGTTTGGGAATTTATCAAGGGTCCTGGAAGGTCCTGGAAAAAATAGCTATGCATTGTCTTTGGTTATTGATTTTGTTAATACCTCTGAAATGACAAATTAAACATGGGCCAAATTGTCAAATATTAGAGGCAGACATTGTGAAAATAGCCGATCTACATGCTCACAATGCCTCGCAACGCAACTCTCTCTTAGTGCTCGTCAGGGTGCCGGGTCCCCAGTTAAAATATGATTATTTCGGGGGTCACGGCCTGAAAAGGTTGAGAACCACTGGCATACACCACCTGTCTTTGGGCATTGCGCATAGGAGTATTATTGTTATATAGTCCTGGAAATTGGGTTAAATATTCTGGAAAAGTTTTGGAAAAGTTTTGGAAATTAATTGGTAAAATGTGTGGGAACCCTGACTGATGATGGTTGACCGTCCACTTGCTGCCTGTTTCTCTCGCTCCCTCTCCGCGTGTATCAAAACAACAACCCGGTATCGCCAGTGGAAGCTTGTGATTGGCTGAACCGGAGGTAGAGAGCGCTCCGTTGTGTTCGCCTGGACCGCACGGAGGTGACGAAATTCGGGGGGATGAGGATTTACTATTCTGTCCATAACGGCAGGCGGCACATACGCCAGTCGGCTCATGCGACCGTCGCAGACTCGCCACGCTCGACTATGCGATGTTTCATAACATATATAATCATAAACATTCTATATTTATAAGGTCAAGTATTATACTTAATAATTGGGACTAATTAAGAACCATTATCATAGTTATAATAGGCCTACATTTACAGTAGTTTAGGCATTTTGGTTTGATAAGGTTGTGGGCAGAACAAATTGCCCTTGTTTGTTATTTGACTAATTTTATTTTTATTATAATTAAAGACACTTCATAGTGAATTAGTGATTATAATAAATAGCCTATGCCATGATTGCTAGATCAGATTGTGTTTATAATATAACGCCGGCGGCATGCCTCCGTCATCTCCACCGAAAACAAGCGCTCCCCCCTTTGTTCCATTGTCGGAACCTGGTTGTGGTTGCTGTTTTGATTCACGCTCCCTCTCCACCGGAAATCTAATTTATGCTTTGTGGAACAAGTGTTGCTCGACACAATATCATGACTGGGTCAAGCGTCATTCTGTGTTTGAGCATTCATACTTTACATGACAGCATGCAGCCCAGTTAACCAAAACGAACCGTCCCACGTCTGTTTGTGGACAACGATGGAAATGTATCCGGATAAGTCCACTCCAACCACTCATGTTACACAAACATTTGCAACATCTGTATCCTTAAATTTTTCTTCTGGTCTTCTGAGACAACTTCGTAATCTTTTGTTGTCTTTTTGTTTTGCGACGCGTAAGGTGACGCTTGTTGCAAAAGCATGAATTTGCCTCGTGTCTGTCTGCATCTTTGTCTCCTTTGCGCTTGTCTGTTGTCTCATCTGTTTCTGTCCCTTGGTTAGTCTATTTCAGGGACGTGCTGGCCATTGGGAAAAGCGGGACAACTCCTGAACGGCCAGTTCATTCCCGTCCCTGGTTTATTTCATTATATCTGTCTGTCTGTCTCTGTCTCTGTCTCTGTCTCTCTCTCTCTCTCTCTCTCTCTCTCTCTCTCTCTCTCTCTCTCTCTCTCTCTCTCTCTCAATACCTCTCTCTCCCTCCTCTCAGGATTAACGAGGCAGCTGACTACATGGATCATAAGATCCAGGTGAGCAGTCCCATCATCTCTCTGAAGGTGGAGCCATCGCTGGCTCTGTCAGCCAACCTCTCTGGAGCGCCGCTCATCAAGATCATCCTCACTCATGTCTTGGTAAGTTCAGAGCTTACACGCACAGCGGAGTGCACCAAATCACTCTCTATGTAGAGCACCAGTGTTGTTTTTGACAGCAAATTTTGATTTAGTTTTAGTCATAGTCTGTTGAATAGAATGTCATTTAGTTTTAGTCATAATTTAGTTACACAGTCTGTTGAATAGTCTGTTGAATAGAATGTCATTTAGTTTTAGTCATAATTTAGTTACACAACGCGTCGCATTGCGACGCGTTGTGAGCTTGTAGATCAGCTTTTTTCAGCACGCAACACCTGAGAGCAACCAAACATAAAACGACTCTCTTCTCCACTAGTCCCTCCCTAACATTTTAGTCTAGTTTTTATTTTGTTGACGAAATTGTCAATATATTTAGTCTTAGTTTTAGTCATCACAGCTTAGTTTTTATTTAGTCACTCCCCATCTCTCCCCCCATTTCCTGTCAGTCTACTGTCCTATCAATAAAGGCATAAAATACATTTATGTATCAACTTGAAGGAACCTATTTAGGGAAAAGAGCTGTTGCGCTCCTATGAGGAAATGTGAAAATTGAAAATGTTCCTCTACTGTAGTTGTAAAACGCATAGATGCTTATCTCATATGAACACAAGCAGCCTACCTGTGTAGTGCCAGCTTTACCACTGAACACTGCTTTGGGATTTGCGTGGCTTCATTCACAAACTGCACACATATCTAACTATCGATATAACTAAACATTGGAGAGTGAGTCCACACTGTTACTAGACTCTCAGCTTTGTTGCTCTTTCACTTCTGTCAGTCAGTCATGCTGTGGAAACCGCTGTACTTAAGTTTTCCACATGGCCAGCTCAGATGTTGGGTGTGGGACGCATACCTTATCAAGGAGGAAGAGGGTCGTGGTTTGGCTGAACCATGGGGTTTTGGAATTGCTCTCTATCAAGTCCATCAGCTCTATTTCTAGTTCATTTTGAAGTTGTTATATCAGTTATAGAGAGAAGTTCACACGGTTGGGTACTCGTCATCACCAACACAAAGACGGAAGCATACATTTATTCTAGTTCTTTCCACAACAAACATACGTGCCTTCCAGATAGCAAAGTGATTATGAATATTTGAACTGTTGTCTCAGGGCTATTTCGAAGCGAACAATAAGTCTCCTTTATGAACAACATATTTTTGTGTCTGTTTTTGTGATGGAGCCTTAAGGACATGATGCCAGGATTCCATGGGAAATGCATTTAAAACCTATAATGAAATGAACATCAGAAATATGCATCACAGCTGTAGAACGTTTGCACGAGGATAAGACACCCTTCTTCACATCTGTTATTTAAATACAACTGCTTTAACAATTATAGAATTAATATACTATAACAATTATGAAGTTATTGCCCAAATGAAAAGCCCACCGAAGAAAGCACCTCATTTCTCCTCTGAGAGTATTCTGTTTCTGTGGTCCTCAGTTGAAACATATTCTCTCTCTATTGAAATGAAACACCAAATAAGACTTTTTGTTTTTTGTTCTCCCCTCACCCTTAAGAGCACAAATGAAAACCATGCCGCTTTTTGAAACCATGGCAATAATGCTTTGTTTGCTTCCATTTCCCCCAGTGAAAATAAATGTTTATGCTGCAATTATCTGGCCTGGTTCCTGTGACAATGATTGCTCTGTTTGTTTAAGCAGACACCATGGGAGAGGGCTTATAATCTCCTCTGTTATTGGGAGAGCTAGAGATGCTCTCCAGCTCTGGTGAATGTTGGTTCAAGGTGTTTCTATTTTCATTGGCCCTCCTTTTACATCTGAAGTATGGACATATTAACGACTCAAAAATGCTTTCCTCTTTACCGACACCCGCTATGAACAAGCTCAGACTGTGATGCTTGTTGTCCCCGCCAGGAGGCCGAAGCGGCCGAAGGCGAGGGTTCATTATATTTTCGCTCCTGTGAGTCTGCCTGTCTGTCTGTCTGTCCATCCGTCTGTCTGTGAACAGCTAATCTCCGGCACCATTGGACCAATCGGCAGGAATCTTTGCAGCCCCCCAGTAGGCCTGCCCCCTATTTAGTTGTATTATTATTGGGCTCATGGTGGCACTGTAACAAGCCAATTCATGTTTTGGCCTATAACTGTTGAATCATAGGTTGTACAGCCAAAAATCTTTTTTTTTTTCTTCTCTGGATTCCTGATG
Source organism: Nannobrachium achirus (assembly GCF_963921795.1). Taxonomy (NCBI): domain Eukaryota; kingdom Metazoa; phylum Chordata; class Actinopteri; order Myctophiformes; family Myctophidae; genus Nannobrachium; species Nannobrachium achirus. The sequence continues at coordinate 21,764,284 of NC_137832.1, read as the reverse complement.
AAACTCCCCACATAGGCCATGCCCATTTCCACCTTCTTTTTATTCAGATCACACTTTTTGCTACTCTTCCTACAGATTTAGTTCAAAACTCACGCGAATCAATACATATTATCTCTGTGGCCACATGATTCTTGGCTTTCAAAGTTTGCAGGAGTGGCCCGTTTTGCATAAAGTACCACGACTCATGAACGTAATAGCGCACAATTGATTGATTCCTTAGATTATGAAAAAAAAAACTCCTCATATACTATAATAGGCCCAGGCATTATAGTTTTGCTCCTGTCTGTCTGTGTGTGTGTGTATGTGTGTCTGTGGACAGCAAATCTCCGGCAAGATCGTTGGGCTGATCGTCATGAAACTTTGCATAAATATTGCCAGTAGGCCAAGGAAGAACCTCATGGTGGTGCTTCCCCTTTTGGCCTATAGCTATTGATACAAAAACCTTTTTCCCCTGGTTTCCTTGGATCATGATACAACTCCCGGCTGTCTGGAATTATGTGATGAAGATGTACCGGTATCTGTTAGATTGAGCAGATTCCATTCCAGTTATTACTAACAAAAATATGTGGGCCCTGGTTGATAACCTGACCTGGCGGAGATCTGCGCTCAGAGGAGCGTACCTTTCTAGTTGCATACGTATCATGATTGCAATGTATTGTGCCCATGTACTTAACTTTAGTCAAACTGTGTGGTTTTAGGACTTAGATTTTTATTTAGAACTTGCATGATATGGCACACCTCACTTTTGGCTACCACCCCCAATACAGAAATAAGTCATTTTGCTTTTACTAGTTTGCGAGTGGAGACCAGTGGATGGATTTGGTCAAAGAGCGACTATTTTTGGAATTTTAATGTCTTTGGCAGCTGGCAGATACTTACCACTCCTCCAGAACATGCAGGCAGGGAGAGAGAGCGCTGCTCACACAGCAAGTGGCAGACCTTTCCCGTCATTGTTTATGCCTTACTTTACTGTCTGCACAAGTCGAACCGTCCAGAATGGACTCCCATGGCACTGGTCCAGTGACCAGGAGTAAGTGATTTGTGATTTTGACCTCTCTGTTATGCCACAGAGAGTAGACGAGCACCAACGTTCCTTCATTAAAACCTTGTAGGAAACTGTGTCCGCAGCGCAGGGGCGTCACACCACATTCTGGGCCCTGGGTACAAGGATTCCCTGTGGGTGTTAGCTATTGAAAAATAGCAGATCTACAAGCTCACAGCGCGGCACCGAGTGCCGCGCTGAGAGCTTGTAGATCTGCTATTTTTGAAAAATTGTGAAAATGTGTGCAAGAAACCCATGTTTCCATGGCAGTGGCGCTCAAACCTTTTCATGTCAAGGACCCCCAAGGTGACATGTATTTGGCCACGGACCAAATCAAAATATTTAGTTCCAGGGACCCCCCCAGAAGCAAAATTTGAGTTACAAATGTTCGCTTAAAAAATACATAGCCTATATTCAAGAGTTTGCACACATTTTCACGACTTTTAAAAAATAGCAGGTCTACAAGCTCGCAGCGCGCTGTGAGCTTGTATATCTGCTATTTTTCAATAGCTAAAGAATAAAATAATTAAGGCCCCTCCTCCACCTTGGGCCCTAGTAATTCAGTCCCCCTCCCCCCCCCCCCCCTTGTGATGTGACGCCCCTGTGTGTCCGAGACAGAGGGCTGTCAGCTCCCCCATATTTCTTAGCTCTCTCAATGCTGTCATGGCTACGAGCGGACCCTGTGCGCTACCTCGCCGCTGTGCAAACAACCGCTCACCTTGCCTGTCAGGTCTGTAACTCCAAATGTAGATGTGATTGGGCATCCATTTTCTTAATCTGACACCTGCCATGTGGAAAGGTAAACTGCTATGTACCAAGTGGCGTCACTGAACCGTGCCGGCATTGTGTCGAAGGGGGCCAGCAGCTTCACTCAGCCGAAGGTCAGAGCCGTGTGGTTGATGTCTAGTCTTGTGACCTCGCCGCGTTGATTGATGCCCCTGCGTGTGAGCTCAACGAAACTCGTGAGGTCATGGCATTCCCGTCGGACTTTGTCAGGTCCGATTTGATCATGCCAGTGATGTTGCATGGTGTGGGTCCGACGCCAGGGACGTGCTGGCCATTGGGAAAAGCGGGACAACCGGTTCATTCCCGGCCCAGGCCGGCCATTAGGGAAAAAAATAAAATAATATGTCTGCCTTCGTTCCATTTTGGGGGCTGGGCGGCCAACAAAGTAAATCGTCACTGTCGGACAGAAACCTCGTATCTCCAAGTTTCAAATTTGTAGATTTTTTCGCAAAGCAAAGCCCTGCTTCATCATACAGGGGCCGTCGCACAAAAGTAGCGAAAACAGCAGATCTACAAGCACACAACACCTCGCGGTGCGAGGCGTTGTGTGCTTGTAGATCGGCTGTTTTCACTAGTTTAGTTAATTTTTAAAATGATAAAATACAAAACAAACGGTTCTGGACATACAAGGTTTCCACCCGACAACGATGACATAATAACTCATGTAATTGGCCCACTGGCTTGTCACTTGTCATGATCTGAAATGGCAAATCTTTGAGTAGCAGCAGCGCTATGGAGAGAGATCTCTGACTGTCGATAGCGCGCAATGAGGGCCTCTCCAGCTCTTTTTCCCGGGCTGAATCAGGGGCCCAGCATGTCCCTGGTCCGACCGATACCCAGACGAGGTGTTATCAGGTCTGTCGGCGGCCTGGTTAGCTTTCTCACGGCATTCTGCCGCGGCGCTGATTGGGCCCGGCTCCGAAGGTGATTTATTACAGCTGACCAATCTGGGTTTTGTTGTGGGAGGGGAGAGGAGAGCACCGGGGGATCTGTAGTTAAACATTAACAGAACGGGTACACTATATTGTGTATCATTATCTTATGCTTTAACTATTGAAAAATAGCAGATATACAAGCTCACAGCGCGGCACCGAGTGCCGCGCTGCGATCTTGTAGATCTGCTATTTTTGAAAAATCTTGAAAATTTGAATTTTGACCCGATTCTATAAGTGTCTTTTGAATCCTTCTAAGGTTTTTTGAAAAACCTATGTTTCTATGTCGGCAATCTGGCTAGCCGTTGTCAAAGAAAAGGTCCTTTTCACTTAACTGGAGCTCAGTTAGTCTGTTCTTGAGAGACTATGTCAGTGGTTCTCAAACCTTTTCTTGTGAAGGATCCCCAAAATTATATTTATTTGGCCACAGACCCCCATCTCAAAATATTTAGTTCCAGGGACCACCCAGAAGCAAAATTTGAGTTACAAACGTTCACTTTGAAAATACTTATATTCAAAGATTTGCACACTTTTTCTAAAATAGCAGATCTACAAGATGGTGCCGCGCTGCTTGTATGAGCATTTTTCACTGGTTAAAGCATTCAATCATTCTAGGCCTAAATGGGTTAATACATACATAAAAACTCCGACATCCCCTCCTCTTTCTACTGAGTCCCCTCCTCCATCTCCTCTCCTCTGCTCTCCTCCTCCCTCCATCAAAAGCATCACAACCATGGTATGAAGTGAACGAATGGAAAGATTGATTTCACGAGGGAAAGACGATTTCTTTTAGGGTCAAAATTGAAAAGATTTTTCAAAAAGGGATTTTGACTGGCAGGACCTGACTTTACAGGCTAATAAATCGGTGTGTTCGTTTGGCATGGAGGGCGGAGGAGGGTGGCGGAACGGGCTTAGCTCTCTGCGAACACCGGTGGCCTGCATGGGTCTATCCCGGGGGTCAGCAACCCGCGGCTCTAGAGCCGCATGCGGCTCTTTAGCGCCACCCTAGTGGCTCCCTGGAGCTTTTTCAAAAATGTATGAAAATGGATATTTTTTCTTTTAACGATTATTTTATCGTCACTGTCGGGCAGAAACCTTGTATCTCCAAGTTTCAAATTTGTATGTTTTTTTTTCCCCGCAAAGCCCTGCTTCATCATACAAGACTGACGCACAAAAGTAGTGAAAACAGCAGATCTACAAGCACACAACGCCTCGCGGTGCGAGGCGTTGTGTGCTTGTAGATCGGCTGTTTTCACTAGTTTAGTACATTTTTTAAATGATAAACAAAACAAAGTTTTGGACATAAAAGGTTACCACCCGACAACAACGATTTATAAGGCTTTTATAATTTCTTGCGGCTCCAGACAGATTTGTTTTGGGGTTTTTTGGTCCAATATGGCTCTTTCAACATTTTGGGTTGCCGACCCCTGGTCTATCCCCTCATGGCAGGGCTATGGTCAATTTACTTTCAATATATAACATTTCAATGGTAAAATGGAACCACAGTTGATATACAAGGGAAATGCCCTGTAGGTTTAGACTAGGTGCAAGAAAGGTGTGCAATCGATTTACAGTCTCATATACTAGTAGTGGTTGTAAACCAGGGGTCTTCAACGTTTTCAGGCCAAGGACCCCTTTACTGTGACTGTGAGAGAGATGAAGCATGGACCCCCAGATTCCATATAGTTTCATCGTTTGACAGCACAATCATCAGTGTATTTTGGATTCATGTCAATTTGTGTTTTCAGATATTTAACCACTTGAGCCGTCAATACTTATAAAACTTGACCTTTCACTATGTACTCAGTCTGCTCTTTTTCCCCTCTACAACAGAGTTCTTTGCCGAAAATAGACAAAAAAAGCCGATAAAAGCTCACAACGAGCTTGTCGATCTGCTACTTTTGGCTAAAGTTCTCTGAATATGGACGCTAGGGTTCAAGTGGTTAATATGAAAAAGGAGAAAACAAGTTTCTATCACACACAGATTTGGAGGACCCCCTGTAGTAACTCTGAGGACCCCCTAGGGGTCCCGGACCCCCTGTTGAAGACCCCTGTTGTAAACACACAGGGCCGACGGTGGCTCAGTAGATAGAGCAGTTGATAAATAGATAGAGGTAGAGCCTCTGGATCTGATGGTTCCTGGCTCAACCCAGGCTCTTCTGCATCAAGTCAAGTGTCCTTGCTCACGTGTCCTTGAGCGAGACACTGAACTCAGTAGCTTCCCATTGCTCCTAATAGTTAGAATGTGTTAAATATAGACTCAAATATTCATCTGGCAATAATGCTCTCACGGTGCCAACTTTCTTTCTTTTTTTTCCTCCGTATTCTTTATACATTAGTTCGCTTCTAATTAAATGGTCAGGAAGTGAGGAAAAAAATGCCAGGGGAAGAAATGGAGACTGGGTGGTTTGTGACAACAAAGAGGTCTAGACTTGCTGGAGCTCGTTAATACAGTGTATAAAAAGGAATGGATCAATTGTTCAGCAACTGCATAGATAAACACACAGACGGTAGGGTGCCCGTGCCCCAGCCAGTTAAAGGACCAGGTCACCTCTGGGACAACCAGATCTTATTTTATTGTGGGACACGATCAACACAATCCTGAGTTATTTTTTGTTCAATCTGTGTTTTTAGATATTTTAGTATTTCAGCCGATTTCAGCATGCTAAATGGTAAATGGTGCATTTATATAGCGCTTTTAATCCAAAGCGCTTTACATAGATTGTGCATTACATTCACCCATTCACACACACATTCATACACCGGTGGCGGAGGAAACCATGCAAGGCACCAACCTGCTCACCGGGAGCAATTAGGGGTTCAGAGTCTTGCTCAAGGACCCTTCGACATTAACTCAGGGGGAGCCCGGATTCGAACTGGGAACCCTTCGGGATTTATACCCTTTGTGCTCTAATACCAGTTTCTCTACCCCTGAGCTATGCCGCCCCCTACATGCTACAACTGGTCATATGATGCAAAATGCATCACATGACCAGTTGTAGCATGCTGAAATACTAACATATCTAAAAACACAGATTGAACACAAAAAATAATTCTGGATTGTGTTGATCGTGTCCCACACAACAATAAAATAAGATCTAGTTGTCTCAGAGGTGACCTGGTCCTTTAATGCACTGACCAATACAGGGACGTGCTGGGCCACTGATTCAGCCCGGGAAAAAGAGTTGTAGAGGCCCTCATTGCGCGCTATAGAGAGATCTCTCTCTATGGCGCTGCTGCTACTCAAAGATTTGCCATTTCAGATCATGACAAGTGACAAGCCAGTGGGCCAATTACATGAATTAGGCCTATATTTCGTTGTTGTCAGGTGGAAACCTTGTATGTCCAAAACCGTTTGTTTTGTATTTATCATTTAAAAAATGATTTAAACTAGTGAAAACAGCCGATCTACAAGCACACAAGCTGTTTTCACTACTTCGAGGCGTTGTGTGCTTGTAGATCTGCTGTTTTCACTACTTTGTGCAAACAGTTTAATTTTTACTTTTGTGCAAACAGTTTAATTTTTTACTAATGGCCCGTCCTGGACCGGCCGAGAATGAACCGGCCGTTCGGGAGTTGTCCCGCTTTTCCCAATGGCCAGCACGTCCCTGGACCAATAAATACACTCTTTGGATTGCAGGGCCCGGAGTTCAAATCCAACTCCCATCATGTCCCACGTGTCTCCCCTCTATCTGCCCTGGTTTTCTTGCCTCTCTACACTTTCTTTATATAAATAAAGAGAGTTATCTTTAAAAAATACATTACCACATTATTAATTCGCAGAATTCTGATACGAAATCTATTGAATCGTGTGAGCCCGTGTGTGTGCCGATATCACTGCTTTGTACCGCAATAATAACGACGCTCGTTACTGGCAGTCTTTTTATAACTCACAGCACACGCCCTAGCGTAATCTTGAGGGTCGAGGAGGCCCCTAACCCACCCCTCGCTCTCTTTCTCTTAGGCACTTGCACACATAGACATCAAAGGGGGCTTGAGCCCCTGCCCTTTTATCTGCCTTTAAAAAGTGCACTCTCCAGACCATGAATGCAGTTTTTGCTATGGTGAAAGAAATGCAAATGCCACCCTTTCCATGCCACAGCTTTCAAGACAATCGCCTTGTCCAAACTCTCCTGAACTTGAATGCAGGGTCTTATGTTGAAAGAATCGCCTTCTCCGTGTAGAAATCCATGCCGTTCCATGCTACATCTCCAGTATTGACTCTATTGTGCTTAGTTCAGTGTGGTATCAATCACCTTTGAATCGATACGATACCTTTTTCGATACCTGGGAATCGATACAATACCCTTTTCGATACCATTTTCGATACTTTTTATTTAAGTTTAAGAGGTGATGATGATGATCACACAGTGTGGCAGAGCGGAGAGTATAGATGTTGGATAATCATCATAATAATAAACATTATAGGCTATTGTCGGCTATTTTCCACAGTAACGAGTGTAGCCTACTAAAGCAGTCATTAAACTCTCAGTAGCCCAACTGTTACAGATGCGACCGGCCAGGGGTGCGTTCCAGAGAATCGAAACGAGGTATCGTTCGTTATTACGTGAACCGATACCCGATAGTATCGACGTCATGCAAACGATACCATTAAAAGTATCGCAGACGATACCCATCCCTAGGTATCAAGTACCAAAAATAGCTGACAACGCGTCACGCTGTGAGCTTGGAGGTCTGCTATTTTTGATATTTCCACCAAATGGCCCTTTTAGAGATTTCAGCCCCTGCCTCTCTAACATTCTCTGCACGTCCCTGCTCTCTCTTCACCCGCCCATGAACAAATACATGTACATATCCACTATCCAGCCTCACACAAGTATGCATACACATACACTTACACTCGCACGCACGTACACACACACATACTCACACGCAGGCACGCGCACTGCGCGCACACACACACAGCTGTATGAGCCAGCGTGCTGATCAATCGCAGATGGTGGTCTGGCTATTGCTTCTCCCCTCCTGCCAAGAGCTTTGCATTGAGGGTCTCTCTTCACTTCTACACCCGTTTAACCACCTCGTCTCTATCACCACTCCACCACCAACACCACCTCTCCCTCCCAGGGACAGTATAAAGTGGTCCTATACTTCTTTTTTAATATGATATATTTTTTGTTTGTCATGTGAGTTCATTTCGAACACTGCTCTGTTTAAGAACAAATATATGCTGTTTCTGTGGTTCTGGGATTTAGAAAATGTTGTCGACATGTTGTTGAGCGTGAGCAAGCTTGCAATTAGAGAACTCGGGCTTGTGAAATCCTGTACAAGTCTAGAACTACTCCATAGAAAAGGTATGGATAACCACATGATTAACATACATTACAGTACAAATCTGTATAAATTACTGACATTACTGGCCTAGGGATTGTACTCATTGTAGCTGCTGGTGTGAATTTTACTATTAACAGTAAAGATGCTCCGAAGGGAAGGAATGCTCTGTGTAATCTATGCCACACACAGTAATATTTTGGTGTACGGATCTATTTGATTCCATTTCTTCACTCTCTTTAGAAGTTAAATGAACACTCGTGATTTTAACAGCGCATGTTTGTTTGTTTTTACTCTTGCTACCAAGGTTATTGGCATGTAAAGCCAGTGGGCTTCTCCCACCCCCGTGCCCACCTTATCAAAACAATGCTCCGAGTCGCACTTCCACTTTAATTGGCTCCAGTTGTCTTCTCACCCTTCACGCCTATCAACACTTACATAGTTGTTTTGAGTGTCTACCTCGGAGACCGAGCCGGGACCACAGCTGCATGTCTTATTGCATTTCCCCTGGTGTTATGACCTCACTCTAGGCCAGTTGTGTTGTCCCTCACTGCTCCAGATCGCTCCTCCACATGCTGCGAGCCTCTGATTTATAATTCCTCATATGGCGGCTTATAAATAACTGCCTTTTAAACTGGGGTCCCTTTTGGTCATGTCTTTTTTTCCAAAATTGTGAAAACAGCCACTCAGCAGTGGCTAATATACTGTGTTCTCTATTTTTAAGTATTAACTAGTGTAGAAGAAGTATACCCGTGAGTCAGGCACCATGGTGTTGTTGTCGGTAGTGTTAATTTTGACATCAAATTTAGTTTTAGTCATATTTTAGTCATCTGAAATGTCTTAGTCTTAAGGTCTTTGCACACTGCTGCGTTTTTCGGGCCGAATATCGGAGTGAATTTCGGAGTGCGTGAATAAAAAAATCAACCTCACGTTATGTCAATCACGTTTGCACACTGCCGCCCGTTTTGTATTTATTTTCGGACCAGGGTTGATTTTTCCCGATTTTCGCAGCTGTCCCACTGAGTCCCTTGGTCTCTCTCTCTTTCCTCTCTCTCTCCCTGGCCTACGGCTTTCGGATTTCCAAAACGCAACAAAAAACACGCTGTGCAGTGTGCAACCACCTTTAGTCTAGATTTAGGCGACTACTCTACAGTTGATTTTGCCAGCTAAAATGGAATGCTGAAATAGCCTATCTAATGTGAGCTTATGTTCAGAGATCTACTAGTCCCTCCCAAACAGTTTAGATTTGTTGACGAAATTGTCAATATATTTATAGTCTTAGTTTTAGTCATCATAGCTTGTAGTTTAATAGGCGAGCATTTTTAGTGGTTTTAGTCGAATCAACACTGGTTGTCGGCAACCACCTTGTAATGCTACCTTCACTTACATCTCAGTTCCCTACATGTGATCAGTGCGTAATAACTGCTGATCAGTACAGTAGGCACGGCACCGAGTGCCGCGATGCGAGCTTGTAGATCTGCTATTTTTGAAGTATTTTTCAAAGCGAACGTTTGTAACTCAAATTTTGCTTCACATGAAAAGGTTTGAGAACCACTGACATAGTAGTCTCTCGAGAACAGACTAACTGAGCTCCAGTTAAGTGAAAAGGACCTTTTCTTTGACGATGGCTGGCCAGATTGCTGACATAGAAACATAGGTTGTTTTTCAAAAAACCTTAGAAGGATTCAAAAGACACTTATAGAATCGGGTCAAAATTCTAATTTTCACAATTTTTCAAAAATAGCAGATCTACAAGCTTGCAGCGCGGCACTCGGTGCCGCGCTGTGAGCTTGTATATCTGCTATTTTTCAATAGTTAAAGCATAAAATAATGATGCACATTAAAGTGTACCCGTTAGGTTATGATGATGTTATTCCAGGCTGTTTTATTGCTTTTGTGGCACAAAGGAGTCGACGATGGCTGATCTCTGATTGGAGATTGAAGTTATTGAGAAAAACTCTTAAAGTAAAGTCAATTCTAGTCCAACTTTATTCGCTTTAATAGTGCATTTTATTCCCATGGAAACCGGGGAAATAAATACATGCTAACAGTTTTAAAAACAAATGTTTTAAGCTGCCAAACGTTTTACAGGTTATGTACAGAAATTACTTGGCACAATGTGCATGTGAGTCATTCTATAGTTGGGGAAGAGAAAATGGATTGATCTCATGGTAAAGACATCTTTAAGAGAGTCAGTGGTGGAAAAAGTACTCACATTTTTTACTTGAGTAAAAGTATCAATACTGCAATGTAGAAATACTCTTTTACAATTAAAAGTCCAGAATTCAGAATGTACTTGAGTAAAAGTATGAAAGTATTGGCATCAAAATGTACTTAAAGTACCAAAAGTAAAAGTACTAAATGTTTGAAAATAGCAGATCTACAAGCTCACGTTGTGAGCTTGTAGATCGGCTATTTTCAAATAGCCAAGGTATAAAATAGGTCTAAAGTGGGTTAATGTGTGTTTTATAAATTTATAATTTACACCTGCAAAGTAACTAATAACTAAAGTTTTCAAGTAAATGCAGTGGAGTAAAAGTACAATACTTGAATCCAAGATGTAGAGGAGTAGAAGTAAAAGTGTTGGAAATTGGAAATACTCAAGTAAAGTACAAACACCTCAAAAGTGTACTTAAGTACAGTACTTAAGTAAATGTTACTTAGTTGCTTTACACCACTGCAATGGAACCCACAATGGGTACCTTTTTATACTCTCATCCAACACTCCGGATATTACTGTGTAGATTTCTGAGTTTTGACACCACAGCTCTGACCTCATGCCAGCATAATGTAGATTAAGTACTGTGTGCTGTGGTCGGGTCCTTTGAGCCTAGTGCACTGGATAATGTTTCACTCTATGCTGCCTCTGTGTGCTGTTCCCAGATTTACAGTAATAACGTGTTTCCTTTTCTGACTAACAACAGTTGGGTTTGTCTTTGGGAAATGTATACTATGTCGTCGTTGTCGGGTGGAAACCTTGTATGTCCAAAACTGTTTTGTATTTATCATTTTTAAAATGATTTTAAACTAGTGAAAACAGCCGATCTACAAGCACACAACGCCTCGCACCGCGAGGGGCGTTGTGTGCTCGTAGATCAGCTGTTTTCACTACTTTTGTGCGACGGCCTTGTGTGATGAGGCAGGGCTTTACTTTGCGAAAAGAATTACAAATTTGAAACTTGGAGATACGAGGTTTCTGCCCGACAGTGACGATATACTATCCTCCTTTCGGAAGTCACATAGTGCAATGTTTCCACATTTGTGACACATTTATGCAGGCTGTATGTGATATTACTTTGTTAAAACAAGTGTTAAATAGCTCTATATTACGATAACGATCATTGCTAATGAGTGTTCAATAACAGGGATCTCTCCCAATCTCTACAGCTCTTTAATTAGTAAACACATGTTCAGATCGGGATAACGATTCTCACGTAGGATACGATACAGGATAATAAAATAAGTAAGTTTTCCAGAGCCATGTGGACTATATAGGGCAGGAGCCCCGCATCTCCTGTTTTGTGTGCATGAGGCAGCTTGATGTGCAAGTACATCCCCTGGACATGACGCTAGTATGTCGCAGGGACTTAACCCCAACTTGATGCTCGAGTGCCAAGCAGGGAGTCATTGGGTCCCATTTTGTCTTTGGTATGAACCCCGGATCGAACCCCGGCCTTCCAATCTCAGGGCGGACACTTTAACCACAAGGCCACTGTGCTGCTTATGTAAGATCAAAGGTAGTGGTGAAACTAACAGCTGACAGTATTGGACCTGGAACATTAAGAAACTATAAATTAAGTGTGTACAGTTATTTTCTCCTGATTGGATACATTTCGGATCCTAACCTGAAAATACATCTTCTGTTTTTTTTTTCTCGCTACAGTGGTTTTCAAACAGTGGTCCGGGGACCACCTGGAACCCACTCAATGACGAGTGGTGGTCCCCGGAGCACTGTTTGAAAACCACGGCTAAATGATGGAGAGTTGGTAAACAAATGGACCCTCATAGATCTTTGACTCTTGAGAGCGTAAATTGAAACCAAATGGACCCTTACGTGTCCATTTGGTTTCATTTTAAGAGTTAAATTATTGTTAAACATCTGCATTACTTACGGTAATTTACAAGAAGTCTCCGCAGTTTGAGAATGTAGAAGAATTGTTATTTTGATCAGCATTGGCTTGTCATCTCTCCTATGGCAGTGGTTCTCAACCTGTGGGTCGGGAACCCCAGGGGGGTCGCCAAAGTATTTTGGGGGGGGTCCCCAGATGATTAACTTAATGTGCAACATTGTTTTCTCTCTCAACAGTTAACAAACCAACATAAAGTTTAAGTGTATAGAGGGTATGTATCTGCACGTTCCTAAAGTGACAATTTAAGGACTTTTAAGACCTTTTCTATTACCTCTTAAAAGAAAGATTTAAAGCTATACTGTGTAAGATTCTCAACTAGTGGTCAGTAGCCATATAGCAAACCGCGGTCGCGTTCGCGTCTTTCGCCCGTTTTTCGTACCTTCACACCCCCGCGTCTGCCTCCACAACGCCGAGAGCTATCTTTAGAGGGGTCCCTGGTTCCTGGGCGTTCAGGCATTCCGGAGAAACGGACGACTTCACCCTGCCTGGTAGGCGAGATTAGCTTTTGAGTAAAGAGACACACGGGCGACTACAAATATGGCGACCCCACTTCAAGATGCGCTGCATTGGCCGGTAGTGTACCATGTGTGCATGATCGGCGATGTGATTGGGCAACGTATACACAACGTATACAGATGATGCAGATTACGTCATCATGGCGCGAAAACCGGTCCACGGCCAGGATCATAGAAAACATATTAAGAGAAGGCTTCAGAAGCTGAAAATAACGGAGTGGGTGTTCTAAAACTTTAGCGATTTAACAGTTAGGACAATTTTAAGATTTGTTTTATAAAAAAAGTTACATAGTAAAACTTTAACATTAGCCAATTTGGCAAATATTAGAGGCAGAAATGCTAGAGGCAGACATGCTCATAACGCCTCGCGTTGCGAGGCGTTGTGAGCATGTAGATCTGCTATTTTCACAATAAAACCGTGTTATACAAAATGTAATGCCTCAATTCTTAGTGCTCATCAGGGTGGGGGGGGTCCCCAATTGAAGATTATTATTATTTTGGGGGTCGCGGCCTGAAAAGGTTGAGAACCGCTGTCCTATGGCACCACATCAATACTAGCCTCGCGGGGCCAGACCGACTCATCACCCCCTCTGCCACGTGCCCACGCAGTGTGAACGAGTCTGAGCAACGCCATGGCTACATCAATACATTATGCAATTGTGGACAAAATCAGATCCAACGACAACACAATACTCTACGTTTTGGGGCTGAGAGGATGGTGGTCCGCGGCTCAAATGCTGAATAAATATTGGAACTTGATATGGTTGAAAACCCACTACAGGAAAGATGCTGTGACCGATCAACCCTAGGTTGAGTTGCAGTGCAGTCATGGGTTACATGTCTCCTTTCCGACATGTCTCCATTCTGACACTAACCCTAACCTCTATGGAAGTGTTGCCACTCCGACAATATGAAGTCAATGTCTGAATGGAGACATGTCGGAATGGAGAGCACCTTCCGTTTTGCATTGATAGACCAACCATGCTGACCACCATGCGAGGTGTACATTGATAGACCAACCATGCGGACCACCATGAGAGGTGTAAATAAGGGTACAACAACAACGTAGTAAACAACGTGACAGTCTGCCATTGATTTATTATCTTGATTTGATCAAATGAAAGTTGGCCTACGTCTAGGCACGCACTGAACACAAGACAGATGCACCCCAAAGAAAATCCTGTCCTGTAACTCAACATTTGGGATTACCCTTACCCTTACAACATTACCCTTACCCTAGTCTCGCGAGGCCAGACTGTTGCCTCCGCGATTTGGCCAAATGCTCCCGGCATACAGTCTGGCAAACGGAAATAGAAACGATGAGTGCGAGATAAAGCGGATGTGACGCAACCGCTCCCTTGGTGCAGTAGCAATAACATGTCCTACTGGAAGCCTTATGTCTCCTTTCAATATTTCTGGGGGCATTATTTTTGTCTTTCTCTGGTGTTATTGGTGTTACCTCCATGATGTTTTCAAACGTTTTCTTAAACTATACACCCGTAACAAGAATAGGCCGCTCGAATGACTTTGTCTGAGCTATTGTGTTTCTGTTATGTTTCCAATGGGACTACAGTTCAGTGCAGCAGTGGCTACTTCCGATACTCGCCGTTCGGGAGCTGCCGTTCCAGACTCTATATAGCATTCCTTAACCTCTATGGAAGTGTTTCCACTCCGACAATAAGAAGTCACTGTCGGAGTGGCGACATGTCGGAATGGAGAGAGCCCCCCGCACTCATGGTCTCTCTCTGTTGGCAGATGTTTTGCCAAGAGATGGTAATCTGTCCAGACAGTGCATTCCAAATTACACTCGGGCACTCTGTGTTCTCAAAGATCTGGGAACATCAGGGGTGGGGGGGAGAAGACACTAGGACATACATCCTTTTTTTTTTGCACTCGTAGAATAGTGTACTTTCTTTAGCAGTTTTTAAATTTAGACAAACGACAAACCTTAATTAGACGTCATCGCTACTGAAATATGTCTTACTACAGGCAGGCAATGCCAGCCACAAGGATTGTACATCACCGTGGCGGGGCTGGAAGAGCTGTCAGCGGTTGTGTTCACAGCATTTTATTTATAGCTGCAAAATGGATTGAGTTGAAGCATTCTCATTTTATTTTATTTTAGACTAGACTGACTAGTTGTCTACTGAATGTCTCCATGTGAATCAGCAAATATTCACTTGATTTCTTGATGCGTGTGCGTGCGTGTGTGTGCGCGCGTGTGTGCGTGTGTGTTTGTGTGTGTGCGTCTGTGTGTGTGTGTGTGTGTGTGTGCGAGGGCTTGCATGTTGCTGCTGTGTCACTGTTTGGACTGTAACTGCATAGCGCTCATTTGTGGTAAATTGACCGTGGAAACAAGGTCTGCAGCCTCCTCTGTCTCCGTTCTCCGTT
Source organism: Nannobrachium achirus (assembly GCF_963921795.1). Taxonomy (NCBI): domain Eukaryota; kingdom Metazoa; phylum Chordata; class Actinopteri; order Myctophiformes; family Myctophidae; genus Nannobrachium; species Nannobrachium achirus. The sequence goes on along the minus strand of NC_137832.1, from coordinate 21,749,196 downwards.
CGCACTCCTTATGAACGTATACACCGTCCTACGACGAAGTATAAACCAGTCGAGGAACCAGCTGTCAAAATCTAAAATTTGATTTGGCCCAGTTTAGCGCAGCGTGTTCCGCGTTGGGATTTGAAGAGGCGTATGCTAGCTGCCAGTGTTTGGCGAAGCTCGCTCGAACCACAGCGAGGGCTAGGCCTCCAGCTGTGCCAGTTATGGGAGGTCTGAGAGATGCCACAGACAAGAGAAGGAGAGCTCCACGCGGGTGTACACAAATTGCTGGGTATGTCGTGTAAGGCTTATACGTGCAGATGCAATACATCAGAGTGTGTATTTTCATCCCTCGGGCTCAACATTGTCATTAAAACCATTTAGAACGGGTATACACATTATAGTGTATCATTATTTCATGCTTTAACTTTTGAAAAACAGCTGATATACAAGCTCGCAGCGCGGCACCGAGTGCCGCGCTGCGAGCTTGTAGATCTGCTGTTTTTGAAAAACCGTGAAAATTAGAATTTTGACCCGATTCTATAGGTGTCTTTTGAATCCTTCAAAGGTTTTTTTGAAAAACCCATGTCAGCAATCTGGCCAGCCATCGTCAAAGAAAATGTCCTTTTCACTTAACTTTAGCTCAGTTGGTCTGTTCTTGAGAGACTACTATGTCAGTGGTTCTCAAACCTTTTCATGTGAAGGACCCCCAAAATTATATGTATTTGGCCACGGACCCCCATCTCAAAATATTTAGTTCCAGGGACCCCCCAGAAGCAAAATTTGAGTTACAAACGTTCGCTTTGAAAATACATGTATTCAAAGATTTGCTCACATTTTCACGACTTTTTCAAAAATAGCAGATCTACAAGCTCGCAGCGCGGCACTCGGTGCCGCGCTGTGAGCTTGTATATCTGCTATTTTTCACTGGTTAAAGCGTTCAATAATTTTAGGCCTAAATGGGTTAAGCAGTAAGACAGGACAACATTCGCCCTGAATTAGAGGAGTAGACAGAATCGCAGAGCAGTCAGAGCAGCCTGTAGGCACAGCCGGATCTTAAAGAGGCGGTGCCATAGTTTTGTACTTTTTCTGTTTTTCATGTGTCTCGGAGGTTGACAGTACTTCATTAAGACCCCCTGGTGTGGTTGTTATGAGCAATTATGTATTCCCTTTCTATTTGTTTTTTTTTTCCTGGAGGCTGCCACCTTGTGGGTCAAAAGTGCCGGTCCAAAAACACAGATCTTATATATACATTCCTCTAAGAGCCGCATCCCACTTCCAAGCCCATTCACGCCCACTTCACATCCACCTCAACTCATAGCTAGATCAGATGTAGATCAGATGTATGTCGGTAGAACTCACGGAATACCGCCCTAACTCTATCATTGGCCCCCCGTTGCCATGGTGACCGGTGACCGCCGTCCATTGGCTCGTATTCCCAGCTATGGGACCGGCGGATCCAATTTCAACCGAGGGGGGCGTAGCACACACACACACACACACACACACACACACACACACACACACACACACACACACACACACACACACAAAAATAGCTAATAGTTAGCTCACAACTTTCCACTTTTCTCTTTCACCTCAATCGCAGTAACATCCGTATACACCACGTCATCGCATCACCATTTTTTTTTTTTCAAAACTTTTTTTTCTCAATTTTTTTTTTCTCAAAAAAACATATTTGGCCATTACACACACCACACTGCCGCAACATGGCGGTGAGGGCCGCGCAGCGGCCTGAACTCTAGACTTCGGGCCGCAAACTTCTAGTACAATTACATTATAGAATCAACCCCTCCCCTTTTACCATTCACCCAACACACGTGGGTGTGGCTAACTTCAGCTGGGACACCAGCCACCATGACAACCAGGCATACTAATGAACTGGTGGGTGTGGCCACATAAAAAACAAATTTTAACTCTTTCTGTTCACTTTTTTGGAAAAAATCTTCCTCCTAGTATAATCATAATAGCTGATAATCATGTTTTAGAGTGGGGAAAAAAACATCTTTTAAGGCTATTGTTTTATCATAAATTAATAGAAGGGTAGTTTTAAGAGGGGTTGCATGATTGTATTATTCAGTGGTGTGTTCTAGACTTTTTTTGAGGGCATACTATAATCTATGATCCGTGGTTATTATTCCTGTGGCCAGGGCAGACGCCAGTGCATAACGCCTATCAGATACGCTACTTTGAAAGGTTCACGAGGGCATACGCTTTAAAAAATAATGTCTTCACAGCATACGGCGTATAACCGCGGTGCAGGTAGAACACAGCTCTGGTATTATTCATACATCATATGGTGTTGGTTACTTATAGCAAGGATTCTTCTTGTTTATTAAAAGGTATCACCCCCAGCAGCCATCAGAACATACGGACGTTTCGGCCAGCAGGCCTTCCTCAGCGTGTTAACACGCTGAGGAAGGCCTGCTGGCCGAAACGTCCATATGTTCTGATGGCTGCTGGGGGTGATACCTTTTAATAAACAAGAAGAATTCATTCTAAAGTGAGTGCTGGCGTCCTTGTTCTACGTTCAATGTTTGCCTGAGCCGTGCACCCTAGACGAATGTTTATATGAACCACGTTGCTGACGAGTGCTCCTCTTCTCTCTTCCTGAAGTATACTTATAGCAAGGAACATGGTCATATGACGAAGTACAATTGAAACTTGAGGTTAGAGATACTGTGGGCAACCGAACCCACATTTGTAAATGCACATGAATCCTTGCGTCCCTATTCTGGGGCTAACATTAAAATAGCAGATCTACAAGCTCACAACACATCGCTATGTGATTGATTGTGCACTTGTAGATCCCCAAGGAAGCATACTAGGGCTGTTACTGTTCCTTCTATTACAGTAACGACAGGAATGCAGCCTATAACAAACAAATTGTTCTTGTTCGCTGACGACTCAGCATTCCTGGTGTCGGGCGACGACAAGATGCAGGTTGAGGAAGCTCTCAGTTCCGAACTCAACAAAATCTGCACTTTAGAAGTATGAGGTTCATGACGCTCAACAGCAAGATCATTTCTGACATCTTTGTGCGTTTGACGACAACATCGTTTTTTGGCCTTCTGGTATCAATCACTGACCACATGTCAATTGTCTACATGTGCTGTTTATACCATAGGGTCTACCTGCAGCATAGCTCAGAATGTCCCCCGGTTGTTGTTATATAATGTGATGCCGTATGCAGTGATTGTGTGTGTGTGTGTGTGTGTGTGTGTGTGTGTGTGTGTGTGTGTGTGTGTGTGTGTGTGTGTGTGTGTGTGTGTGTGTGTGTGTGTGTGTGTGTGTGTGTGTGTGTGTGTGTGTGTGTGTGTGTGTGCGTGCGTGCACTACAAGTTATAGGCTACCATACCATCATTTATTACTAGAAGCTAGAAACTAGAGCATCTAGTTGGGAGCCGGCCAACTCGGGAATGATGTAAATAGGGAATGAATGCCCCGCCTTTAATGCAAACCCCATTGTACCTGTTATCATAGGACCCGGTTTGACCATCTGTTTGCCTGTGTCCATTTATGCCCATATATGGAGATCTCTGTATCTGTCTGTCGGGCAGCCGATCGTCTAGTCGGGGACCGGCCTACTCGGGAACGATGTAAATAGGGAACGAATGCCCACCTTTTAATGCAAACCCCATTATACCTGTTGTCATAGGACCCGTTTTGACCACCTGTTTGCCTGTGTCTATTTATGCCCATATAATGGAGACCTCTGCGGACACCGTATGCAAACCCCATGATAACTGTTGTCATAGGACCCGTTTTGACCATCTGTTTGCCTGTGTCTATTTATGCCCATATATGGATATATCTGAATCTGTCTGTCTGCATCCATTTTATGCCCATATTGCGCAGGTTCCTCTGGAACAGCCTTATTCCGAACGTTTCGCGCCCGTTCTGGAAAACCGCACATCGGGTCGGGTCGAGGCCGGGCACTGCACTGCACTGCACTCCGCGCCGCGGCAGGGAACGCGCGTGCCGAATCTGAAGCCGGGGACTGACGAACGGTTCTCGAGATACGCGGATTACATACATACACGCACGCACGCACGCACGTAGAGACTTCTCGCATTTATTGTAAGATATGTCTATTAAACATTAACATTAAAAGTGGCAGATAAATGCCACGAATACCCACATTCTATTCCGTTATATTACCAATTTTATTTACACTCCCACTTGTATTGCCGATGTATTCGGTTTTGTCTGTCAGTTTTATTATTTTACCATTGTAGATACTTTTCATCTGTTGTATCTCAGTCTATTGGATTTTATCATATCACACGTGTGAAAAAAGGTTTGAATTTGATTCGATTACGGTGAAATGAGCTGCAGAGATGTGGATTGATGGTGTGGATGTCGATATCCCCACTAGGGAGTCGGAGAAGTGCTCAAAACACCTCCTATCCAAGCGTTATCTCCCTCTCTCGGTCTCTCTCGATGACTCTCAGCTCGTATCTCCCTGTCACTCTTTACCTCACTCCCTCTATTTCTCATGCGTCTGGTTTTCTGCCTGGTTTCACCCCTCTCTCCCTCTCTCCCTCTCTCCCTCTCTCTCCAGGGACGTCACAAGGGGTAGGAAAGTGGGACTGAGTTACCAGGGCCCAAGGTGGTGGAGGGGCCTTAATTATTTTATACTTTAGCTATTGAAAAATAGCAGATATACAAGCTCACAGCGCGGCACCGAGCGCTGCAAGCTTCTAGATCTGCTATTTTTGAAAAGTCGTGAAAATGTGTGCAAATCTTTGAATATATGTATTTGTTAAGCGAACATTTGTAACTCAAATTTTGCTTCTGGGGGGGGGGGGGGGTCCCTGGAACTCAATATTTTGAGATGGGGTTCCGTGGCCAAATACATACCATTTTGGGGGTCCTTCACATGAAAAGGTTTGAGCTCCACTGACATAGAAACATAGGTTTTTCAAAAAACCTCAGAAGGATTTGAAAGATTTTCATGATTTTTCTAAAACGGCAGATCTACAAGCTCGCAGCGCAGCACTCGGTGCCGCGCTGTGAGCTTGTATATCTGCTATTTTTCAATAGTTAACATTCATCAGTAGTGAATCCTTGGCTTGTACCCAGGGCCCAGAATTTGGTGTGACGCCCCTGCCTCTCTCCCTCTCTCTCTCTCTCTCTCTCTCTCTCTCTCTCTCTCTCTCTCTCTCTCTCTTCATTTCCCCCCTTCTGTTCCTCTGTCTCTTCTTCTTATGGCGCTTGAAGTGATTTCCAAGGCGGTGTTTTTTGCTGGCCTTCTGTTGTTAATAAAGAGTTGGCTCGCTCTCCTGCACTCTTGGCTGGTAAACGGCCTCAGGGCACCGGGGAACATCGGCGTGCGTTCACAGCCCGACCAGATCTCTTGACGCTCGCCAGTGACCCTCGCACCGGCGGCCCTCGCCTCAGATATCCCCTCGCAAACACTCACTGGACATAATTTAACCCATTTAGGACTAGAATTATTGAATGCTTTAACTATTGAAAAAGTAGCTTGTAGATCTGCTATTTTTGAAAAATCTAGATTCTTTGAATAATTCTATTTAAAAGCGAACATTTGTAACTCAAATATTTGCTTCTGGGGGGGTCCCTGAAACAACATATTTTGAGATGGGAGTCCGTGGCCAAATACCTGTAATTTTGGGGGTCCTTGACAAGAAAAGGTTTGAGAATCACTGACTTAGAGGTAGGATTTAGAAGTCGGGTCAAATATCGGGTCAAAGATATTCAAAGACTTGTACACATATTTTCACGTTCTTTCAAAAAATAGCAGATCTACGAGCTCGCAGCGCGGCACTCGGTGCCGCGCTGTGAGCTTGTATATCTGCTATTTTTCAATAGTTAAGGCATAAAATAATGGTTGAAGTGGTTAAGATCTATAACGCCAACTCGGGTGCGTTCCCGGTATTTGAGAGTTAAGAGGAAAAAAAAAGAGAAGAAAACAGGGAGTTGCTACAGGCGAATGATGTCCAAGCAGTATTCCTCACGTACAGTACAGTATGTGTGATGGTCTGGTTAGTAGATATGTTTGTGTCTGGTACGTCTCAACTCTTTCATAAAGACGGATCGTTGTCCCGTGAGGGCAGGGTTTACATGTTTGCTTCTCCTGCATGAGCACCATGTGTGCAATTAGTCTTCCTTCAATAAAATAACAGCCCTCAAAGTCTCTGCGGTTTTCGTCCGAGAGCGGATTTGTCACCGCAAAGCAAAGGGTTACGCTGCGCAAATGTGCCCTCCCTCCCTCGGTTGTGACCAGGGACGTGCTGGGCCCCTGATTCTGTGCCCTCCCTCCCTCGGTTGTGACCAGGGACGTGCTGGGCCCCTGATTCAGCCCGGGAAAAAGAGTTGGAGAGGCCCTCATTGCGCGCTATAGAGAGAGATATCGCTGCTGCTACTCAAAGATTCGTGACAAAGTGACAAGCCAGTGGGCCAATTTACATGAGTTATATTTCGTCGTTGTCGGGTGGAAACCTTGTATGTCCAAAACCGTTTGTTTTGTATTTATCATTTTAAAAATGATTTAAAGTAGTGAAAACGGCCGATCTACAAGCACACAACGCCTCGCAACGCGAGGCGTTGTGTGCTTGTAGATCTGCTGTTTTCACTACTTTTGTGCAACGGCCTTGAATGATGATACGAGGTTTCTGCCCGACAGTGACGATTTACTTTGTTGGCCGCACATCCCCCAAAATGGAACGAAGGCCGACATTTTTTTTTTCTTTTTTTTCTAATGGCCGGCCTGGACTGGCCGGGAATTAACCGGCCGTTCGGGGAATTGTCCCGCTTTTCCCAATGGCCAGCGCGTCCCTCGGTTGTGACTGTGTATACTGTGCCAGTTACAGTATAACCCCCCCACACCCCCCCCACCCCACCCCCATCTGCTTTAATTTACACTTAACAAGAAAAGTGAGTTGTAAAGCCCACGGGGACTCCTGTAAATTCACCCTCATGGTCACTTGTGTCTCCGTCGAGCCAAGCTGCCAGCTCTTGAGGATGGGGGGGGGGTGCACACACACACACAGGACTCTCACTGCTATAGCTGTGGGTCTTCAACGTTTTCAGGCCAAGGACCCCTTAGTTGAGAGAGAGAGATGAAGCAGGGACCCCCACAACCTGTTCATAGATTCCATATAGTTTCATCGTTTGACAGCATAATCATCTGTATATTTTTAATTCACGTACATTTGTGTTTTCAGATACACTTGAACCGTCAATAGGCCTACCTAATAAACTTGACCTTTCACTCTGTACTTGGTGTGCTCTTTTTCCCCTCTACACCAAACCTTTGCCAAAAATAGCAAATATGTTTGGCTAAAGTTCTCAGAATATGGACACTAGGGTTCAAGTGGTTGATACCAGTAAGACTCCCTAATCGGGAGAGTTGCGACCATCAGGTCGCAACTATGATCGGCTACTTTTGACTATTTTCCCAATTTTCCCAAGTTTTTATCACACAAAGATTTGGAGGACCCCCTGTAGTAACCCTGAGGACCCCCCTAGGGGTCCCGGACCCCCTGTTGAAGACCCCTGTGCTATAGAACACCTTGTCCTGCTTAATCTCCTCATGTACACCATTTAACATTTCACGTCGAGGGTCGGTGCACAATGCAGTCCATGAGAGTGATTCGGTTTCACAATGAAGTCAAGGTATTGGGAGCCATGCTTTTGTAATGTGAATCACAGAGCCTATATGGGCCAGGAAGCAGACCGCGCCGACTGTCAGCCTCACTCGCCCGCCATAATTTTTTCCAGGAGGAAATGGTACAGTTGTAGTTCATCGCAATGTACACTTATACAGTCTCGGAGACGAGGCCCAGGGAATGAGCATGCGGTGTGTCATCGGTCGGCGCACACCCTGGAAGTGCTGTTTTCAGTGCGGCAGGCGACAGATTGAACAGCAGTAGAGCTTTAACCCATTTAGGGCCTAGAATTATTGAATGCTTTTTAACCAGTGAAAAACAGCAGATATACAAGCTCACAGCGCGGCACCGAGTGCCGCGCTGCGAGCTTGTAGATCTGCTGTTTTTGAAAAAGTCGTGAAAATGTGTGCAAATCTTTGCATAGATGTATTTGTAACTCAAATTTTGCTTCTGGGGGGGGTCCCCGGAACTAAATATTTTGAGATGCGGGTCCGTGTCCAAATAAATATCATTTTGGGGGTCCTTCGCATGAAAAAGGTTTGAGAACCACTGACATAATAGTCTCTCAAGAACAGACTAACTGAGCTCCAGTTAAGAGAAAAGGACCTTTTCTTTGACGATGGCTGGCCAGATTGCTGACATAGAAACATAGATTTTTTTTCTCAAAAAAATCTTTTCAGATTCTAATTCTTGTATATCTGCTGTTTTTCAATAGTTAAAGCATAAAATAATAATACACTATAATGTGTACCCGTTATGAATGGGTTTTAACCTGTAACCAGGGCCAAGGCCTAATTAGCACAGCTCCAGTATTTTGGCCATTAGATCACTGTCTCTGGGGACTACAAATCTCACCGAGAGGAATTACATGGAAAAAGTGAGTTGTAATCAAACGAAACAGTCGAAGACAGTAGGGAGTCTCGCTCGGCGCAATAACAATCACCTCCTTTTTCCTCACTTTTGGTGTGACCTCGGACGAGTTCGGTCTTCTTTAGATGTTAACTGGCGTCTAAAACGGCAATTAGGACGTTTCTATTTCATGTTAGAGAGAAGAGGGTTATGGGGGTTGGTTTGTTCCACTCCAGGCCCAACAAAAGGCAGGGACTATTTTTAGCTATAATATGTCAAGTTGGAACGGTGCTCCGCTCGATATATGGATGGAAGTTATGCCAACCAGATTTGGGGGCGGGGTTTGGCGTTGAGACAAAACCACACGTTTTGCATTAGAACGGTTCCATGCCCGCTTTTGGATGAAAGCACTTTTTTTCCGAGCAGGTTGATTCTATGTTGTGGAAGAAAGGAAAAATCTTGTACACCGTTGAGCCATCAATCGTCGAATACAATCCAAAGACAGGTTATTTACAGTATCACATCCTTTAGGGCAGCGGCTCTCAACCTTTTCAGGCCGTGACCCCCAATATAATCATATTTTAACCGGGGGACCCCCCCCCCCCCCCACACACACACCATGACGAGTACTAAGAGTTGAGGCATTACATTTTGTATAACATGGTTCTATTGTGAAAATAGCAGATCTGAGCATGTAGATCGGCTATTTTCACAATGTCTGTCTCTACTCAGGCCCGTCGATAGGGGGGGGTAAAGGGTACTCTTTACCCCGTTCCGGGAGTGGGGGGGCCCCGTGGGTGGGGGGCCCCGGCCCGGGCCCCCTCCCTCCGGCCCGGGCCCCCTCCCTCCGGCCCGGGCCTTTGGAGGGCGCACTTACACTGTCAGTTACGGTAGGCAGGAATCTTGGAATCTCATTGGGTCAAGATGGCCCACATGACATTTATCTCCTTCGCTATTCGCTCTCATACTAGGACATGCTTTGTTTGCGGAAGAAGCTACAGTGCCGACTGCCGACTCCGAGACAAGTTTGAGTGAACATTAATTTATTGGAAACATATGGATTAACACATGGCGAGGACGAGGAGTTTGCGGGTCGGTAGAAAGAGTTTCAACAATGCGGTGAGCACCTTATATATTGCATAATTGTACATGTTTGGAGCGGCAGTTCAGCGACATCTCTCTCTCTCTTTCTCACTCTCTCTCTCTCTCTCTCTCCCTCCCAGAGAGACGCAAGCGAAGCGAAGTTGCACAAAATAAGTTATACAGTACATATTTCCTTTTAATATTAACCTGAGTAAAATAAGCTAAAATAAGGCTTTGAAATAGGGCACAGTTTAAGTTGCACGTGGACGATGGACAGTCAAATCTGTATTATTAGTTAGAGTATGTTACAGACACTTTGAAACAAGAGGGCACTTGTGTGAGTAAAGTTGGCTAAGTTGTCCAGCCACTGCACACCTATTTGAAGATGGAAAAAAATGGACTGGGCTGTTCCATCCAGAAAGATGAAACACGTTATCATGTGGACAGAGGACACGTTAAAATGTCACCGTGGCTTGAGTGGAATATATCCGAGGAGGCACAAATGCTTATCAACTGAATTGTCCCAAACAGCTGTCCTAAACCAGATGCAGGGACGCCTTTATCTATTACAGTAGCTTGTGAGTAGCCTAAGCCTATATACTTTATTACCTTATGTCAGCTGAAAGCTGAGCCATATTTTGAAGGATTAATCTGAAATACATATTTATGTGCAGCAGGCTATATGCTTTGTTTCTTATTATGAAGGAAATGTGTTCTCAAAGTAATGCAATGTTCAGGTTATTGAGCAACCATTTACGCACGCCGATGCGCAAATGGTAACATGGTTAATTAATGTATTTGTGCAAGATGGCCCTAACATTTGTGTACATACTTATGTTCAAACAGTACAATCCAACATGTACCGATGTCTCTGGTTCACATTGGCACATTACACAGACCTGCTTGTCATTAATGCATACAAATATCTATGACCGATATTTTTATCAGATGTCCGGTAAATTTTAACCATGCCAGTTACAGTGATCAACAGTTTAAAACCCAGTTTAAAACCCTAGCACAATCTCTGAACGGTTATGCCGCCATGTAGAACCACTTTTAACCATTTTTTTACTTTGAAAATGAGTAATTTCCTGTGAAATACACGTTATTTCGGCCCGCGCTGCGCGCGGGCCAAAACACGAATACGGGCACGCGTGGAGGGGGGCCCGCGTGGAGGGGGGCCCCGGCCAGCTCTTTGATATTGACCCCCTTGCCAAAAATACTCTCGACGGCCCTGTGACTCTACTCTAATATTTGACAATTTGGCCAATGTTTAATTTGTCGTTTTAGAGGTGTTAGAAAGTCTTTAAACTGTCACTTTAGAAATGTGCAGATACCCTCTGTACACTTAAACTTTATGTTGGTTTGTTTACTGCTGAGCGAGAAATCAGTGTTGCACATTAAGTTAATCATCTGGGGACCCCCCAAAATAATTTGGGGACCCCCCTGGGGGGGGGGGAGACATTAAGGCTGTGATAGATACAGTATATCTATATGTTCTTTTCCATTACCTTTTTCAGAGCAAAGAGCAGCAGGAGCAAACCCTGAACCAGAGTAACAAAGTCTTCCTTTACTGTGCCTTCCTGGACTATAGGTGAGTCTCTCTACACAGAGCACGGGTGCCACATGTCATTCCAACAGATTAGACTTGGATTCCAAAAGACCCTGCATGCATTTCATTCTTAGTTCTTAAAACGTTTACATCATTAACTGTGGAAAAATGCTCTGTGTTCTGCATTTATTGCTGTTTCAGCTCTTTAAAGTAACCTTTAAAAGAAAAAAAAACACTCATCTGATAAGCGGAGCCAAAACATTATTTAGAAACCATAAATCACTTTAAAAGGGAGTGTGTTTTCGTTGGACTCCAGGACTTCCTTTCCTCTACCCCCCCCCCCCCCCCCCCCCCCTTCTCCCAGAGGTTCAAGAAAAATGAGAATTATTGGATTTTCCTGTCAGGCAATTGAATTCAGCAAAACATTTAAGAGTGAGCCTCCCCATAATGCATCATGCTGCATATTCCCAACCACTAATGTTCCTGATTAAAACCCCCTGTTTATTTTTATTTTTTTCCCTTTGGATATATTTGCTGATGTGTGTGGTTGCGTGTGTGTTTGCTTGTTGATGAAACTATGTACAACATGTGTTTTTCCAATCCCACTTGATGTGTGTTTGTTGAGTCTGCGTGCAACAGTCTTTCGGGCAGTCACGATATGACATTTTACATGACGATTAATTGTCACTCAAATAATTGCGATTAACGGTTTTAATTGTGTTTTTGTCGTTGATGATAACATTTCTGTTTGGCTTTTAGGCTTTGAAGTTGCACATGGCAGATATGACACATAACCTAAATACACAAAGAAATTACTGACATATTTGACAACTTACTACTTAAAAAATAACATTGATAGTGGAAATAGCCGATCTACAAGCTCACAACGTGAGCTGGAAATAGCCGATCTACAAGCTCACAACGTGAGCTTGTAGATCGGCTATTTCCACTATTTCTGAAAATGTATGAACGTTTCTCAACATTCACGATTATGACGATTTTGACAAAATAATTGCGATTATGTCAAATAATTGCGATTAGACGATTATGTAATAATTGTTTTGATTGATTGATTGATTGAAGACTTTATTAGAAGTTTGCATAGGAAAAGGTACAGTTTCATGACGGTACAGTTCACTGGTACAAGGTCTACTAAAAGGAGATCCATGAAAAGACTAAGCTTATTTCCACTGGAAACCATTGAAGTATCTCATATAACATTGAATGACAGACAAATAGAACACAGTACTATGCAGTAGATATGTAAAGAAAAACAAAAAAGAAAACAGTAAGTCTAAACAAACAGTATATACAAAGAAGGGGCAGGGGAGGGTAGGGTTGGGCTAGGTTCATTTTTTTTTGTGACAGCCCTGACAGTCTTCTTCTCTGTGGATCTTTTTTCCCGTCAGTTCCAAGGAAGGCGTCTGGTCCAACGAAGGATGCGTGCGATCGGGTGGAAACCTCACCTACTCGGTGTGCCTGTGCAACCACCTCACCAACTTTGCCATCCTCATGCAAGTGGTGCCAATCAAGGTATGGGCTCTTCTCCCGGTCTCCTGTGATACGCGGTCACGGAGCAACTTTAGTGTCAACCTGTGTGACTGACTGACACTCCCAGCACCTTGTATTTATAGCATATCGTCGTTGTCGGGTGGAAATCTTGTATGTCCAAAATCGTTCGTTTTGTATTTATCATCTATAAAATGTACTAAACTAGTGAAAACAGCAGATCTACACAACGCCTTGCATCGTTGTGTGCTCGTTGTGTGCTTGTTGATCGGCTGTTTTCACTAGTCTTGTGCGACAGTCTTATATGATGAAGCAGGGCTTTGCTTTACCAAAAGACGTACACATTTGAAACTAGGAGATACGAGGTTTCTGCTGTTTTGGCAGAGGTGAATAGCGTAGTCTGGGCTGAAGTTGAGAAACACCGGCTCATACCACAAATGAATGACTAGTTTCCGCACAGGGCGCATTTGACCATGTGTTTCACTTTGATGCCTAAAGCAGGGGTTTTCAAAGTGGGTGACGGGGCACCCTGGGGTGCCGCGACAACAGTCCAGGGGTGCCGCAAGATAATGTCATAATAGTTGGAATTTATTTGGACACTTCTAATATAAAAATAAAATATTTAGTATAATTTTAAACTTGAAGTACTAACGTATTTTAAGTCAGTTCTAACCAAAATGGCTATTATCTCAACGTTTTCGTCGCAACATAATCGCTAAAACATGCTATAAATATAAGGTGCTGGGAGTGCAAATTATGAATATAATGTAGGGGTGCCTCGGGTGAAAAAAATATTCACAGGGGAGCCCTGAGCCAAAAAAGTTTGGGAACCCCTGGCCTAAAGTACACAGACCACTGTCGTTGGGAGCAAAACTACCCATTTCATATCAGCACCCTTATTCCATAGTGGCCTTCCCTCTCATTGTGATGGTCCATGTCTCAGCACATCACACAATGTGTTGGAATGTAGATCCAGACTGATATATCGGCTATTATTTGACTTTTGGACGACATTGCTACATTTTTATTTTTAAATAGAAACTTTAATCAATCTACAATTTAGGTAATTGGTGGTCTAGGGCAGGGGTTTTCAAAGTGGGTGACGGGGCACCCTGGGGTGCCGCAACGGCAGTCCAGGGGTGCCGCGAGATCATTTGATAATATTTGCATTTCATTTGGACACTTGAAAAAATATTATTTAGTATAATTTTAAACTTGAAGTACAAAGTTCTAACCAAATTGGCTGTTATCTCAACGTTTTCCTTCCAACATAATGACTAAAATATCGTCACTGTCGACCAGAAACCTTGTATCTCCAAGTTTCAAATGTGTACGTCTTTTGCTCTGCTTCATCATACAAGACCGTCGCACAAAACTAGTAAAAACAGCCGATCTACAAGCACACAACGCCTCGCGATGCGTTGTAGATCTGCTGTTTTCACTAGTTTCGTACATTTTATAGATGATAAATACAAAATCAACGGTTTTGGACATACAAGGTTTCCACCCGATAGCGACGATATGCTATACATAAGGTGCTGGGAGTGAAATTTTAATGTAGGGGTGCCTCGGATTACAAAAAAATATTTATGGGGTGCCCTGAGACAAAAGAGTTTGAGAAACCCCTGGTCTAGGACGCTACAAAACCGACATTGGACCCAGAAATCTGGCGTGGGTCAGGCTCTGTTGGAGTGTAATTGGACAGTGGCCAGTGGTTAACCACACGTTCACCCACCACTCAGAGAGTCTCCTGGCACACTGCTGCTTTTGGGTTTGACTCTCACTGTTCCTCTTCCCCCGGGGTCAATTATAAGCAGACCTACACACAGGGGCGTCACACCAAATTCTGGGCCCTGGGTACAAGGATTCACTGCGGGCCCGCCCCATGAATGTTAACTATTGAAAAATAGCAGATATACAAGCTCACAGCGCGGCACCGAGTGCCGCGCTTGCGAGCTTGTAGATCTGCTATTTTTGAAAAACCGTGAAAATGTGTGCCAAGAAACCTATGTTTCCATGTCAGTGATGCTCAAACTTTTTCATGTGAAGGACCCCCCCCCATCTCAAAATATTTAGTTCCAGGGACCCCTCCCCAGAAGTCAAATTTGAGTTACAAATGTTCACTTAAAAAAATACATATATTCAAAGATTTGCGCACATTTTCACGACTTTTCAAAAATAGCAGATCTACAAGCTCGCAGCCGCGCTGTGAGCTCGTATATCTGCTATTTTTCCAATAGCTAAAGTTACTAGGGCCCCTCCACCTTGGGCCCTGGTAACTCAGTCCCACTTTCCTACCCCTTGTGACGGCCCTGCCTACACAGTAGCAATGTTGGTTCTACTGGTGGTTTTATATAGAAGGACTGAGGACAGCAATGATTAAGTGTGGTTCTTTCAGAGCCGTTTGCAAAGGCCAGTGGTCTGTGCCTCAAGCACCGCAGTCTCTCAAGAGGCCAAAGCTAAAACAAAACAACGCATTTATTTTTATCGTTTATGCCAGAACTGTAAATGTGAGATATAAATGGCACACTGTTTGTGTATCACTTTTTTTTTTTTTTTTTCTTTTTCTTATTTTTTTTTTTTTTTTAAAGGACAACTTTAGTTTTTTACAACAAGGGTTCATATTGTAGATTGTAATTAAAGAATATAAAAGATGAGTGTTAAAATTATTTAATTTACTTATTGTTTTAGAGATTCTTATTTCAGTGGTTGGGGGCATGCGTACAAGTGGCTAAATATGTCATTTTACACAGAATAAGCCCATTACCAAGATACAACGCAACCTTTCATGGTTGGATGTGACTTATGGGGGCTTGAAGTGTTACTCTAAATAGCAATAAAGAAACTGCTGGCTTATTGTGTCTAAAAATACATATTTAGCCACTTGTACGTATGCCCCCATGCGTACGCATGCCCCAAATTTTAGCACGGTAAACGCTACAAAACAATAGAACGAAGCAAATGAAAACATTTTAACCCTCACTTTTTCTTTTCTCTAATTACAATCTAAAATATGAACCCTTGTTGTAAAAAAAACAAAGGTGTCCTTTAAAATGTAACGTTCACATTATAGCCATAGAGCTGAGACTTCTACACGGATTAACATAATGCCTGTCTGTTAACCATACGCAGTACAATCTTCTCAAAAGGCAACCGTCAGTGTCCACTATGCATGGTCAGCGGCAGCGTGGATAGCTTCCTTAGAATAGAAAAGTGGAGCCCTTGTTTTGTAGTTAAATGCAGTGGTTCTCAAAGTGGATTCCAGGGACTCTGTGGGTTCATTTATGGGGGTCTAAATTGACCCATACAAGTCTGTAACTCTGACACGAGTGACAGTGTACAAATTGAACCAAATGAACCCTAACGGGTCCATTTGGTTCCATTTGTACACTGTCAGAGTTAAGGGGAGACCTTGACATTTGAAAGTTTGAGAAACACTGGCTAAATGGATCAACATTGTATTTGAGTAACAGCTGTCCTATTTGATGCTATACTTTCTCCTGGAGCGGCCTCTAATTAGTGGGCTGCCTCATCCTTCAGCTGCAGGGGAACGTCCCACGCGTCCCTATTCTGGAAGGCTGCAACTTCTCTGGCCCTTCTAATGACAAGGCACATGTGAAGGGAGTTAATGGAGATTCAAACCCCAGTCCCTCAAAATAGCCTGAGCTCCAAAAAAACAACATCAATGCAACTGACTGCACAGAGTGCCAAGGATATATGGGTACACAAAGGAACACAATTACCCGCTGTCTCTCTTTGAGAAACACCACATTGCACTGCGCACATCGTGAAACCATAACACAGCGTATCCTTGGGGGGGACAGGTGTGTGGATTCAAACAATCCAAAGAATGTGTTCAAGAAAAAAACATCTTTTTGTGGCAAAAAGGAACAAACTAAAAACATCTGTATCTATACTATAATTTTGCGAATGTCTGAGTGAGTGAGTGAGTGAGTGAGTGAGTGAGTGAGTGAGTGTCTGTCTGTCTGTCTGTCTGTCTGAAACAGCGTTTCTCCTCAGTGGCTGGAGCAATTGATCTGAAATCGCATCACCATTAGCATATGAACACACCTAACATAACTGTGAAGCCCGTTTGTCACTTTCACAAATCGTATGCTGTAGGGGGGGGGGGGGGGTCGCCATTAAACGAAACGGGTATTTCTTACATTGATATATTATCATGCAAGCACCAGTTAAAGTTACTTTCCATCCCTCATATACTGTATGCACAGTGCACATCCCATAACCCACACACTGCACATCATTTTGGAGCTCATATTTTTGAACGGGTAAGGGCTAGTTTATTAAATTCTTGAAATGACATTTGGCAGGATTTTTAACTTCTTATAGAGAGTAAAAGTGGGTCCTCGAAATTGTAGCAGTAATAAAAAGCAATAACAAGAAATAATAGTAAGAAAAAGAAAATAACAATATGTCACCGGAGTCACTGGAGGACATTATTATAACGTCATCATGATGTAATTTGGCTTGCAGGGAGTCTATTTCCCCCCTTGATCAGTGTGTACATCCCAGGTGAGATGGGGGTGTGCTCTCTGTCCGGCTTCCTGTAGTCCAGGGTTTCCCAAACGTTTTTGTCTCAGGGCACCCCATGAATATGTTTTTAATCCGAGGCACCCCTACATTATAATTTTCACTCCCAGCACCTATAGCATATTATCGTTGTCGGGTGGAAACCTTGTTTGTCCAAAACTGTTCGTTTTGTATTTATCATCTATAAAATGTACTAAACTAGTGAAAACAGCAGATCTACAAGCACACATGCGAGGCGTTGTGTGCTTGTAGATCGGCTGTTTTCACTAGTTTTGTGCGACAGTCTTGTATGATGAAGCAGGGCTTTGCTTTACCAAAAGACGTACACATTTGAAACTTGCAGAAAAGAGGTTTCTGACCGACAGTGACGATATTTTAGTGATTATGTTGCGAGGAAAACATTGAGATAATAGCCATTTTGGTTAGAACTGACTGAAAATAACTTTGTACTTCAAGTTTAAAATGATACTAAATATTTTTTCAAGTGTCCAAATAAATTTCAAATATTATCAAATTATCTCGCGGCACCCCTGGACTGCCGTCACGGCACCCCACTTTGAAAACCCCTGCTGTAGTCCACGCTCAGCTTTTTAGTTTTGTTGATTTTGAAGGACAGGTCTTTCTTTAGGCGTATTTTGTCAGATTCTCACTCCAGTGATGTCACCAGTGAACTTGACCACTATGAGCTGCGCATGGCCATTCAGAACCAAGCCTGGAGTGGTCCTGTGTCGAGGGTCAGGGGACCAGTCAGAGAATTCACACCTAATTGCATCGCTCCGACAGAAAGTCCAGGGTCCATTTCTAAATTTCAGTTTTTGTTGTTGTACATCCTCTGTAATGTGACTACAGCGCTCAATAAACTTAAGTTGGGATGTCCCGATCAGGTTTTTTTGCTCCCGATCCCGATCACATATTTTTGCTCCCGATTCGATCCCGATCCTTCCCGATCCGATCTTTCGGCAATGCATTAAGGAAAAAGAAAAGAAAAAATCCCGATCTCCCTGATTTCCGATCTCCCGATCCGATCAGGACATCCCTTAAAAAGAAAAAAGAAAGTTCAGGACCCAGCTGCACAGGTTTACTGTTTTTCTGAATGTATTGTGCAAAATACTTTAAGATTTAAATGATATCATGCCACACAGCATAATATAGGAAATAACCCCTTCAATAATGCCACTGAAATTTTCAAATTGACTTTTTAATGAAAAAGCATGAATTGAAAAATGAAAAAGTTGATTACTTTCACAGCAAAGGAAGTTAACACGTTGCAAGCCGCGGCAGAACCCTCTGAACAGAGGTAGCGCCGAAGAAATAAGCCATTTATTTACAAACATGTTTTAAAAAAACAAAGCCCACATGATAACAACACGTACTGGAGTGCTCGACACAGCGTACATATTCATCCTGCAGAGGTCGGCGATCTTACTTTGGCGAGGCGGAGGGGAGATCAATTCCATTCGTTTACGTGCGGCGAAGCAGGGAAAGGAGCGATAGAGAAGCGGCGCCCGAACGTGATTGAAACCGCGATCCACGAACAGAGACAAAGACCAGCCATCTTGTTTGAGCTTCTTGCTGAGTTTCAACACTGGGGAGAGGATGAGGCTCCTCCTGGCCAGCCATCCATCCAGAATGTGAGTCAACGGCGTGGCCTGCTGGATATTAGGAGTATCACACCCAGCACCAGAAAATGACTGTCAGAGCATATTAACCCTTTCAGATCGCTCCAAAAAGACACAGAGAAGAATTTCCGATGTTTTTTTTTTTTTTATTATAATTTATATCAAAAGTCCGGTAATAGACGGCGTGGCTGATGGGACCCAGTAGGAAGTCCGAGGGAGTACGGCCAGGCTTAGAAGGTGTTAAGGAACTGTCATCATGTTGAAGCTCTTGTGCCCAGTCCTGTTCAGTGGCCCTCCTGGGATCACACTAATGAGGGTCACTCGCATGGTCAGCATCAACTGTGCAAACTCTCTGCATATGGTCACTTCTTGGCTACCGTTGCGTTAGACAGTGGTGGAAAAAGTACTCACATTTTGCACTTAAGTAAAAGTATCAATACTGCACTGTAGATAGTAGCACTCCGTTAGGGTGCCCACACACCAAAATACCTAGAGTGGAATCCGCCAATGCATTTTAGTGAGAATGGAGCGTTTTTTTTTTTTTTTTTTTTTTGCAGAAATCCTCTACTACGCTCCATTCTCATTGAAATGCATTTGCGGATTCCACTCTAGGTATTTTGGTGTGTGGGCACCCTTAGGCTGCCCTCAGACCAAAATATGGTCGGCAGTGGATAAACTCTTCTGGTGCGCTGCTGGCAAAAAACGCAGAGAGCATATTCCGTCCCAAAGCCAGTGACGCCCCTGTCACTCACTTCCCGCACCGCCCTCCCTCTCTGTAGCCTGTTACACTAGCGTAGCGATCCTCATCATATTTTACGTGTCAACTCTATAATGGACAGGCGAAGGGTACTCGCCCTTGCTTTATTGGAAGGGGAGATGCAACAAGCTAAAAAGAGAAGAGTTTGGGTGCACGAGACTCTTGATCAAAACAAAAAATCTCCCAGTCCCTTCCTGATTCTCAGAATGTTACGCCTTTGACTCACCCGATTGGACAGGGGGGGAAACCAGAATCTGCGTGGAGAATTTCTTTGCTCCAGCATAAACGCAAGGTCTGCGCGGAGCGCAGATATCCTCCACTGACATGAAACCGCCGCCTTCTCATTGAAATGCATTGGCGGAACGCGGATTCCACTCTCGTAGGCATTTTGGTCTGAGCCCAGCCTTACAAGTAAAAGTCTGGAATTCAAAATGTACTTGAGTAAAAGTATGAAAGTATTGGCATCAAAATGTACTTAAATAAGTAAAAGTACAAAATGTTTGAAAATGGCACACACAAAAAAAAATAGCACTCACAACGTATTTTCAAATAGCCACGGTATAGAATAGGGCTAAAGTGCTTTAATGTATGTTTTATAATATAAATCATTTATATCTGCAAAGTAACTAGTAACTAAAGTTTTCAAATAATTATAGTGGAGTAAAAGGAAAATATTTGGATCCGAGATGAAGTGGAGTAGAAGTAAAATTACTGGAAATACTCAAGTAAAGTACAAATACCTCAAAACTGTACTTAAGTACAGTACTTCAGTAAATGTACTTAGTCACTTTACACCACTGGCGTTAGTAGCGGATGAATCAAACAGACAGGTTTGCTGGACTGGACCTCGTGGAAGAAAGGGTCAGACCTCAATTTAATCACTTCCTCCTTTGCAGGCTGGCCATGGCATACAAAACAATGACATAGCGATCACTGGCATGATGTGAAGAATGTGGTGGCTCAGGCTGCTCTGTGTCACAACACCCTGTAGTGGGCACTGTTGCCCAAGCTCAACATTTCAGCTCCAATTTTCTTTAACGTTTTCAGGCCAAGGAACCCTTAGTTGAGAGAGAGATGAAGCAGGGACCTCCACAACCTTTTCATAGATTCCATATAGTTTAATTGTTTGACAGCAAAATCATCAGTGTATTTTGGATTCATGCCAATTTGTGTTTTCAAATACATATTTAACCACTTGAATCGTCAATACATAACATCATTTCACTTTGTACTTTTTTTCTGCTCTTTTTCCCCTCTAACCCAAAACGTCTTTGCCGAAAATAGCCGATCTACAAGCTGAGCTGTGAGCTTGTAGATCTGCTATTTTTGGCTAAAGTTCTCAGAATATGGACATTAGTATTCATGTGGTTAATATAAAAAAGGAGAAAACATTTTCTATCGCACAAAGATTTGGAGGACCCCCTGTAGTAACTCTGAGGACCCCCTGGGGGTACTGGACCCCCTGTTTTAGATCCTTGCTCTTGTGGTTTAACATTTTGCTTTCACAGCACCATTTTTTTTTAAACAGCTATGTTAAAAACATCCATGATCAAATAATTGTAGTTTATGTTTTACCTCATGTTTACCATTCATATGTATCTCCATAGTAATGAGTTTCCTATCCACTCACAGCTCACCGATGGCCACCGGGTGGCGCTGTCGACCATAGGCTACGTTGGCTGTTCCATCTCCATCTTCTGCCTCACCATCACTCTGGTTACCTTCGCTATCCTTTCGTAAGTACCGTATATCCCATTCAGAGGCTGGAGCGAACAGTTCTTCCAAATGTCGTGAAAATGTGTGCAAATCTTTGAATATATGTATTTTCAAAGCAAACGTTTGTAACTAAAATTTTGCTTCTGGGTGATCCCTGGAACGAAATATTTTGAGATGGGGGTCCGTGGCCAAATAGATATCATTTTGGGGGTCCTTCACATGAAAAGGTTTGAGAACCACTGACATAGTAGTCTCTCAAGAACAGACTAACTGAGCTCCAGTTAAGTGAAAAGGACCTTTTCTTTGACGATGGCTGGCCAGATTGCTGACATCGAAACATAGGTTTTTTTTCCAAAAACCTTGGAAGGATTCAAAAGACACTTATAGAATCGGGTCAAAATTCTAATTTTCACGATTTTTCAAAAATAGCAGATCTACAAGCTTGCAGCGCGGCACTCGGTGCCGCGCTGTGAGCTTGTATATCTGCTATTTTTCAATAGTTAAAGCATAAAATAATGATACACAATAAGTAAGTATATCCCATTCAGAGGCTGGAGCGAACAGTTCTTCCAAATGCTTCCAAATTTTCATGACACATTTCATTTCAGCCTGCCTCGGAGCAGTTGAAAAGTTTTTAGACAATCATTAGAAACCAGTACCACTTAAAACGTTAGTGAATGAATGATTTTATTTGAGTGTCATGCCACCTCGTGGCCCATCCCTTATGGGATTATATGACACCTTTTCAAACAATTTTCTTAAGTACATTATTATTATTTTTTTTTTCTATACATCCGTTACCAGTATAGGCTACAATATAGATACCAGCGGGGGGGAAAAGTAAAGAAAAATAAAGCAAAACAGAGCATTATCGTACTTAACCCCTACTGGTTGTACAATGCTTTTTTTCTCAAGTCCCAAGCTTTCTCAAAGTAGTTTGCCAGTTTAAATACATGTTTTTCAAATAGACAGTTAATACGTTGTGAGTCACTGATATCCAAAATATAGTCAATATTATTAAACAACTCTTCTCTGGGTCTCGAATAGAAGGGACAATACAGAACAAAATGATACTCATTTTCTATTTCATTAAGATCACACAATTGACAGATACGTTCTTCTTCATCTAACCCAACATAACGACCTGTTTCAATATGGAGTGGCAGAATACCTCCTCTAATCTGAGCACAGAGTGACCTTTTTTTCTTTGGCAGGTTAAATAAAACATATTTTTCTGTATAATAATCATACTTAACTTCTCTGTATGTACGCAATGTTGGTTTACTCCAAATCTCCTCTGCCCAGGTATGTTTGTTCTGATCAAAAATCATCTCCTTTAGAGCCACAACATCAACTTGTTCTAATCTGAGGAACACGTCTTCCACTTCATATTTACAAAACATAGCATGCATGTCCTCTATCCAGGGTCCGTTCTGCTGTCTGTCCCAATTAAATACTTTCTTTGTTAGCCTATTATCGTTCATAGTGACTAATCTGTTCCACAACCTGACTGTACAGACCTTCCATCGAACATCACATGGTTCCCATCCAATATCTCCTGATGCTGCTGCCATTGGCGCATATTTATGTACACCCAGGAAATATCGGATGTCTCGGTTGTGCACAGCTACACTCTTAGGGAATCTCCCATGACCCCAGACCCCAGCACTCTAATCAAGAACTGGGCAAACACAAGCCTGATAAAGTGTTGTGTAGGTAAGGAAGCCAACATCTTTGAGTGTCTTGATTTTACCAATAACTCCTCCTAATGCTCGGCCTGCGGATTCAGCAAGGACTGTGGAGCCATGGACAAGACTCATATGCTCATCAACATAAAACCCCAAATATTTATAGGACTTTACGTAATTAATCTTTTTCTCACCAAAATAAAACTGGTACTTACTAATATGAGTTCGAGAACTTCTGAAGTGTATCACATTTGTTTTCTTTTCATTTATGGTCATCCTCCATTTTTTACACCACTCACTTGTATGTAAGAGCATTCTTTGCATATCAGATTCCTTTTCGGCCATTAGGACAATATCGTCCGTGTACAGAAGAACACACACACACACACACACACACACACACACACACACAAAAACGTCAGGTCGGGTTGGTTATGGTCGGGTTTGGGAAGAATTTGAGAACGCTATCACAGAGTAAAAGTAATACATAAAAAAAAAATTCATTGAGCCCGCGGGCCTACCCGGCCCGACTAATTAGCATACATTTTAGGCCCTACCCTAAATGTCTGGTCGGGTTCGAGTATGGTCGGGTTCGGGCACAATTTGAGAACTCTAACGCACATAAGACAATGTTTGAGAATCACTGCCCTACATTTCTCCACAGGTCAGTGAGCACCATCCGTAACCAGCGCTACCACATCCATGCCAACCTGTCCTTTGCCATCCTGGTAGCAGAGATCCTGCTGCTCATCAGCTCGCGCTTCGACCCTGGCACGGTAGGCGCACCTCATTCACTGTTAATGACCCTTTGACCCTGGCACGGTAGGAGCACCTCATTCACTGTTAATGACCCTTTGACCCTGGCACGGTAGGAGCACCTCATTCACTGATAATGAGGAGGAGGAGGATGATGATGATGGTTGTCTTAAATTGTGTTCACTTATTTCCAGTGATGGGAAAAGTACTCACATTTTTTTACTTAAAGGAGCTATACTTTCTCTTGAAAAACGGATGCTAAAATAATTATAATGTTTCGAAAATATTTTATAAAAAAATAAGCTTCGTGTGTTTCTATTAAAAAATGACCACAAGAAGAGTAAAATAATGATAAAATAATCATTTTGGCCTTTGTCAGACGGACACTTTGTTCACATTCTAGTCTATAGACTAGGATGTAAACAAAGTGTCGGCCCTACAATGAAAAAGTTGACTATAGCTCCTTTAAGTAAAAGTATCAATACTGCAATGTAGATATACTCCGTTACAAGTAAAAGTCCGGAATTCAAAATGTACTTGAGTAAAAGTACAAAAGTATTCGCATCAAAATGTACCAAAAGTAAGTAAAAGTACAAAATGTTTGAAAATAGCCGATCTACAAGCTCACAACGCCTCGCAATGCGGCACGTTGTGAGCTTGTAGATCGGCTATTTTCAAATAGCCTATAGGTATAAAATAGGGCTGAAGTGGATTAATGTATGTTTTATAATATAAGCTTTTATATCTGCAAAGTCATTTGTAACTAACGTTTTCAAATAAATGTAGTGGAGTGGAAGTAAAGATATTGGAAATTAAACATACTCAAGTAAAGTGCAAATACTTTAAACTTGTAGTTAAGTACGGTACTTAAGTAAACCACTGCTTATTTCAGTCTCAGAAGTCTCAAAATGTGTTCTCTTCCCTGAATTCACTGTTTCTAGGTTGAAACCCCACCTGGTCAAAGACCTGCATTCGTCATCATGTTCTATTCATGTCTATTTCCTTAGACACATGTAACTGGTATTAAAATGGTCTTGAAAATGTGCAGTCACCGACCGTGTCATAAAATAAACAGCGATGATGATTCTGCCGGTAACTCAAGCCAACAATAATGATGTTGATGATGACAAGTCTAGTTTATTCGTATAGCCCTTCATCTTTGTTATAATCTCAAGGGAGCTTTCAAGCCCACATGTAACATTCTGATGCGTTTCAGCACTGAGCCTCTCCTTCATAGAGCATCTGCTGGCCGTATTAAAATGAGCAGATATACAAG
This sequence comes from Nannobrachium achirus, assembly GCF_963921795.1. NCBI lineage: Eukaryota > Metazoa > Chordata > Actinopteri > Myctophiformes > Myctophidae > Nannobrachium > Nannobrachium achirus. Next base: position 21,724,206 of record NC_137832.1, on the reverse strand, counting down.
GTCACAGCGCGGCACCGAGTGCAGCGCTGCGAGCTTGTATATCTGCTAGTTTTGGAAAAAGTCGTGAAAATGTGTGCAAATCTTTGAATATATGTATTTTCAAAGCGAACGTTTTTAACTCAAACGTTCGCTTTGTAACTTGCTTCTGGGTGGTCCCTGGAACTAAATATTTTGAGATGGGGGTCCGTGGCCAAATACATATCATTTTGGGGCTCCTTCACATGAAAAGGTTTGAGAACCACTGACACAGTAGTCTCTCAAGAACAGGCTAACTGAGCTCCAGTTATGTGAAAAGGACCTTTTCTTTGATGATGGCTGGCCAGATTGCTGACATAGAAACATGTTTTTCTTTTTTTTTAAACCTTAGAAGGATTCAAAAGGCACTCGGTGCCGCGCTGTGAGCTTGTATATCTGCTATTTTTCAATAGTTAAAGCATAAAACAATGATACACAATAATGTGTACCCGTTCTAAATGGGTTAAGTGATTTTAGCCTTTTTTCTTTTCTTGAAGTGGCTGCTCTTTTCCTTCCTTTTGGAGGATCTCTGTACAGATTGTTTATTCATCACCTGGTCTTCTCTCCTCTCCTCCCAGCTGCCCTGCAAGGCCATGGCGGTCTTGCTTCACTTCTTCTTCCTGAGTGCCTTTGCGTGGATGCTGGTGGAGGGCCTCCACCTCTACAGTATGGTGGTCAAAGTCTTTGGCTCGGAGGGCAGCAAGCACCTGTACTACTATGGCATTGGCTGGGGTAGGTGCGGTTAGGCCTGTCACAATTGTCACATAATCGTCTAATCGCTATTATTTGACATGGACATCGTCATAATCGTTTCCATGTTGAAAAATGTTCATATATTTTCAAAAATAGTGGAAATAGCGGACCAACGGTGACACAATTGTAGTCCTAGAACGGCCATATTTTGGGTCAAACACAGGTGTTTCAATTGTTTGATTGGCATAGAACTAATGTTCTACTCCAATCAGAACACCTGTGTAGTGCTAGCCTGCTTCCAGACCAGAGACCCCGCCCACTCTCAGAGTGGACTCTTTCTCAGGTCTGGAGCTGAGTACAGGAATCACTTTTTATTTCCGGCTGCTCCAATGAGCGCGGGGGGTGGGTCTAACGAATATCCAATCCGCGCAGCAGTTGAAACGATTCAAACGAAGTTCACACACAGGCAGGCTGAGGAAGGCACACACACACACACGCACGCGCTGAGTTCACCAAGCTGTTTATGTTGATTACATGTTTCTGGTCGCAGTTCTGTCACTGGCACAGACAGAGACACACACACAATCACACACACAGTCCGCGACCGTGCATCGCGTCCACCGTGCGTCTCGATCACCGTGCATCGCGATCACTCGCGTGCGGATGCGCGCGTGCACGCTCGCAAAAAAGTCCCTCCCTGTAAATCGCTTAGAATAGAGCACAGTTTCAGACTAAAGCGTGAGCTGAGTCTGAGATCAGGCTAGTGTAGTGCTGCATTCACACTGAGAGAAGCCAAGCTAATGATTTGCTTGGTAATTCAATGTATTCTCTATGCAAACCAGCTTGAAAAGTTTCCAAGCTTTTTTTTCCAGCTTGGACATTTTAAAAGCTGGTTTGCATAGAGAATACATTGAATTACCAAGCAAACCATTAGCTTGGCTTTTCTGTATGTGTATGTGAATGAGGCATAAGGCTGTGTTGACCCAAGAAATGGCCGCTCTAGAACTTACATATTGGCACACCCTATAAGCTCACAAATGCTCGATGAATTCTATTGTCTGAGGAAGAGCCACTTAGGCTCGATACATCACGTACAATGGTGGAAAGAAATACATTTAGCATGGTACAGTGTGCGGACTCTTTTTTTTTTCTTTCATTTTGACAGCACCTGCCCTCTTAGAGTGGATGTGTGTGCTTGTACGCATGTTTATGGGAAACAACGGATACACGAATGGTGCTGTAGTAGCAATTATAGTGAACGTCATTTGTAGTTAAAGGGTTCATTCAAGACCAATGCATTCCAGGCATTTAACACCTTGCATTGGCTTACAATTGCACAGCCCTGCTACAGTATGACCATTAGAGAACTAATGGACTAATAGCTGCAAACATTAATTGTATCTGAATTAATGAAGATTTTTTTCATATAGATTCTTTGGTAATGGCACATTGAATATTAATATTAATAATAATCCACTTGGTTTAGCCCGACGACCGTATAGAATAGAGAGCATAGTTCACTAATGTGCTACATGATATCTATCGTTGAGTTTTTTGAATAGTTTGAATATAGCATTCATTCTTTGTTCATCAATTAGAGTGGCACAGCTCTTGGCAAGCTTACTGCTGGTGCTTTACTTACAACACCAGCTGAGAACTCACCTAATATGACGACTTAATAATTGGTGAGCAATTTGCTATTCATAGCCGTAATGTCATAGCCCACTGTATTTTGGAGCCAATCCAGGTTTGTGATGCACATTCTCTGAATGGCACAGTATGATGTCCATCTATGTCCTCAACAGTCCACCTGGGATTAAAATTCTGGACAGGCACTCCGACCAACCTGTAGGAGTCTGTAGTGCAGCAACAGAGAACATACAGCAGGATTCCCCAATTAGTTTTCCCCGAAAAGGGCCGAATTATGTCTAGGGTACCAAGCCGAGGGCCACAGCATTGCAGGGGGCGACGGTGGCGTTCCCACTACTCCAGCGACAGTTTTCGTCGTTGTCGGGTGAAGATCTTGTATGTCCAAAACCGTTCGTTTTGAATTTATCATTTTAAAAATGATTTAAACTAGTGAAAACAGCCGATCTACAAGCACACAACGCCTCGCACCGCGAGGCGTTGTGTGCTTGTAGATCTGCTGTTTTCACTACTTTTGTGCGACGGCCTTGTATGATTTGCGAAAGAACGTACAAATTTGGAGATACGAGATTTCCACCCGACAACGACGATATACTAGTGTTGTTGCTGCTCTTATACCACCATTATTACTGGGGTTGGTGGGGGCCAGACAGTAGCCCCCCGCGGGCGGCAAATGGCCCGCGGGCCGCCTATTGGGGAACCCTGACATACAGTAATCCCCTACCGGCTGGAGCGTCAAAGAATCAAACCTCTGTCTCCATGGTGGTGGAGACTGGAGACGCCAGTTCCCAAACACCTGTATTTTCAATAAGAATCAGCTCTTAACCTGCCTGGCTGCACAGAATATGAGTGAAATAGACTGAGTTCATAGGGTACACACACATATAGGCAGATAGAGAAAACAAAGAGATAAACTATACTTTGTTGTGCTGCTGGGGGAATGCATAGTATCCCGTCCACATGCTGAAGCGATTAGTGGAAATAAGATCCCTTTTTTTATTATTTCCTCTCTTTTTGCCAAAGTAATTTCTCATTTTGTGTGGCCAACTGCAAATGAACTGCTGGAACGCCGTCCAGTGGTTTGAAGTGTGGCGCTTAGTCATGGAGGGTAAAAACACTAATTTTGTAATTAAAACCCATTTAGGCCTAGAATTATTGACTGCTTTAACTACTGAAAAATAGCAGATATACAAGCTCACAGCGCGGCACCGGGTGCCGCGCTGCGAGCTTGTAAATCTGCTATTTTTTGAAAAATCATGAAAATGTGTGCATATTTTTCAATATATATCTTTCAAAGCAAACTTTTGTAACTCAAATCTCTGCTTCTGGGGAGTCCCTGGAACAACATATTTTGAGATTGGGGTCCGCGGCCAAATGCCTGTAATTTTGGGGGTCCTTGACATGAAAAGGTTTGAGAACCACTGATTTAAAGGAAGGATTTAGAAGTCGGGTCAAAGATCGGGTCAAAGATATTCAAAGACTTGCACACATTTTCCAGTTTTTTCAAAAATAGCAGATCTACAAGCTCGCAGCGCAGCACTCGGTGCCGCGCTGTGAGCTTGTATATCTGCTATTTTTCAATAGTTAAAGCATTAAATAATGGTTAAAGTGGTTCAAATCTAACGCGACTCGGGAGCGTTCCAGGTATTTGAGTGTTAACAGCTCTTGTTATTATCCTTGATAAATCCTTATGACCCCGTTTTGACAATTTTGTCACTCAAGGCAACAGTTTATCATGTAGAGGGATTAACTGGAAATCTCTGGGCTTGGCAAGCCAAAAGGTTATTACTCAGATGAAAGGATAATGATGCAACAGTCACGCTGAAGGAAATCAACAAGGAGTGCTACAGCAACAGAGACATTGTCAAAAGAGGGACCTGGGTCAAATTGTGTACACACTTCTCAGGTTTTTGTTTTAGCACACTTACAGTAGTACCCAATGTGGCGGGTCTGTCGTTGAATTACAATTAAATTGAGACGATCACAGTCAAAAACGACTTTGTTTGCCAGAAATATCTCACAATTTGTTGGATTTTACCTGTATTTTACCAGTGCAGTGATCTCACATAGATTAGATAAGGCAGGGGTCTTCAACGTTTTCAGGCCAAGGACAAGTGGAGAGAGAAATGAAGCAGGGACCCCCACAACCTTTTCATAGATGCCATATAGTTTAATTGTTTGACAGCACAATCATCAGTGTATTTTGGATTCTTGTCAATGTGTTTTCAGATATTTAACCACTTGAACCGTCAGTACTGAATAAACTTTTCCCCCTCTAGACTACACCTCTTTGACGAAAATATCCCATCTACAAGCTCACAACGCCTCCGATCTGCCATTTTTGGCTAAAGTTCTCGGAATAAGGACACTAGGGTTCAAGTGGTTAATATAAAAAAGGAGAACAAAGTTTCTATCACACAAAGATTTGGAGGACCCCCTATAGTAACTCTGAGGACCCCATAGGGGTCCCGGACCCCCTGTTGAATAAGGTATCATAGATAAGCCCTATTAGTGGCAACAATAAGTTCCTTTGGCATTTATTTTTCTCTCCATTTATTTGTTCTCCTTTGTTTCCTAACAGGTTCTCCACTTGTGATCTGTGTGGTCTCTATGACATCCGCTCTGGACAGTTATGGTGAGGTTGACAAGTAAGTACCAGGACCAGGGATGTCACAAGGGGTAGGAAAGTGGGACTGAGTTACCAGGGCCCAAGGTGGAGGGGCCCTAATAACTTTATCTATTGAAAAATAGCAGATATACAAGCTCACAGCGTGGCACCGAGTGCCGCGCTGCGAGCTTGTAGATCTGCTATTTTTAAAAAGTTGAGAAAATCTTTGAATATATTATGTATTTTTTAAGCGAACATGTCTAACTCAAATTTTGCTTCTGGGGGGTCCCTGGAACTAAATATTTTGAGATCGGGGTCCGTGGCCAAATACATCTTGGGGGTCCTTGACATAGGTTTCTTGCACACATTTTCACGATTTAAAAAAAATAGCAGATATACAAGCTCGCAGCGCGGCACTCGGTGCCGCGCTGTGAGCTTGTATATCACACTTGGGCCAGCTACAGGGTCAGCCAGACAGGATATCAGGCAGAAACCTTGTATCTCCATATTTCTACTTTTTATGTTTTAAATAAATTAAGTCCAGACGATTAGCAAAAATAGCCGATCTACTGTACAAGCTCACAAGTCACAACGCATTGTGAGCATTGTAGTTCTGCTATTTTAGCTGTTTGGGATTTACTTTTACGTGAAAGTGGTTAATTCTTTGAATAGATTTTATAAAAAAAATACATTGGATCCATTAAAACACTGTTTATTCGTTTCAGACATACAAGCTTTCCACCCGACAGCGATGATAATATGGATTCTAATTCACTTAATAAAAGCCCAGGGAATTGCATAGCAAAGACATGACCGGTTAAAAGAAAAATGACAGAAACCTTGCGTGACATGTAATGTAAACAAATGGGACATGTTTACATTACAGCATTATAGCATTACACCCTTGGATACGTCATTCTTGTTTCACTTATTGAAAGAAGGTTAATAGTTTTTTGTTTGCTATAAACCCATTAGCTTTTAATGACTCCCTTCTTCCTCTGTGCCCCATCACTCATTCAGCTGCTGGCTTTCATTGAAGAATGGAGCCGTCTGGGCATTCGTGGCACCAGCACTGTTTGTCATTGTGGTAAGGATTATACAGTATAAGTTGTCAAGTTAAGGTTTAACCCCTTGAGCCCTGTTAAACTTTTTTTTTTAAATAGGCTAAAATAGCTGATCTTTAACACATGGGATGCTAAGGTTTCTAACATTTCTAGCTGTTGCTGCTGCCGCCGTTCACTCACGCTTTATTTTGAAGAGCCTCGGAAGCTTTGTGCGTCTGCACGTGAGTGTCCGCTGACAATAGTTAACAGCGGCGTATCTGCGCGGCAGGCGAGGAGGCAGACCCACGTCTGACGCCGCCGGTGTGCGTTTATGGGGGCATATGTTTTGACGCACCACGTCCGCGCCGCCTCCAAGTCTGCGCCGCCTCCGCGTCCGGTGTGTGTTTCCCTTTAAACGGCAGAAATAATTAATTGGGAGAAGAAAAGTGGTAAAAAATGTTTTAGCTACTCTAAAATAAAAGATAAATTCCTGCAGACAATATGCCATATCTCTTGTACCACTATAAAGTTAATTTCACCCAATGCATCACTGTCTTTGTGACTTTCAGGTGAACATCGGCATCCTTATATCAGTGACGAGGATCATATCTCGGATCAGCGCTGAGAATTACAAGGTTCACGGAGACGGCAATGCAGTCAAGTGAGTAATTCATATTTTCATGACTCCATTACTAAATCCTGAAGGTCTCAAGCAGGGGCCTCAATTGGGTATGGCAGGGGTATGCAGCTGCCATACCCTGGGTCCAGGGGGGGAAATAAAAGTTACTTTTAAATATAAATCTTTGAATGTCTGTCTTTGTCTATCTGTTCTGGTTATTATGTTGTTAAATAACAGTAAAATAACTACAAATGCAAAATTTAACAAAATGGTTAACAAGGTATTATAATTATATTCTCCCCATCTTGACAAAATGGTATATTCCCAGGTTCCGCAGGTCAGCTGCACAGGTGCAATTAATTATTGTTAATTGTGGCACATTTACTAACATGAAAAGTTTAGCTGCACTTGAACAACCGTTCCAGGATGCCATATCCAGCCCAAGAAACCGTAGAAACAGGGGAAAAAATAGAATGTATAAATGAATGTATCATGCCTGTTGCTAAGGTATGGGCAACATGACTGGTGTCTTGCGCGTGTGCAAGACAAAAGTCATGTTGCTTTTTCTGAACTGACACCACTGGTCTCAAGCTATCACAGCAAATACATTTGTTCCTTTGTCTGTCTCTAGGCTGACTGCGAAGGCAGTGGCGGTGTTACTGCCCATCCTAGGTATTTCGTGGATCTTTGGAGTCCTTGCTGTCAACACACAGTCTTTACCATTCCTTTACTTTTTTGCTGTGTTCAACTCATTACAAGTACGTTCCGAAAGAGAAGTTATATTTTATTTGTGTGTTTTCTGAACTTTTGTTTTGTTTTACCATATCATTCGCTTTAATTTAACAATCACTTTTTTGTTTTGTTTTTCATGTAGGGATTCTTTGTCTTTTTGTTTCACTGTCTTCTCAACTCTGAGGTAATGCCATCGTGGTACTATGTCTTGTTTTCCTTTATATGATTACAGTCTGTGTCGATCTTGAATCCAGACGTTAACAATTTGTTTTGTCACCATTGTTTCTTACCTGTTTCTGCAGGTCAGAGCTGCCTTCAAACACAAAACCAAGGTGTGGTCTCTGACCAGCAGCTCCATCCGAAACATAAATGTGAAGCCCTTCAACTCTGATATTGTGAGTGCTCATATTAAAGGGATTGATTGATTAAAAATTGTATTAGACAAAAATGGAGAACAGTACAAGTATAGTCAATACATAAGAAATGTAGTACAGTACAAGTACAGTTAAAGGACGATTTTGTTTTTTTTACAACAAGGGTTCATATTTTAGATTGTAATTAAAGAATATAAAAGATGAGAGTTAAAATGTTTTCATTTACCCCTTTCTATCATTTTAGAGATTTTAATGATTTAGATTTCAGTGGCTGAGGGCATGCGTACAAGTGGCTAAAATATGTATTTTTACACAGAATAAGACCATTCCCAAGATGCACTGCATTCTTTCATGGACAGATGTGACTTTTGAGGTTACTGTAAATAGCGATAAAGAAATTGCAGGCTTATTGTGCCCCCATGTGTACGCATGCCCCACGTTTTAGCACGCTAAACTTGCTAAAACGATAGAATGAAGTAAATGGAAACATTTTAACACTCACTTTTTCTTTTCTCTAATTACAATCTAAAATATGAACCCCTGTTCAAGTTGTCCTTAAGACACCCTTCCTAAAAGGAACATCCCAAATAAGTCCTTTTACATTTATTTTGTTTTACATTGGAAGTCCTTGGTATTCAATTCAGGGACATAAAATAGCAAGCAAAGAAAACATGCAATAACATCATAGTTATAAAAACACTATATGTACAGGATAGGGGAAACAAGAGGGTGGGGCTAAGGTAGGGGGGGGGGGGGGTGCTCACTTCTCGCATGTCTATGGGAGAAGTGATACTACCTCCGTCTCTGGCCTCCTGAAAGGTGAGTTTTCAGGGCAGTATTGAAGGATGCCAGCGAGCTACATGTTTTAAGGGAGGTAGTCAAGGAATTCCACACCTGGGTGGCAGTGGTGTAGAAGGACAATTTACCCATATTTGTCTTATGGGTTTGTGTTATCAGATCGTTGTGTGTGCTCCCTCTGGTGTTGTGGCTGCGGCTGTCGCTAACTTTTTAGAGATGTTTGGTCAGATCTGCGGGTACTGAGGGGATGGAGGGCAGATTTGCATGACTGTTTTGAAAATATCCACCCAAAAGGCCCTTACACCGAAAGTGTCATTGATGCGTGTGTCCCTGATACACTAAATCAATCTCCCTTTCAGGAATGTCAGGGTCTTGTGTGCGCTTCAGCGCGTCTCCTTTTTATCCAGTCATACTGTATGCCAGGCATTTACACTAAGGCTTGCCCACCTGCCCCCGGCAGGTAAATAAAACCTTTGGGCAGGTGAAGTTGGCTTTCAGGTTGCCTGACCGGGCAAGTGCTCATTTGAGAGGGGACGCAACCGTATCTAAACACAACACCACAACACCTGAATGTGGCCAGAGTGCTCTATCTTCTGGTCTGTGGAATGTAACAAGTGTGAAACCATAGGCATATTCAATCATAGCTATGTAGGGATTTGGATTTGGAGGTATTGAGGTGTGACATCTTTTAATGCACAGCCACAGAAAGTAAAGAAATAAGTGTTAAATTGAGCGTTAATTAAAATCTTACCTACAGTATCATTTTATAATGGACGATTTACTTTTCGGGCAAGTGGGCATGACCTTCGGGCAAGTAGAACATGACCTGTACTTGCCTGACGGGCAAGTGCCTTTGAGACCTTAGTGTCAACCCCTGTTGTATGCCATGGTCTTACTTCTCTGGTTTCTGTAAATTGATCCTAAATCCCCATTCAAGAATTCCAAGGAAGAAATAACTCTACATGTCTCTGTCTCAACCTGACTCTCTTCTCACCATTTCTTTTAGATGAATGGAAACAAGGATGGTGTGTCTCCCACTAAGATGAACACTTGGGACAAAAGCACCAACTCAGCCAATCGTATCGACCTCTCCGCCGTATAAGGATACCCGGATCACTGCCTCTGTCAAAGGCAGGAGCACGAGAGTGATTGACGTGAAGTTCACGCAAAGTGTAGATTCCCAAACACTGGCCAGAGTATTGTTTTCCATTGTTTTATGTAATGAACAGAACACTCTTTTGCGGACTATTCTCATCTTCAAAGACAAACAGACTCAAAGGACTGTGCCTAATAACTGCATTTTTAGATATCTTCTGGAACAGGGGCTTCTGAAGAAACACTAGGTCAGTAAGCTGACAGTGAGCGTTACAAGCTTTCACTATGTTCTGAGGTCTGACATGAATTATGACTGAACCACGAAGTGGCTTGCAGTGACAGCTAGGGCCCTTTTCTCCTCTCTCTGTCTATAATCGAAAAAACCCAATGTACAGAAGTATCTAGTCTGAACTGTTGGCTAGTCTATTTAGCCTAGTTTAAAGATATTTTTTTTGTAAATGTCCCTTTTCAAGTACAAATGAGAATGTTGTGTATATCCAGTTGTCGCACTCGCTGGTGCAGGACAGGTTAAGAAAACAATTTAAAATAGGAAAGCTATTTTTCGTGGAGAGTTTTCCATTTTTAACTTTTTCAAGTACTGCCACCTTTCCACCTGCTTTTACATGCTTATACTGTATGTGATAGTGGATAATCTGAAGGCCTATGGTAATTACAATATTATGATTTTCACAGGGTTATAGTGGTGTTACAATATGTGAGCTAGGCCCAGGGAGGCCTATATGAAGATCAAGTTAGCAATTTTATGTTTTACAACATATACGGTATTGTTAGTATTACATATTTTAAAGTAAAGAGGTCCATTAGAATGTCTTGATCAGCTCTTAGCAGTATTTTATACAGAATCCAAATTGTGTTCCTGTACTCACTGTGTTTGGAAGAGCCACACCAAAATGTTAATTCACAAGAGATTAGCCAGTCAATTACAAAATAATTATGTAACATATCTTTTGTCTGTAGAAGTGAAGTAAATCAGACACCATATTCTGATTCTGAAGTGTTTATTTATTGTGATTCAGATAGAGTTGTATTAATGTTCATTCTTTTTTGCAAAGCACAGCTCATGAATCATTTATCCTCTCATTTTGTTCTATAATGTTGTTTCTCTGTAATTGTGTTTAATGTCATCATGAAACAAAAGACTATGGTATTAGGTAGTACCTCACATCCTAGATAGCTGCATTATTTTGTGCTTTTTGACTAGTGAATACTTTGTGTTTTGGACACAATTCTGTGAATTCTCTCTCTCTCTGTGTGTGTGTGTGTGTGTGTGTGTGTGTGTGTGTGTGTGTGTGTGTGTGTGTGTGTGTGTGTGTGTGTGTGTGTGTGTGTGTGTGTGTGTGTGTGTGTGTGTGTGTGTGTGTGTGTGTGTGTGTGTGTGTGTGTGTGTGTGTGTGTGTGTGTGTGTGTGTGTGTGTGTGTGTGTGTGTGTGTGTTGTTCAGCTGTTTCTGTTGCTACGGTTCTCAATCTTAAATCCGTAATGTAAGTCAAATCAGATGCTTTTTTTTTTATCTTGATAAAGCTGTGAGATTGGAAGGGAGATACATGGTAAATAGTGCATTTATATAGTGCCTTTATCCAGTTCTTTACAATGTGCATTACAACCACCATCAATACACCGATGGTGGAGGCACCAATACTTAGACATTAAAAACCATTTGGGCCTAGAATTATTGAATGCTTTAACTATTGAAAAATAGCAGATATACAAGCTCACAGCGCGGCACCGAGTGCCGCGCTGCAAGCTTGTAGATCTGCTATTTTTGAGAAATCGTGAAAATTAGAATTTTGACCCGATTCTATAAGTGTCTTTTGAATCCTAAGGTTTTTTTTGAAAAACCTATGTTTCTATGTCAGCAATCTGGCCAGCCATCGTCAAAGAAAACGTCCGTTTCACTTAACTGAAGCTCAGTTAGTCTGTTCTTGAGAGACTACTATGACAGTGGTTCTCAAACCTTTTCATGTGAAGGACCCCCAAAATGATATTTATTAAGCCACGGACCCGCATCTCAAAATATTTAGTTCCAGGGACCCCCCAGTCAGAAGCAAAATTTGGGTTACAATCGTATTCAAATATTTTCACCCATTTTCATGACTTTTTCAAAAAATAGCAGATATACAAGCTCGCAGCGCGGCACTCGGTGCCGCGCTGTGAGCTTGTATATCTGCTATTTTTCACTGGTTAAAGCATTCAATAATTCTAGGCCTAAATGGGTTAAGCCAGGAGGAGCAGGGGATTGAACAAGGAGCCTTCTGGTTCCCAAGTGGTCGCTCTACCTCCTCAGCCACTTTAAAACATGTTTTAAAGTTCTTGATTGATCTTACACTGTAAAAACATATATATATATATATATATATATATATATATATATATATATATATATATTTAGTATCTTAAAAACTTGTGTTTTTGTATAGAAAAAAAAAACATTTTTTTTTTTTTTTTTTTTTTTTTAAAGATGTCAAAATGACCTGAGATCAGAGAGATGCTTTTCTCTGTTTGTGTGTTCGCTCCCTCGTTTAGCTGATTGAGAAAATGTGTGTTCATGTGTGTTCATTCTAGTGGATGGACACTTTTTTTCATTCAAACAGCTCTATCTCTGGAACCATTTGTCTGATTGACAAAATTATTTTTGCCACTGAATCACAACAACTGTGTCTGTTTCTGTGGGGGGAAAAAATTATATAAAAAAAATCATTTTTTTTCATTGCATAGTAAAGAAAAACATACAAAATCGTGGCACAGCTACCTTGGAGCCATTTTGGCATTTGGCACAGAATGAGTTAAAACAGGATTTTCTGTAAATCACTCCCTCAAATACAGTTACATTCTATGTCACGTTAGTTAATTATTCTTAGGCCTGCCTGAAATACCGTAATGTATTGTATATTGATTCTTTTTTTCTAAGGTACTGTGTTCAAGACTGTCTTCTGACTTCTATAATATGTTTATTAAAACTTATATGACAAAAAGAAAACATGAAATGTGTGTTTGTTCTATGCTGACTATCAGTGGTACGGAATCGGAATCAACTTTATTGTCATATGTGGTGTTAGGCAGTAACTTAGGTTATTACTTAGTAATATGTTACTGTAATATGTTTTACTTTACCCAGTAACGAGTAGTGTAAGGGGTTACTCTGCCAAAACAGTCATATTATACCATATAGAAAACCAAAAAGAAAATATTACATATCTACATATTACTCTGATTTTGTTGGCTGCCTTTTGAAAACATTTAATTTAAAAGTTCAAGAGAGATTGCTTTATTAGGTGGGAAGAGAGTATCGGTGCATTGTCAGGTTTAACCAGTCCACAAAGGGTGGCAACTTTCACAGGTACAATCCACATAAAGATCCACAAGGAAAAGTAAAGTCCATGGCCAGCCTGGTGACATGCTCACATAGAGTGATAACTTTCACAGGACCAAATAGTAGGTCAACGAGGAAGAATAAAGTCCAAGACCAGCCGGGTGACAGACGGTGGTCACGCCTTGTTCAACAATTTTAGCCGTGTGGAAACTGTTCATAAACCTGGTGGTCTTGCCCTACTATGGTAGGCCTCCTTGCCTTATGGCTGCGGTCTTCGTAGGGCAGGGGTGGGCAACTTTGATGATGGCGAGGGCCACTATATTTCCACCTTCACTCCAGAGGGCCACATTGCATATTGCTACGTCCTACTTTGTCATTCTAGTATCTCAAACAAAAGAAGCAAAAAATAGCGATGTGTTTTGAGCTTTTAGATCAGCTATTTTTTTCTTTCATGATGGGCTGAGCTTTGACTACACACCTTAGGGAAGCTCACCTCCCATTATAAACTCGGCCGACCGCACCAGCCGCTGTAGGTCTTTCTGTTCACGAGCGGTGCAGTTTCCATACCAGGCAGTAACACAGCAGCCTTACAGAATGCTTGTGTACGTTGTGTAAACGTGTAAATGCATCGTCTTTGGGGCTGTTTGGAGATCATGCATGCAACATTAACCTATTACAGAGTACAGCATCTTGCAATGGGCCTGGTGTGACAAGATACACTACACCACTAAGATACCCTTGTATAGCCTGTATACCTGACAAAATACTTCCTAAACGTCAAGGATGTCCACAATTACAACAGGCAGCCAGCTCCACAGATCACATTCAACCCATGATTTGGCTCTAAAAAGAATTGTTCTCCAGCTATACCACTAAAATGTGGAACGCCCTGAACTATATCGGTCCGCCCGCCCGAATCAGTGGGGTCAAAGGCCGACATCATACATGTGTTTAGGGCTGTTGCATTCAACAATAGCAGGCTACATTCATATTGCTTAACCCCCCCTCCTTCAACTTCTTCTGTTTTTGGAATCAGTGGGGTCAAATAGTGCCTGACATTGCATATTTGCAATGCCAGCTTTGCTTGAAGTAGGCCTAATTCTTTTCAGAATGACTGGAGTTAAATAGTCCATCTGGTCTTTGGGGCTGTTTGGATTTGGCATGGTACATTAACATTTCATACATAGAGCACTGGTTTCCAAATAACACACCCATGTGGGTAACAGAAACAATTTTATGCATGGGTCCCTTAATTTTTTTATTTATTTTTTATTATTAAATCTAAGAAAAAGTAGAGCTTGTAGATCTGCTATTTTCACTAGTTGTATGCCTGGGCAAATGTCTAATTTCAAAAACAGTATGAGTAGGCATACAATCCTACATATATGGCAAAGAAAACAAAGTAGGCAGAGTCGGTCTGGGAGACTGGGGGGGGAGAGAGAGAGAGAGAGAGAGAGAGAGAGAGAGAGAGAGAGAGAGAGAAACTCAACACCGTCTGTGAGCCGGTGTATGTCAACAACACAGAATGGTTTTGTCGACTGAGAAATATAACTTCGCGTGTGCCTAAATAGCCTGCACGTTTAGCACTCGAGCGAGGACCACTTTATTTACCCGAGTTGATTTATACTGCGCAGCTCTCACACACTGGAGGGATTATAATAATCCACATTTCTTTATTTATAATTTGGATACTCGTGCATGAAGAATCCACGGAATGGATTATTGTCGGACTGTGAGCGTCAAGCAGAATCGTGCGGCTGTGTCAGTTATTAATTCGTCAACGTCCTGATTCCAGTATATTTTATAAAGTAACGATGGAGACTATCGGGAAGTTTGAGTTCAATAGAAAAGAGCTGATTGGCCACGGTGCCTTTGCAGTCGTGTTCAAGGGAAGACACAAAGCGGTAAGCGATAGTTATTATATTATAGGCCGACCTGTTGATCATGATCTCTGACGAAATGTGTGGTTTTGGTTTAATGTTAATTCAGATTAGCTGAAAATGTATAGTTGCAGAGTCAGTCACTGTGTATTCGTCTAACAAAACTCAATTTGAGTTCATCCACATCCCAAGCATGTTCAATGCAAATAAAACTCGTTCTTATTCAGATCTATATCTGTCTGTCTGTCTGTCTGTCTGTCTGTCTGTCTGTCTGTCTGTCTGTCTGTCTGTCTGTCTGTGTCTGTCTGTCTGTCTGTCTGTCTGTCTGTCTGTCTGTCTAATGGCACAGGGGTTGAAGATGAGGTTAGGTTAGGATTGGCATGGCAGCCTTGGCAGGGCATGGGGGAATGAGACTGTCTGAGTTATTGAGGGTATGCATGGGGGAACTTCCTTGACAGATGCTATAATTAATCAATTATTTTAGGAATGCAATCTGGGCTGATTATAGTTATTTAAATATTTTCTATATAATCAGATACAAATTGCAAAATCCTGATTTCATGATGTTGTCATGTTGACACTTGTTGTTTTCTTTCCCAAGAAACACGATTGTGAAGTTGCTGTTAAGTGCATCAACAAGAAAAACCTGGCCAAATCCCAGTCTCTCCTTGGTAAAGAAATCAAAATATTGAAGGTAAGTAGAGCAGTTGAATGGCATCACACATTACTCTGCCCGTCTTGCCTGCACTTGCATCCCATTAGTGATCCAGGGGCGTCAATTGGGTATGGCAGGGGTATGCAGCTGCCATACCCTGGGTCCAGGAGGGAAAATAAAAGTTTCTATTAAATATAAATCCATGAATGTCTCTTTGTCTAGTTTGTCTAGCTGGTTATTATTTTGTTAAATTACAGTAAATGAGTACTTTAACAAGGTATTATAATTATATTCCCCACACTTGTATTCTCCCCATCTTGACAAAATGGTCTATTCCCAGGTTCCGCAGGTCAATGCATTATTGTTAATTGTGGCACGTTTACTAACATGCCACGTTTAGCTGCACTTGAACAAGCATTCCAGGCTGCCAAATCGAGCCCAAGAAACAGTAGAAATGGGGGGGAAAAGTAAAATGTACCATGCCTTTTGCTAAGGTATGGCAACATGACTGGTGTCTTGCACGCGCGCAAAGGCGCGCGCGTGCAAGACACCAGTCATGTTACCATACCTTAGCTTTTTCTGAACTGTACGCCACTGTAGTGATCGTGTATTTTTGTACAACCCTCCTCTAGGAACTGAAACACGAGAATATCGTTGGGCTACTTGACTTCCAGGTAGGAATTTCTCAATTCACATGCTTCATCTGCCAACGTTTGTCTCTCTCTCTCTCTCTCTCTCTACCCCCCTGAACCCCAAGCCCCCAGCGGACATGTGCATGTAGGCAGGGGCGTCACACCAAATTCTGGGCCCTGGGTACAAGGATTCACTGCGGGCCCCCCATGAATGTTAACTAATGAAAAATAGCAGATATACAAGCTCACAGCGCGGCACCGAGTGCCGCGCTGCGAGCTTGTAGATCTGCTATTTTTGGAAAAATCTTGAAAATGTGTGCCAAGAAACCTATGTTTCCATGTCAGTGATGCTCAAACTTTTTCATGTGAAGGACCCCCCCCATCTCAAAATATTTAGTTACGGGGACCCCCCAGAAGCAAAATTTGTGTTACAAATGTTCACTTAAAAAATACATATATTCAAAGATTTGCGCACATTTTCACGACTTTTCAAAAATAGCAGATCTACAAGCTCGCAGCGCGGCACTCGGTGCCGCGCTGTGAGCTTGTATATCTGCTATTTTTCAATGGCTAAAGTTACTAGGGCCCCTCCACCTTGGGCCCTGGTGACTCAGTCCCACTTTCCTACCCCTTGTGACGCCCCTGCATGTAGGTATACACCCGTTCACCCAAACGGTCCACAGACCTCACTGGGCACAGTCACGTGTAAATGTTGACATACTCTAGAAAACACACTGATCCTCCCCGTGCCCTCTGTGGAATTGTGGGAACGCTATGCCTGCTGGATGTTGTAGTTCTCTCTTTCTTTTATAAATGGAGCCAGTTAGCATACTCAGTGACATACTGGGGTTGTATACATTATGTTAAATGCATACTTTAACACAGTGTTTCTCAAAGTGGATTCCAGGGACTCTGTGGGTTCCTTTAGGGGGGTCTGAATGGACCCATACAAGTCTGTAACTCTGACAGTGTACAAATGGAACCAAAAGTAATGGTAACGTGTCCATTTGGTTCCATGTGTACACTGTCAGAGTTAAGGGGAGACCTTGAAATGTAAAAGTTTGAGAAATACTGCTTTAAGAAACAAATCATGGTTGTTGATCTACCCTGCCGAATATTAGCTTGCCTGAGACACAGTATATTGTCTGGTCGACTGAAAGTTCTCACCTGTTCTCAAAAACACCAGGCAGTCAGCCATGCAGGCCTTGGCCAGCTGATCCGTTCAGTAGCCCTGGCTCTTAACAGATGGCATGCAGGGTGCAACCTAACAACGACCAAGCTAAACAATGGCTTATTACAACACGCATATAACGTATGCCATCTCGGCAGACACAGAACGAGAGGAGCAGCCTGGTGACCTTTTAGGTGACATGCTGAGAGTCCACTCAGGTCTGGAGAGAACTAAGAGCCCTTTGATTACAGTGTTAGGTTGGATTGTTAATTCATCCAATAGAGCCCCTCTATGGGGCGCCTGCTGGCCTACTGGTCCGGTTCGATTCCCGATTGGGACGAACTTTGCCCCATGTCACTGCCTGTCTCTCCCCCCATTTCCTGTCAGTCTAACTGTCCTATCCAATAAAGGCATAAAAGCCCCAAAACAGATCTTTTAACAAAAAAGAACCCCTCTATAACAGTTGGGTCTATTAGTTATGGTGTAATTAACTAGTTAGTTTAATCACATCACACATCCTAAAAAAGGAGGGGGGGGGGGGGGGGGAGAGAGGAAATAGTAATGTGCTATTTCACACTTTAACAAAAAAATATAACTTACACCATCTTTAAATGAGAATAGAGGCATATCCTTGTTAGAGAGCAATATACAGACAGCAGCAGACCAAGACAACTATACATTCACTTAAAAGACTCTTTCCTCATGTCAGTAGTTCAATTTGGTCTGACACAGTAAACCTGGCACACTCCTCGCTCACCTCACCGTGACTTATCCCATAGAACCCTGTCTAATGTGGGCCTGCATTACTTGTTACATAACAAAGCAAAGTTGTTTGATGTTAAAGTCATTCATTGGTTCACTTTGGTATATTATTGTATACAGTATTGATTTACCACTATAATAAAGCTTTTTTTTCTGACTTTATCAACAGGAAACAGGAGGATGTGTCTATCTTGTCATGGAGGTATTAGCTTGTCTGATGCTTTGAGTGAACAAACCATCCCAGTGTACATTACAGATTCACTTATTGTTTACATTGTTCAAGCTTTCAATTGTATTTGTCTTTGTTTTTCTTCAGTACTGTAACGGAGGTGACCTGGCAGAGTATCTTCACAGTAAGTGTGCTATTTTCCACCTCTCTCACAATAACTCTACATAAGCCTGGTCTCACAGCTTTGTTTGGATAGTTCTTTCTTTGTGGTACTTTCCTCAGGGGTGTCGCAACAAATTCTGGGCCCTGGGTACAAGGATTCAATGCGGGCCCCCCTTGAATGTTCTTCTTAGGGGGAGGGGGATTCACCCATTTAGACTGGGAACGCATTATTATGCATTATTTTGTGCTTTAGCTATTGGAAAAATAGCAGATATACAAGCTCACAGCGCGGCACTCGGTGCGGCGCTGCAAGCTTGTATATCTGCTATTTTTGAAAAATCGTGAAAAGTCTTTGAATATTTCAAATCCTTCTAAGGTTTTTTGAAAAGAATATGTTTCTATGTCAGTGGTGCTCAAACCTTTTCATGTGAAGGACCCCCAAAATGATATGTATTTGGCCACGGACCCCCACCTCAAAATATTTAGTTACAGGGACCCCCCCAGAAGCTAAATTTGAGTTAAAAATGTTCGCTCAAAAAATGCATATATTCAAATTTGCACACATTTTCACGACTTTTCAAAAATAGCAGATCTACAAGCTCGCAGCGTGGCACTCGGTGCCGCGCTGTGAGCTTGTATATCTGCTATTTTTCAATAGCTAAAGTATAAAATAATTAAGGCCCCTCCACCTTGGGCCATAGGAACTCAGTCCCACTTTTCCCCCCCTTGTGACGCCCCTGACTTTCCTTGCCACCTGTGGCCAGAGCTTAAAGGACATAGTTCACACCACTACCTCACCTCTGAGAAAGAGGTGCATACTCACAGATTAGGGCACGTTGTAAACATTTCCATGGTAGGTGAGAGTGCATCGCGGTGGGAGTCAGAGTAAGTTAGTGGGCCAATGTGGCTTTGTGAGGCTTTGATGAATACTTTCAGTGATTATTGGAGGACTACAATAGGTTTAAGGGTTGGCAGAACAGTTTGACCAAACAAGGCATGCGGGAATAACAATCCCTTAGGTCAGCTGGCAAATGATCAGCCACGTACTTAACCCAGAAGTGAAAGGTGGAGAACAGGAGTTTTAGCTCTAAACAGGGATTGTTCTTGGAAACCACCACACAATAGATAGTTCTACTTTGCGCCATGTGTCATGCTATAGCTACAATAAATAACTCCAACTCCATTGGTTTAGCCATTCTTTATTTATGCCCGTTATTCGCTCATCTTTCTATTCATTCACAGAATATCTCCAAACACATTCTCACTATATTTTCACAGTGAATATCCTCCCCTACTCATACATCACCCCTTTCTCCCAAGTGAATCTACCATGCTTGCTGTGATATGTCTAAACTAGGTTGTACTCTGCCCCATGTGCCGGTATCTCTTATTTTGTAAACATACATGTGTCTGATTTTGTGCCATTGCCAGGGCGCAGGGTGGGTGGGTGGAGGGGGAAAGGGGGCTGGCATATTTGCAGCACAACACAGTCATGCTTGGCAAGGTTCGTAGGGCACCGACATGACCTCACCCATCTGTCACTCTCTTATCACCACTGTCCACTCCTCCAGTGGAAAAAATAAAGCAGCTAGAAATACCCTTTAATAGGGTTGGGGGACTGGGGTAACTTGGGATGGGGTGGGGGCTGCTCAAACGGTAACCGGTAGAGTCGCTGGAAAGAAGGTTGCTGAGATTTTTATTCTTTTATTTGTTTTACTGAGAATAAGGTTAGTTAGATATAACTTTAGGATTAAGTATATCTTTACCGAGGTTAAGATAGTGTTAGGTTTTGGCACCTGAGGTTAAGGTTAGGAATAAGGTTAGGTTTAACCGTTTAGGCATAGTTTACAGAGGTATATAAGGATATCTCTATGGAAAATAACAAATAAGCCTTGCCTTACCTGAGCTTCCTTTTAGTTGACCGTGTATAAGTGAACTGTACTGTCATGAAACTGTACCTTTTCCTATCAAAAGCTTCTAATAAATACCTCAATCAATCAATCAAAAGGCATTTACCATCAGCCCAGGCGACCTTCTTTCCGGCGACTACTGGTAATCGCTCAAACAACATGATTGAGATGGCAGTGCAGCATGTCAATAGAGCTCCTATATATCGTCACTGTCGGGCAGAAACCTCGTATCTCCAAGTTTCAGATGTGTACTTTGTTCACCAAGTATAAAGCCCTGCTTCACCATACAAGGCTGTCGCACAAAAGTAGTGAAAACAGCCGATCTACAAGCACACAACGCCTCGCGGTGCGAGGCGTTGTGTGTGTTTGTGTGTGTTTTTAAAATGATAAATACAAAACTAACGGTCTTGGACATACAAGGTTTCCACGACGATATTTTTATTTTGTACGATTTTTGAAAAAATCCTTTTTCTGCCTTTACTGATACTAGTGACCCGTATACTGACAGGAAATGTGGAGAGAGAGATGGGGAGTGACACGCAGCAAAAGGTCGTAGGCATTGGCAGCCTCTGTGCCTGGACATGCTAGACTAGCCGCCCAGGCCTGAGCTCCTATATTTGCATCCTCCGTCATCTGATATTTTCTGTTGATAGTGGTGTGCGACGCTGTGCGTCACGGGTTGGCAGAAGCTTCGTGTAGCTCACTTGATGATGTGGTATACATATTACACATGGCTGGGTTCAGGTCAGGTACCGCTTACGTTACGTGCTAATGATGCTGCAGTATCACGCTTCCTTCATATCCGATGGAAATCACATTACAAATTTGATTTCCTTCTTGCTATTTTATCTGGCGACACCGGAGAGAGCAAGATATGCAATCAGCATCAAGACATAACAAACGGCGATGGGAAGTCGACTTTTGGTTGATTAATGATCTAAACCAGGGGTCTTCAACAGGGGGTCCGGGACCCCTAGGGGGTCCTAAGAGTTACTACAGGGGGGCCGCCAACTCTTTGTGTGATAGGATCATTATTTTGAATGAACAACTTGAACAATCGCATCTCTATTCTGAGAACTTAAGCCAAAAATAGCAGATCTACAAGCTCTGCGAGGTGTTGAGAGCTTGTAGATTGGCTATTTTTGGCAAATAGGTTTGGTGTAGAAGTCAGATTTGGTGTAGAGGAAAAAAATAACACATTAACACGAATTCAACATAGACTGATGACAGTGAGGTCAAGCAAGTCTATGGAAATATGCAACACGATTTTATACGATATGTATTGGGGGTCCCTGCTTTATCTCTCTCTCAGCTAAGGGGTCCTTGACCTGAAAACATTGAAGACCCCTGAAGACCCCCTGATCTAAACATACATGAGTTGGGTGTTTCTTTCTGCCTCCACTCCATTTGCATCTATAATTAACTTTACATACTGTACTCTGCCCTGCTAACTTCCTACCTGTGCATCATCTAGGGCTGTCACGATATGACATTTTACATGACGATTAATTGTCACTCAAATAATTGGCGATTAACAATTTAATTGTGTATTTGTCGTTGATAATTACATTTCTGTTTGGCTTTTAGGCTTTGAAGTTGCATATGGTAGATATGACACATGACCTAAATATACAAATACATTACTGACATATTTGACAACTTACTACTTAAAAAATAACATTGACAGTGGAAATAGCCGATCTACAAGCTCACGACGCGTCGCGATGCGACGCGTTGTGAGCTTGTAGATCTGCTATTTCCACTATTTTTTACATTCAAAAAATATATATGAACATTTTTCAACATTATGATTATGATATTACGATTATGACGATTATGAAAAATAATCACGATTATGTAAAAAAAATCACGATTAGACGATTATGTAATAATTGTGACAGCCCTACTACCTGTGCATCATCTCATGAATCTCTGGTCATTTGACCCTCTCAGCTAAGGGCACGTTGAGTGAGGACACCATCCGTGTTTTCCTGCAGCAGATCACCGCGGCCATGAAGGTCCTGCAGGGCAAAGGCATCATCCATCGAGACCTCAAGCCCCAGAACATCTTGCTCTGTCACCCAGACGGACGCAGGAGCAACCCCAACAACATCTGTTTCAAGATAGGTGTGTGTTTTACCACTACTTTCTGCTAGTGTCATCAAGGTCACTACTAGGTTACTTGGATATTCTAACAGAGTGGAACGCTTGAGATTTTGTATTTTCTAGTATCATTTGAAAGTCAATGAAAATAGACAGGATGCACCACGATGGAACGTTTAAGGCATCACATTGGTAACAACGTAGATATCAGTAAAATGAAATATAAGCACCCAAAAGCAGGGCTTAATACTAACTGTTGCTCCCTTTCCAGGGGCAAGTACATCCTAGTCGGCCATAATGCATATGGACGAGTTGTCAAATGTCAGTAACTGTGCATGTTCTATGGAGGGTCATCACGCTCTGACATCAATGTGATGTCAGGGGAACCACACCAACAGATTTCCTTTCATGCCCAAAAAAGGGGATCCATGATGTCATCAATATTAAGCCCATATCTAACAGGACTACATAATGGAATGCCCATATATGGAGGCCACATCGGCCACAAACTACACTAACATAATCCATACCGGTATATGGCCAGGCCTAAGACAGATGGCCAACACAGCCCATATCTGTGTGGTCCTTTAAGGCGAGGTCGCCTGTCGCCCTTAGGAGTCTTACTGGTGTAATAGGAACATTCATGTGTGCACATTCAAAACCCGAGTAGGATTATAACATGAAGAGATCACAAAATATATCTGGAAGTGGATATTGGAATTAATGCTCTATCTGGTGTTATTGCTGCACGTGCCAGTGTTTAAACAGGTTAAACAACTAGACTAGACCTTTGGCATACACTGCTACTCCACCTGCACCTCCCCTGCACCAACTAACCCCACTGAGCGCACACACACACACACACACACACACACACACACACACACGCACAGACACACACCGTAAGAAGACTCACCTCACCCCTTCTTAATCTTTCCCCACCTCCAGCCGATTTTGGGTTTGCACGTCATCTCCAGACAAACACTATGGCGGCGACACTGTGTGGCTCTCCAATGTACATGGTGAGTGTTTAAAGTCTTTACACTAGGGCTGTCACAATTATTACATAATCGTCTAATCGCAATTATTTGACATAATCGCACATATTTTGTCATAATCGTCATAATCGTGAATGTTGAAAATTGTTCATACATTTACAATCATTTTCAGAAATAGTGGAAATAGCAGATCTACAAGCTCACAACGCATCGCATCGCGACGCGTTGTGAGCTTGTAGATCGGCTATTTCCACTATCAATGTTATTTTTAAGTAGAAAGTTGTCAAATATGTCAGTAATTTCTTTGTATATTTAGGTTATGTGTCATATCTGCCATGTGCAACTTCAAAGCCTAAAAGCCCAACAGAAATGTAATTATCAAAGATAAAAACCACAATTAAATCGTTAATCGCAATTATTTGAGTGACAATTAATCGTCATGTAAAATGTCATATCGTGACAGCCCTGCTTTACACACATTTATTTAGCTAAATAGGTACCATATCGACTGCATCTCTAACCTGTGTCCACCTGACCACAGGCCCCTGAGGTCATCATGTCTCAGAACTATGATGCCAAGGCCGACCTGTGGAGCATTGGAACTATACTGTACCAATGTCTGACTGGAAAGGCCCCTTTTCATGTGAGTGCTACAAACACGCACGCACACACACACACACACGCACGCACGCACGCACGCACGCACGCACGCACGCACGCACGCACACACACACACGCACACACACACACACGCATGTATGCACTGTAAACACTGTAGAACCTCCGTTATCCAAGTTTACATTATTCACTCAAAGCAAATGTATTTCTACAAAAAGGACATTTAAACAATGAAATATACACATACATTTGACGTGTGAAGTGTGAAGTTCAAAGTGCTGCGGTAGAACAATCAGATTGCATTCAAAAAACGGGCTATCGAATGAACAATTGAACAATTACAAATCTGAAACAAACAGCTTGCTGACTATGTGATACTGATACAATTGTGTAGTATGTATACAATCTATTCTGTACATAAAAAAATTCAAAATCAAACCTCGGTTCGAAGTGAAGCGGTGAATTTTTATTCTATGTGTTCTAGAGCTATGAAATCTGTGTTCTAGATCTATACATTCTGTGTTCTAGATCTATATACTTTCTATGTGCTTTAGTTCTATATGTTTATGAATTCTGAATGAATGAATGATTTTATCTGGAGGGCCAAGTCATGTGAAGCTTGATCAATCCTGAACGCACGGGACACACAAAGCCACTCCTTGGAAGCGGCTTTCACCGCTTCAAAAATGGGATAATAAATTATTATTATCCAGACACAGGAGCCATCCCGGTCAGGTCAGGTGTATTTCCCTACAAATGACCAACAACTATCACGTAACGACATGTTCATCAAGTGTTGCAAAGCGCTGGAACAGTGTGTGTGGAACAGTGTGTTGGGAAAGAGCTAACTATGGCTACAGATGGCTGTGATTCATACCTCTGAACCCAGGGTAAATATTATTGCTTCACAACCCCGGGTATTACTTTGTACCCTTCGTGAAAGATGCTCATCTGTCACTCAAAACCTTTGTTTGTTGATTTATAGTACACACATGTAGTGCTTGTTCAGCAAGCTAGTCTGCTTGTTGGGTTGTCAGATCCAGCTTTTAATGATCTTTAAATTAGTATTCATTCTCATGCATTTATAAAAAAAAAGATTATAGAGGTCACCAGAAGTTCATGTATCAGTTAAAGGACAACTTTAGTTTTTTACAACAAGGGTTCATATTTTAGATTGTAATTAAAGAATATAAAAGATGAGTGATAAAATTATTTCATTTACTTCTTTCTATTGTTTTAGATATTCTTATTTGGTTGGGGGCATGCGTACAAGTGGCTAAATATGTCATTTTACACAGAATAAGCCCATTCCCAAGATACAACGCAACCTTTCATGGTTGGATGTGACTTATGGGGGCTAGAAGTTTTACAGTAAATAGCAATAAAGAAACTGCTGGCTTATTGTGTCTAAAAAGACATATTTAGCCACTTGTACACATGTCCCCATGCGTACGCATACGCATGCCCCACATTTTAGCACAGTAAACGCGATAAAACAATAGAACGGAAGCAAATGAAAATATTTTAACACTCACTTTTTCTTTTCTCTAATCACAATCTAAAATATGAACCCTTGTTGTAAAAAAACAAAGTTGTCCTTTAAGAAATACATTGCTCAACCTTTTGTACCCAGGGAAAGATATTTCTGTGCCAGTTTCCTTGAATAGCTTTTTCCTACAGAATGAGAAAGCGAGTCAGTGGGTCTAGAGAGAGTGTCAGGTTGTGCCATGGTGTCGAGTTCACACGGGTGCTTCGTTGACAGCCCCAAAGATGCTGCGTGCTCAGTGGTCTGAGCAGACGTCACACGTTTGCCTTTTGGCAAACTTTACAAAATAAAAGCTTCTAATGGCACACCCAAATGCTGTCATTTACATGCAAATGTGTCTGGGAAAAGGGTGATAATGCCCTGTTTGTTTTGTTTCGGGCACAAGTTCATGCATGACTGTGTATTTACAGTACGGGTTGTTGCAGCTCTGTGACGTTTTGTGTTGCGTTTTTCTGCAGGCAAGCACGCCTCAGGAGCTTCGTCTCTTCTATGAGAGCAACAGGAACCTCCTTCCCAGGTTAGTGCCTCCGGAAACCTGCTGGGATGAAGGTGTAAACATGCATTACCGTGAGAGCTCCCTCCTCTACCGTCAGTTTGTTGATGAGCGCTTTAAGCTAATCCTCCATATGCCCGCTGTAAAGAGAGCATAATATCGTCGTTGTCGGGTGAAAACCTTGTATGTCCAAAACCGTTCGTTTTGCATTTATCATTTTTAAAATTATTTAAACTAGTAAAAACAGCCGATCTACAGCAGATCTACAAGCACTGTGTGCTTGTAGATCTGCTGTTTTCACTACTTTTGTGTGGCGGCCTTGTATGATGAAGCAGGGCTTTACTTTGCGAAAGAACGTACACATTTGAAACTTGGAGATACGAGGTTTCCACCTGACAACGACGCTATGTAACCAATAAAGGGTGTGCACGCATAACACACAGAACCACTCCCTATATATAATGCATATATACAGGAATACTTTTCAAATATAGCCATGCTCAGGAAGATATGTGTGCAGACACCTGACAGGTGTTTGTTTATATTATCGCCTGGGTCAAAGCCTTTTAGAGGTTTTTAGACCCCCAACCTCGTCCTTCCTGCTAAGCCACCCTGCTCTGTCATTTATTTTCCACTGGCAGCTGATAAGCTGTCATGAACTTGAAAGACACAAACAGGTCCTCTTCAACTGCTGCCACTTAAAATCTATGGTCTGTCTCTTGAGTGTCACGTTATGCTTAGCTTGGCTGGAAATATTTTGGAAGTGTATCTATGTTTAAGTATAAACTGACATGGTATTATAACTGTGTTTTGCATATTGCATATTTTGTTTTGTTTGACAAGTGATTTTGATTCTGAACCCATTCAACCCACTTAAAGGACAACTTAGTTTTTTTTTCTTTCTTCTTTCTATCGTTTTAGCGATTTTAACAATTTTGATTTGGGGGCATGCATGCAAGTGGTTATATATGTATTTTTAGACAATAAGCCCATTTCCAATATGCACCGCAATCTTTCATGGGCACTTATGGAAGCTGGTGTAAATATTAACAAAGAAATTGCCGGCTTATTGTGTCACACACAATACACATTTAGCCTCTTGTACGCATGCCCCCCACCCACTGAAATCAAAATACAAAAATCGTTAAAACAACAGAAAGCAGTAAATGAAAACATTCTAACACTCATCCTTTCTTTTCTCTAATTACAATCTAAAATATGAACCCTTGTTGTAAAAAAAAAACTAAAGTTGTCCTTTAACCTGTAACTGGGGGCCATTGTTTACTTTGAAGGTTGCTGTTTGGCTCTTGGCCTCGTTAATCTGTTAGAATGGTAAAGCCAGTGATAAGACGCAGTGCTGTTTGTGCGAGCGACAGTTTGTTGTTTTCTTGTGTCTCTATTTATAGCTGCTTCAACCTGCTGGTGCCCTGCACTGCTATCACTTTGCACATGACCCACATACTGCTGCTCAGCACCAACGTACGCAGACAGAAACATGTCACTCACACACAGGGGTGTCGCACCAAATTCTGGGCCCTGGGTACAAGGATTCACTGTGGGGCCCCTGTGCTTTAACTATTGAAAAATAGCAGACATACAAGCTCACAGCGCGGCACTGAGTGCCGCGCTGCGAGCTTGTAGATCTGCTATTTTTTTTTTAAATCATGACAATCTTTGAATATTTCAAATCCTTCTAAGGTTTTTTTTAAAAAACCTATGTTTCGATGTCAGTGGAGCTCAAACCTTTTCATGTGCAGGACCCCCAAAATGGTATTTATTTGGCCACGGACCCCCATCTCAAGATATTTAGTTCCAGGGACCCCGCCCCCAGAAGCAAAATTTGAGTTACAAATGTTCACTTAAAAAATACATATATTCAGAATTTCAAAGATTTGCACACATTTTCACGACTTTTCAAAAATAGCAGATCTACAAGCTCGCCCCTCCAACACCTTAGGCCCCAGTAACTCAGTCCAACTTTCCTACCCCTTGTGATGCCCCTGTACGCAGACAGAAACATGTCACTCTCACACGTTGCACAAGTCACCCATTTGCACACACACTTCCCAACCAGTCACATTGGGTGTTCCAAAGTGCTCGTGCCTCAAATACAGAAACACCTAAGATACTAAAATTCCCACTAGCATCCCCTAGAGCATTACATGGGCAACTGGCGGCCCGGGGGCCACATGCGGCCCCCACCTTCACTTAATGTGGCCCTCAGGTTAATACCAGAATACTGATACATTATTGATTTCAGCTGTAATTCCTGTAATATGACCTGCCTTAATTCCGTCAGTCTATATTAGTAGCTTGACTAGTGTAGTAGTATTAAATGTATTTTCTTTTTATGTCCAATGTATTTGTATTTAGGTTCATGAAGTTAACATGAGTATATAACTAAATGTGTTTGAAATTGAATCAAAAATTTTGATTCAAATTTTCAGAATTCCAATTCAAAAGAGGCAAAAATTGCCGATCTACAAGCTATTTTGCCCACCCCTGCCCTACCCTGAGCTATTTTGCCCACCCGTGCCCTAGAGGGGGAGGCTAATGGGCTACAAAGAGAAAATGTGAAATTATAATTGAGGCATCGTAATATTAGCCTTATTGTACCTATCATGTGTTTTTTTACCTCCCATTCCTGAGGTTTGCATTGACTCTAATTTTACTACCAAAATCTGAAGTGGTCATCCTCTGGGGAGCATGAAGGTGCACAGAAAATACCATGGCAAAAAAAGAATAGCTTACATAAACTAGTTTACACATACATAGTGTACATCTCTTTTTTTTTACACTTAAACACAACACAGATATCCATGACAATTCAAATGGACCAGTAATCTGAATTTGATCATTTTGAATGTAGTTTTCCATAGACTGTCCTCCCTACTTTTGATCAGTTAGAGTTAGAGTTAAGTTAGAGTTAGAGTTATTGTGACCGTATCTCTGTCAGTCACGGTTCCCCTGACACATCACTGTGACATCATGCTCTGACATCACTGTGATGTCAGGGGAACCACTCTTAACAGAATGGGTTTTCCGCTCTGACATCACGCTCTGGCTTCACTGTGATGTCACACTAACATAACCCCTTTTATGCCCATATATGGAGTTCCCTGATGTCATCATTATTAAGCCCATATCTAACAGGACTTCATATGGGAATGCCCATATATGGAGGCCACATCGGCCACATACCACACTAACGGCTGGTTCTACAGACAGGGATCTCCATGTATGGGCATAAAAGGGTATGATGTCAGATGTCATAGACACCATAGGACTTTTCATAACGAATAGTCTCGTGTGGCCAGACTGTTGCCTCCGCGATTTGGTCAAATGCTCCCGGCATACAGTCTGGTAAAGGGAAATAGAAACGATGAGTGCGAGATGAAGCGGAAGTGAAGCCCCCTCGTCACTTCCGTTTCAGTCTCACATCGCACACATTTATCATTATATAAATAAAAATCATATAAGCATGTTTAGCTTGCTGCTTAGCAGAAATGACATTTTAAAATATATTTTCTTGAACGGTAATGCCCGTTTCCATTACTCGCCGTTCACTAGTAAAGACCACACCATCAAACAGAGACACACTTGGGTTGTATTTATTAAAATGTATTTGGAGAACATGGAGGCATGGAAATACGTTTGGAGGTAGAATGGGGAAAAGAAGAGGCCAGGGAGGTGCCTCGGGACAGGAAGGTGGCAACAACACCTGCTAAGTAAAGCGGCGACAACGCTTTGGTTAGGTGACAGGAAGGTGGCAACAACACCTGCTAAGTAAAGCGGCGACGACGCTTTGGTTAGGTGACAGGAAGGTCGGCGAGCGCCTTGGCTTAGTCGAGGGGAAGGCGGAACGCCTTTGCTTAGACGAGGGGAAGGCGGAACGCCTTTGCTTGGGTGACAGGGAGAAGGCGGAAACGCCTTTGCTTAGGTGACAGGACGGCGGCGGAACGCCGTGACTGTAGTGAGTGAATGGTTGCTGTTGTGGATGGGGGGATTGGCCGGGTTGGAGAGGAGTGAATGGTTTGATGGATGGTGGAATGAACCCAGTGAGTTAACGGGAGGGATTGTGATGTTTTAGCGAGGACGGGCATTGCTGAGTGGAGCGGAGAAGGCGGGGGGGGCTGAGTGCTCGGGGCACGAGCCCTGGGTAGTTTGGCTCTGGGGCTCTGGACAGCCTGTGTCTGGACGGCTTGTCTCTGGACAGCTTATGGCTGGGCCCGAACAGAGTCCCCCCTTTTGGAACTGGTATCTGTGGAAGGATGCAAATGAATGTTAGTTATCTGAGAAGGATGCGTGAGAAGGTTAGTTACTGTAGATAGGGAGGAGAATGGGGTGGAGGCGGGATGCGAGAAACTGAGCAGGGAAGTGCTGTGAGCACGGCCAGGTTTAAATACAGCGCTTGATTAACCTGGTAGGAGGAGATAAGGGAGGAGGTGTTATCAGTTAGACCTGTAGCAAGCGAGGTGGGGAGGAGAAAAGCAGGTTAGATTGGAGATGATTAGGGAAGAGAGAAGGTGGTTATCCGGTGTGGTCTATTCTCCTGAACCTTTGTTGTTCCAACATCATTTCACTAGTAAAGACCACACCATCAAACAGAGACACACTTGGGTTGTATTTATTAAAATGTATTTGGAGAACATGGAGGCATGGAAATACGTTTGGAGGTAGAATGGGGAAAAGAAGAGGCCAGGGAGGTGCCTCGGGACAGGAAGGTGGCAACAACACCTGCTAAGTAAAGCGGCGACAACGCTTTGGTTAGGTGACAGGAAGGTGGCAACAACACCTGCTAAGTAAAGCGGCGACGACGCTTTGGTTAGGTGACAGGAAGGTCGGCGAGCGCCTTGGCTTAGTCGAGGGGAAGGCGGAACGCCTTTGCTTAGACGAGGGGAAGGCGGAACGCCTTTGCTTGGGTGACAGGGAGAAGGCGGAAACGCCTTTGCTTAGGTGACAGGACGGCGGCGGAACGCCGTGACTGTAGTGAGTGAATGGTTGCTGTTGTGGATGGGGGGATTGGCCGGGTTGGAGAGGAGTGAATGGTTTGATGGATGGTGGAATGAACCCAGTGAGTTAACGGGAGGGATTGTGATGTTTTAGCGAGGACGGGCATTGCTGAGTGGAGCGGAGAAGGCGGGGGGGGCTGAGTGCTCGGGGCACGAGCCCTGGGTAGTTTGGCTCTGGGGCTCTGGACAGCCTGTGTCTGGACGGCTTGTCTCTGGACAGCTTATGGCTGGGCCCGAACAGAGTCCCCAAAAGGAGCCATGCATAACAGACGAACACGGAGCGAGCTTGTCAGAGGTCGTGTGCAGGGTAAATGGGAGTCGATGCTCCGTTTTACTGGCCTGAGCGTGTGAATGGGGAGTGAGGAGGAACTGCCTTGTTAATTATCTCTACGGTGGTTTGGTTGTCTGAGTGGATACTGGAGTGAATGCTGGAGAGAATAATGGAATGAATAATGGAATGAATACTGGAATGAGGACAGAGCGGCTGGTCCATTCTGAACCCCAAAGGAAGCCGCTACAAGCCGAAAAGCGCAAGGCTAGGTCGATGATTATCTGCATATAATCATTCGGCTCCTGCCTGCGGTAGGGGAAAAACGGAACAAATGACGTCCCGGTAGAGGGAGAAAGCCAGGACAAACTCTGTGGGGGAGAGAATGGTGGGGTTAGTGGGGGAATTGAGATCGCGGAGGGTGATGGACACCCCTCCGCAGTCTACGGTCCTGGCCTGGTGGGAGAAAGCAGAGGGTTTGATTAAAGCGGCTAGGTCCACGTCCATGCCCTGGAGGATCTGGATGCGGAGTGTGTTTGACACCGGCATCGGGTTGGCGGCGATGGCCGACGGGGGTACGGGTGCAGGCAGGGCTGTGGAGAGGGAAAAAGAACAATGAGGTATGGGGGTGTGAACGTGGGCCTGAGCCATGGGTTGGTAGGATGGGGGGGGCCGTTTGGAGCTGCGGGTTGCAGTGGGCGGCCTGATGGGCTGTGGCGAAGGGGTGGGGGAAGGGTAGTGGGGCTTGGGCTGGAAATAATGCGGATTGATTAATCGTGGGCATATTGGGTCCAGGGTTGGGGAAAAATGGCTGATTAATCATGGAGGGAGGAATTACAGGCTGAAGTACAGGCTGAATAACCGTGGGGAGGGGAGGAAGGGCGGGGGGGGGGGGGGGGGGGAGAGCAGTTGGAAAGGCAGTTGGAGCCTGGAGTTGCATAATGCGATGGTTAGCAGTGGGGAGAGGAAGGGGGGAGGGGGGGGGAGGGGGGCAGCTTGGCTCTGGATTGTTAGAACCGTGGCCTGATTGGGAGGGGGGGGGGGGTGTTTGTGTTTGGACGGGAATGAGGGTGCACATACAGTATGAAACAGAGCGGATACCTTTAAATGCATTTTGTACCCCGTATATAAAATGTCACAATGCGACATAGCTCTGTTTACTCAATGCTGTACCCCCTCCAACTGTATATATGTTCCCCATTTTCAACTGTTTTTAATGTAATTGTGATACTTGCTTTGGCAATGTAAACATATGTTTTCTCATGCCAATAAAGCTCCTTTGAATTGAATTGAATGATGGAAGAATGAATGGGGGTTTGCGTTTGCGCAGTCCCCTGTGCATACAAGCAAATGGAGCAGTGGATAAGACTGTGCGAAGATGGGGATACGGCAACTGGTGTTGGAGTGGCATTAATGGTTGCGGTGGGGAGGGATACGTGGTGAGTTTTACGTGTAGCTTTTCTGGGGGGGGGGGGGGGGGGGGGGGGAATCCCTGGGATTTCCCTCTGACTCGCCTACGGGTCTCGCGTCATCAATGTGCGACGGACCGGGCGAGGAGGAGCTTGTATGAGATTACTACACAAGCAAAACAAAACAGACTTGGTTGCAGTGCGGGGAAATACAACTTTGCAACTAGTCAGACATTTCTGTAAACCAGCTACGGTCCAGTCGTTAATGGAGAGGGAAGGAGAGACTGACCTGGAGCGTGGAAGGGACGTGGCGGAGCGAGTCCGCGCAGATGGACCAAGAGCGGTGACGGCGGTGAGGCGGTGAGTGGAGTTGAGGCATGAGATGATGGTGTGGAATGGAATGGTGGCTTGTAGGGGAGGCTCGCGGTCCGCTGTGCAGGTCCAACGGGGTGGGGGCGAGGGATGATGACAGCGTAGCTGTGATGGAAGTTGCTGTGGTTGGAGCTGCAGTGGTGGCAGTGGCCGTGGCTCTCTGCTTGTCGAGAACGAGGCGGAGGTCGGTGGTGGGTGGAATCTCGTCCTCGGAAGCGGGGAGATCCATGGCTCTTCAGCGTACGTGGTTAGCAAGTAAAGCGGGCGGATTGTCGATTAAGACAGCGAGTTACGTCAAGTAAAGCGGGCGGATTGTCGATTAGGACAAGCGAGTTTTACGTCGAAGACGGTAGGGTATGGTTTGTACGAGTGTACGGGTGCTTAGTTCAACGCGTTGCGAGAAACTGAGCAGGGAAGTGCTGTGAGCACGGCCAGGTTTAAATACAGCGCTTGATTAACCTGGTAGGAGGAGATAAGGGAGGAGGTGTTATCAGTTAGACCTGTAGCAAGCGAGGTGGGGAGGAGAAAAGCAGGTTAGATTGGAGATGATTAGGGAAGAGAGAAGGTGGTTATCCGGTGTGGTCTATTCTCCTGAACCTTTGTTGTTCCAACATCATTTAGGGAGCTGCTGTTCCAGACTCTATATAGCATTCAGAGATTGTGGAATAGTTGTCTGGCTACGCGAGACTACATAACGAATAACTGAGTAAGCATGTTTGGGCTCTTACAGCATATCTCCATAATACAGTACATGGATCTCCATATATGGGTACCAGGGGTCTCCATATATGGGTAACTTGTCCGATATACATCCCTGGCCAGATGTCCAAGAATTGGCGCCCTTTAGGGCAAGGTCGCATGTCGCTCTGTGGCGTCTTACTAGTATATTGACATGAAGGCATTGTAATATAATCTTACAATAAATCCTGTGTCATTTGTTCTCTAGCATCCCAAGGGAAACCTCAAGCCATCTCAGACACTTGCTACTGGGGCTTCTACAGAGGAATCACAGGGAGCGCATGAACTATGGTCAGCCTCTACCTATAACAACACCCGCCCTTTGGATTTGACATTTGACACATATTCTCATTGAAACATCAGCGCTGTTGATTTAGTTGTGTTTACTTTGCCCGCCACAGATGAGTTTTTCCACCACCCTTTCATGGAATCAAGTTCATCCATGAAGAAATGTATGTACTGCATATTGCTTAAACACATTTTATAGTCAATGCAGTGTTGTTTTTGACAGCAAAATTTGATTTAGTTTGTCATAGTCTTTTGAATAAAATGTAATTTAGTTTTAGTCGTAATTTAGTCACCTGAAAAGTTTTAGTTTTAGTCTAATTTTAGTCGACTAAATATCATAAGATTTTAGGCGACTAAAATGTATTTTTGTAGGCCTTGATGGCATCGTAATGACGTAATTACACTTGGTTGCGTGCTGAAAATAGCCGATCTACAAGCTCACGCGTTGTGAGCTTGTAGATCGGCTATTTTCAGCTCGCAACACCTGAGAGCAACCAAACATAAAATGACTCTCCTCCCTAGTCCCTCCCTAACATTTTAGTCTATTTTTTATTTTGTTGACAAAATTGTAAATATATTTAGTCTTAGTTTTAGTCATCACAGCTTAATTTTTATTCAGTTTTTATTTAGTTTTCGTCAGTGAAAAAAACGCAGTCGACAAACATTTTTCGTCATAGTTTTAGTCGAAATCAACACTGAGTCAATGAAGTTGGTGTAAGTGAAATCCACATACTGTACCAACATATCTAATTTATGTATCCTTGACAGCCTCCTCAGTTCCCATGCATCTGTATCCCAGCTCTGGTTCATGCAGTTCTTCAAGCGGTTCCTCCACTTCCAACCTGGCTTCTCCTCTAGTACGTACATCCTCCTTTTCATGGAATGCTTTAAAGAAAATCCCGCAGTAAAGCAGATAAGCTGTTGTTTAATTGTATAAACAACAGCACTGTCCCGAACGTTCTCCTGGGAAACCATGGAATACAATGAACATGAAAATTAGCTTACTGTTCGTAACATTATTATTGTTGTTGTTATTGTTATTAGCATCTTTTAATGTGATGTTAACAGGGGTTCCACATGTCTCTTATTAACTATAATAGTAAAGGAGGTAAACCCCATGATCAGGGACATGCAGAGAATGTTAGAGAGGCAGGGGCTGAGATCTCTAAAAGGGCCTTTTGGTGGAGATATCGACCTCCAAGCTCACATCGCGTCGCAGCGCGATGCGTTGTGAGCTTGGAGGTCGGCTATTTTCGGTGCTTGATACCACACTGAACTAAGGGCCCGTTCACATTGAGCCGATCCCGGGGCCGAGGATCCCCGACCAGATTTCGGGAGGACCCCCCAGGAAAATCGTTTGGTCGGCCCCGGAATCGGTCTTGGGCTTGAACAGTACCCCGACACGATCGGATTATGTTAATTAGCTTTTTTATGACCTCGGGACTCGTCGGGAGCACTCACGATAATATCAAAAAAGCTTGATATTTTCGGGTCATCGGGTAGGAATCCTTTACAATTATTGTCGTCTGAATGAGCTCACGGGATTGCATCAGATTATATGAAGCCAGCTCCTCCCTTTTTTAGGCTGCGCAGAGTGTAGGCTTTCTGTCACAGCCTACACTTTTATTATTATTATTAGCCTACTTACTTTTTACTTTAGCCTACTCTCTCCCTTGTTGTAATCACTTGTTCAAAAACGTTATAGCCTATAGCGTTCTTTCTTCTTTTTTCTTCTTCTGCGCAGTCATTTGGCAACAAGGCAGTGTCTTTTTTTTTGCTGCGCAGATTTGGCTAGGGCAGTGCTGTTCTATCCGTGTATAAGGGCTCTAAATTGACCTTGTGCAACTTGACAGACAGACACCCTATATATAATATCTTATTCATATAATGTAATACTCAAAGTCAGAGACATTCCATTGCATTCCTTTTTTTTTTTTTTACTTTTACGCGCGGGCTGCAGGCACATAATTGCGCCTCTCGTTCTGTCAGTTTGTTCATTGGTCCTCAAAGAGGACCGCCAGTCCTTGGGGAGTTCCAGGGGGTCCCCAGCTAAATGATATTGAGGAACCTAGGCCTGTCCCTATTCTATATGCTTGGATGTTGGTGGGACAGTAAAAAAAAAAAAAGCGAGAGGTTAAACTTTTTTTTTTTCTGCTGACTGCACGCCCACAACGGCGAGGTTTGGACATTCATAATTGCTATTAGCTGATTAAGCTCATGTCTGTTTAATGTCTGGCTGGTTGCCGTTAAAATGCTGGTTGATGTTTTTTAGGAGTGGACACTGGTCAATCAATGATATTGGAGATGCGACACTCTCAGCCGTGTCTTGCTGGATGCGCATCACATCTCGCGTCTCGCTTGCCAAAAACATAACTGAATAGCCTATATAATTATAATATCTATAAAGTGAGCAGCGGCCAGTGTGCGCACAGTAGCCTACCTAGAAGACTACCAACCTACCTTTGTTTTTATAATGTTTTGTCATGATGGCGCAGTTATCACTTGTGTGCAAAGGACGATGATACACGAAAGAAGAATGTAACACCAACTTCTACCAATTAATCCATTGCTGTGACAGACAGACAGGGTGAGACAGCCAACGTGCTTCCTTGTAGACTACATAATCCACTGGGTCCAGCTTGGTTCAGATCAATCATATCAACATAACAGTAATAACACCAACCAAAGTCAGAATAAAAAGAGTCCACGAATAGGCCTGCACACTCGCTCATAATGTCCTCCTCCTCCGGCTGCCAGCAGCGTCAGTTCTGCAAATGCTAGGTATGGTAACATGGCTGTTGTCTTGCACGTGTGAGGCATGCATGCGATACACTAGTCATGTTGCCAATACCTACTTTTTAGCAACAAGCACAAGCATGATGAATTCATTTTAAGAAGTACATTTTATTATTTTCTCCTGTAATCAAGGTACGTTATACCATACCCATGTGCGCCTCTGTAGTCTAATTTGCGCAGTGATGGAAAAAGTATACTCCAATTCTTTACTTAAGTAAAAGTATCAATACTGCATTATTAGCTACAAATATGGCACAGACAGAGAGAGAGAGAGAGAGAGAGAGAGAGAGAGAGAGAGAGAGAGAGACTCTTTGTTATAGACTATAGCGAATATATTTGTTTAATTTCGCTGTTTTAATATTTAATTAGGTAATAAAATGGATTTTGGAGCTTAGCGAGTCAGAACACCGCAGCTGCAGGACTTCTGCGCTAATTGGGTCGTTGGCTCGTTGACTTTGCTGGCATGCGGTAGGCCTAATTGATTATTTTGGAGAAAGATTCCCTTTAGTATAAATAATAGTCCTTTTGGTTACCATTTGGTCTCCATCATTAAGCTGGGGATCACCTGGAACACCCTCATTGTCAAAACATTAAACAAATGGCAATTAAACTGACGTGAAGAGAGAGAGAGAAAAACACTCTTGATTTTATCCCTCTTGAGGGGGCGGAATCTTCATCTAGTCACGTCTCTCATGGCACCACCCCCCCGAGATCGTGGGTGGCTAGAATCGCGAGACGTCGGTCTCATTTGTAATGGTCTGAGATATTTCACTTGGCACAGCGGGATATACCGGGCCCGGTCGCAAGACAGAGGATCGCTGTCGTTTGAAATGAACACCGATAAACCCCGGGCACGAGATCTGATCTGACCCAACATCGGCCTCTCATCTGTGAGGCCCTTAAGCATAATCAAGTCAATGCTGGAGATGTGGCGTAACGGCGTGGATCTCTACACAGAGAGGGCAATTCTTTCAACATAAGATGATGCCTTCAAGTTCAGGAGAGTTTGGACAAGGCAATTTCTCTTGAATGCTGCCTTCAGGTATGGCATGGAAAGAGGGCATTTGCATTTCTTTCACCATAGTGAAAACTGCATTCATGGTCTGGAGAGGGCACTTTTTTTTGTTTGTTTCAAGGATAAAAGGGCAGGGGCTCAAGCCCCCTTTGATGTCTATGTGTGCACGCGCCTGCCCATGATATTGAATAGATTTTAGATACTTTTACTGAGGCGTTGTTATCTTGCACTCTCCTCTTTAGCATTCCAATACCAAGCCCCTGCACATCCCTAGACAGGAGCCCCCTGGTGGAGCCACTCAGGACAGCAGGAACTCATGTTCTGACACTGAAGAATATGTCATGGTGCCTGTCCAGTCTCCTAGTAAGACAGCTTACCATTTATTTGTTCAGAACAGTGTTTTTATTATATTTATAATATATATTATATTTTATTATATCGTCGTTGTCGGGTGGAAACCTTGTACGTCCAAAACTCTTCGTTTTGCATTTATCATTTTAAGAATGATTTAAACGAGTGAAAACAGCCGATCTACAAGCACACAACGCCTCGCACCACCGCGAGGCGTTGTGTGCTTGTAGATCGGCTGTTTTCACTAACATTGTGCGACGGCCTTGTATGATGAAGCAGGGCTTTAACTTGTGAAAAAACGTACAAATTTGAAAATTGGAGATACGAGGTTTCTGCCCGTCAGTGACGATATATTTCATTATATTAGTCCGACTGGGCTTAGTCACTGAAAGCTTTGTATTTTACGTATTACAGATGATTTTGTATGTGAATTGGGAGATGGGTCACCTACTGAGGGCAGTCTGATATACAGTGGGTGAGTGGAAACGTCAAGAAACCAATGTGCTAAATTGTGATTTATTTATATCTTATAAATATACTGAATATAGTACAAAAAAAAACCCACTGTTCTCAGGAGTTCTATGCTGGCTGAGAGAGGTCTAGAGAATGCAGGCAAGACACCTCCCTCCTCCCTATCACTGACCTCTTCTCCTCCTAATCCTGTCAGGTAAGAACAACAGGGGAGGATTGTATTGCACTGTGTACACTTCTGCTTTGGCAATGTAAACGTATGTTTTCTCA
Organism: Nannobrachium achirus; assembly: GCF_963921795.1. Taxonomy (NCBI): domain Eukaryota; kingdom Metazoa; phylum Chordata; class Actinopteri; order Myctophiformes; family Myctophidae; genus Nannobrachium; species Nannobrachium achirus. The sequence continues at coordinate 21,685,163 of NC_137832.1, read as the reverse complement.
TGCCAATAAAGCCCTTTGAATTGAAATTGAATTGATTGATAGCAGGTAGGTTGATGTACCTGGCTAGGACATGACTAGGACTAGGACATGACTAGGACCATGACTGGCTATTGGTTACTTCTTGTGGGTAGATGTTAGTCATCTACTCCTGTATTTAACAACCCATACAAAAGCCTTGATTCACAGCTCCTTGCATCTTGTTCGTCTTCCTCTTCTGTTTGTCCATGCAGCAAACCTGTTGAGTTCAGTGGCAGTAATTACAGCCAGTCTGTGCCCATTCCTGTACCAACGCAGGTCCAGAACTATCATCGGATGGAGCTGAACCTGCAACCTGCAGGTCTACATGGTTCAACCAGGCACGTACCAATTATCAGTACAATTCACAATTTAACTTTTCCAATCAAAAACAGTAGTCTCTAACAATAGCAAATATAAATATGTCCTACAGGGCCATGCTGTGCTGTCCTGGCAGCAGCAATGAAAGCTCTCCAGGATGTGGCAGATCTAGAGCTGCAGGTCCGAGCCCCGTCCTCAGAACCCCCAGGCTGATGGCTGGAGGAGCACGGCCGCATCCGCCCTCTCCTCAAGGCAGGCATCTCAATTCACCCTTTGTCAAGTCCCGCCCATTGTCCCGCCCCTCTTCACACCCATTGGTTGATCTGTCTTGGTGGGACACTCCATCCACTACCATTTTAATTCAGTTGCTTCGTATTGTTATTCTGTGTATTCAATTCTCATTTCAAACTTGGTTTCAGTGAAATGGAGCTGCTCAGTGGCAGTATAGTGACTCAGCATGTTTTTAAATGCTTTTATTTCTCAAAAAATTATGTTTCAGCTAATTCAACATAAAAAAGGCGGAACCAGGGCGGGACAAGGCAGATAGAGCCTGCTGGTTGGTCAGTCAGGGACCAACCAGAAGGCTAACAAATGGTGAATTCTTTCGTACCTTGCTCTTTACTGCACGCCAGGGTTCTTCAACGTTTCCAGGCCAAGGACCCCTTAGTTGAGAGAGATATGAAGCAGGAACCCCCACAACTAGGGCTGTCACAATTATTACATTATAGTCTAATCGTGATTATTTGACATAATCGTGGTTATTTTTCATAATCGTCATAATCGTTTCCATGTTGAAAAATGTCCATATATATCTTTTTAAACTAAAAAATAGTGGAAATAGCAGATCTACAAGCTCGCAACGCGTCGCATCACGACGCGTTGTGAGCTTGTAGATCGGCTATTTCCACTATCAATGTTCTTTTTTTAAGAATAAAGTTGTCAAATATGTCAGTAATTTTTTTGTATATTTGGATATAAAAGCCAAACAGAAATGTAATTGTCAACGACAATTAAATCGTTAATCGCAATTATTTGAGTGACAGTTAATCGTCATGTAAAATGTCATACTCGTGACAGCCCTACCCACAACCTTTTCATAGATTCCATATAGTTTCATCGTTTGACAGCACAATCATCAGTGTATTTTGGATTCATGTAAAAAAAAAAATAGATATTTAACCACTTCTCAAAATATGGACACTAGGGTTCAAGTTGGTAATATTGGAAGATTTGGAGGACCCCCTGTAGTAACTCTGAGGACCCCCTAGTTGAAGACCCCTGGCTTATGGAATATGGATTGGCTGGGCACGCATGCTTTCTTTCAGCGATGTGGCCCACTGCTTCAACACGTTACACTGTTACACTTATGCAGCACTCGTAGAGGAACGGATGTTTTTAGCTCCCAAAGAGCTGAGCGTGAGGATTGTCTAGATATTTTGACTTATAGCACCAGTACCATATTTCCAATGGGTTTTCAATATCTCCTAACATATTGTGCAGGCATCACTGCTTTTAACCTAAGCATTGCAAAAAGGGGCCTACTATATTTCCCCCCTGCAGGATAGAAAGTTATTTACTTTCATTACTTTTAACTCTGTGCCCTCTTTAGCGGGAGCCACTCCAAAGGTCTCAAAGCACAGTCGCCCCCTCAGCACAAAGACTGGAATGCCTGCTGGCTCTCCTGACATGGCGCACAGCTCGGGTGGTTGGCATAAGATCCAGAGTAGGAGTCCCGACTCCAATCTACAGGTCAGCTTACACAACATACAGAACAAGAATATATGACTAAATACATGATAAGAAAGCACATATTAACCCATTTAGAACGGGTACACATTTTGTGTATCATTACTTCATGCTTTAACTATTGAAAATGTGCAGATATACAAGCTCACAGCGAGCTTGTAGATCTGCTATTTTTGGAAAATCGTGAAAATTATAATTTTGACCCGATTCTATAAGTGTCTTTTGAATCCTTCTACGGTCTTTTGACAAACCTGTGTTTCTATGTCAGCGATCTGGCCAGCCATCGTCAAAGAAAAGGTCCTTTTCACTTAACTGGAGCTCAGTTAGTCTGTTCTTGAGAGACTACTATGTCAGTGCTTCTCAAACCTTTTCATGTGAAGGACCCCCAAAATGATATTTATTTGGCCACGGACCCCCATCTCAAAATATTTAGTTCCAGGGACCCCCCAGAAGCAAAATTTTAGTTAACAAATGTTCGCTTTGAAAATACATATATTCAAAGATTTGCACACATTTTCACGACTTTTTCAAAAATAGCAGATCTACAAGCTCGCAGCGCGGCACTCGGTGCCGCGCTGTGAGCTTGTATATCTGCTATTATATCTGTTATATCTGCTATTTTTATTATTATTTTAGTCAATAATCCTAGGCCTAAATGGGTTAACAACTGGACCGCATCTGTTGTACTAGGAGAAAATGCAATAGACATGAAGTAAACACATGGCTTTGCATATATACAGTAACACGTAAAGTATCGGGTTACAATATGCAGGGCAACAGGGCAACAAATATCACATAAAGTAGTTGTATGGATTTTGGTGGAATTCCTTTAAATTATTATTAGGTATTTCCAAGTGACAAGGAGTTATGTGACCAACAAGGTGTCACAAAATCCAATTTGCCCTCCTCGGCAGCCTCCAGCATCATTTCCATGTCAAAGAAGGATGACAGTTCCAAACCTGCGGACACTGGGCCTCTCCCCTGGTTCCAAGACCAACCTCATCATGACAGCTGAAAACAAACAGCGCCCTTTCAAAAGGTCAGAATTGTTCTACTAAACCAGGGGTCGGCAACCCAAAATGTTGAAAGAGCCATATTGGACCAAAAAAAAACAAAACAAATCTGTCTGGAGCCGCAAAAAATTATAAAAGCCTTATATATCGTCGTCGTTGGGTAGAAACCTTGTATGTCCAAAACTTCGTTTTGTATTTATCATTTACAAAAATGAACTAAACTAGTGAAAACAGCCGATCTACAAGCACACAACGCCTCGCGTTGCGAGGCGTTGTGTGCTTGTAGATCTGCTGTTTTCACTACCTTTGTGCGTCAGTCTTGTATGATGAAGCAGGGCTTTAGGCCTACTTTGCAAAAATAAATTGAAAAAAAATTGAAACTTGGAGATACAAGGTTTCTGCCCGACAGTGACGATAAAAAAATTGTTGAAAAAAAAAAAAAATCCCCTTTTTCCATTTTCATACATTTTTTAAAAAGCTCCAGGGCTCTAGAGCCGCGGGTTGCTGACCCCCGTACTAAACGGTAAAAAGAAACAGCTTTGTATTTCAAATAAGCCCCAAAATAAACATTTTCTAAAATTGTTTAACGATGGTGCTGGCTTGCGGAAAACTGAACTTTGATTGTATATAGACCAGATGTCAATTGATGAATCATTAAATACTCCTGATGGGGTGTGTTGCTGTATTGAATGTCCAGGTCACTGAGTACAGGCCGGCTGTCTGATATGCTACTGAAGGCTGCCTTTGGAGCCCAGCTTGACGACAGTGGGAGTGATGAGAGCCTCTGTTCCAAGAAGTATATGGACACCACAGGTACCTGGGCAGCATGACAAGACTGCCGTGAACAAACGGTGTCTTTGTTTTGCTGGCACAGCTTTTTGTAGACTTGTTTTTGGTCTCGCTGATTAGGAAAACCACAGTTGTGAGTGTTTTAGTGCCACCACCACACAAGGTACAAGGCATGTCCATATTAAACACAAGGTGTGTGTGTGTGTGTGTGTGTGTGTGTGTGTGTGTGTGTGTGTGTGTGTGTGTGTGTGTGTGTGTGTGTGTGTGTGTGTATGTGCACGTGCGTACTTACGTGTGTATATGGCCCTAAGCCCAGGTATATTATACTATTATAAAGAGGACAGCACAGAGAGACAATTGGAAACACCTGCCAATCCATGAGTAGTTCACCCCCAAAATGTCTTTTCTTCGATCCCACGCCATGGAGACTTTAGTTCAATAATATTTGTAGTTTTTTGTCGCATTCCAAAGACAATATTTTGATTACAATAGATTTACCCCCATTGATTCCACAATCCGAAATCAATGGGGGTAAATTTACTATAATCAATTTGTTGTCTTAGGAATGCAACAAATATGAAGACATATTATTGAACTCAAGTCTCCATGGTGTGAGTAATCAATAGAAAAATAGCAGTCATTTGATTGTAGTTTTCCCCTTGTGAGCCAGCATCTCTCATGCACTGCCCAACAGTTGCTCAAAGCCCCTTAACCACAACAAAGAAACAGAAATGGGCGCATCTGATCTGCCGCATCGGCTCGTGATCAGATGCAGAATTATGCTGCAACTGTGTAACTTTACCTTAAGACTTAAAGGAGCTATAGTCAACTTTTTCATTGTAGGGCCGACTTTGTTTACATCCCTTATCAATCCATAGAAGAGGAATGTAAACAAAGTCAGTCTGACATGGCCAAAATGATTATTTTATCATTATTTTACACTTTTTGTGGTATTTTTGAATAGAAACACACGTATGAGCTTATTTTTTTATAAAACATTTTCGAAACATTATTTTTATTTTAGCATCCGTTTTTCAAGAAAAAGTTGACTATAGCTCCTTTAAGTCACTCCCCCTGGGGTTTCCCAATTGTGTGTACCGTATTTTCCGGACTATAAGGCGCACTTAAAAGCCTTTAATTTTCTCAAAAAACTACAGTGCGCCTTATAGTCCAGTGCGCCTTATATATGGATCATTCATTGACATTGACATTCCCTTTAGCACAGCTCCATCTGTTGGATGCATAACGCAACGGTAGCGTCTATTATGTGCGCCTTATAGTCAGGTGCGCCTTATATATGAAAACAGTTTGAAAATAGACCATTCATTGACAGTGCGCCTTATAGTCAGGTGCGCCTTATAGTCCAGAAAATACTGTATATAGGCTATATATAATATATATAGGATAGTAGATGATGGACATTGGACACGCACACTTTATGCAGTATATATTGTAAGTTATGTCGTTTTCAGCCACCTACTTGTTCCTGCAGCTCCACCTAGTGGTTATCCTCGATATCCTGGAACCCAAGGCTCTCCTTTAAGACGAAACACCTGTCCTGACATCACTGCAACCCGGGGGTTCTCAGGTAGGAGTTATTGTAAAAAAGAAGAAAAAGGAAAAAAGAAAAGAAAATAAATGTCTCTCACATGAACCCATAGCAAATATTCACATTCAAAAAGCGTACTCACTTTCATCCAACAAATCTTTATTATATAGGCCACTATATACATACTCCAGTCTCCAGGTTAAATTAGCCAGTGATTGCTTTATTTTCTTTCAAACATGATTCATCCAATACAGCGATTTATTTTTGTCACGTTACAAAAAAAAATCCGAATACTCTTTGTCTCTTATTCCCCAAATCTTGCTGCTAGTGTTTCAGCTGGGTCATTTTTAAATGGTACTTGTGTGTTTGTTTTGACTCCAGGCTCCCCCAGTAACATCAGTCCATCCCGGCTCTTCTGCAATCAACTGCTGCAGAGGAGGAGCCGTGGAGTCAGTGAGAGTGAAGCTATGGAGGCCACGCCCAATAGAAGTATGACTTTTCACCCTCCAGAGCTGCCAGAAGACACACTGATGGAGGTAAGAACAATATTTTTTTTTTTTTTTTTTTTTTTCAAGTGGAGCATGCAGAGTCCTAGTTCTCCCAAAATAAATGATAATAAAGGCAAGCATTAGCCCCTTTTCCACTGAAGGGCTGAACCAGAACTAGCACCAGAACCAAGAACTTTCAAGAACCATGTGAAGTTCTGGGACCAAGTTCTGCTTAGGTTTCCATATAACCAGACCTAACTGGGAAGGTCCCAAAAAAAGAGCTCCCGGCCCCACCCATAGGTTCCCAGAACTCAAGTTTAGTAATAAATACATCAAGAGCAGGACAAAAACAAACAAAAAAGTTCCCAGAACCTTGTCTGAAACCGGGCCGTGAGTTACGGAAACAAAACCAGAACCAAAAGAATTGGTTCAGGTTCTGCCAGTGAAAGCTCCTCAGACAAGTTATTTCAAAGTTTCACCGCTGTAATGGCAAAAGCCTACATCTGCTCTATATGTAGTTACAGTATATGATTAAGCCCTTTGCACAAAAACGGACAATTTCAAAGAAAACAATGATTCTCTACGACCTCATGCACACCGGATTCGAGTTAGCCGTGCGACGAGTGGCTGTGGCCGTGTGTTTTTTTCTCGATCGAACCCAGTTCGATTTGTGCGTCTTGTCGCATGCGGTAAAAAACTCATCACTCCTTTTATGACTCCTTTTGGGATCCGCAGCGCCGATTCCGCACAGCATTGCACACCAAATCCAATGCGTTTTATTCATGCAGCAAACGAAAAAAACGCAACTGTCCTGTGTGCAAAGGGCTTTAGGCCGGGTGTTGTGGCTCTTAAACAGAGCGGGTTGATCAGTCATAGCGTGTCTTTTACTACAGCAACCACACACGGATGCTCTTGCTGACCTCCGGTTCACCTTGGCTTTCGTCCACTGCGTCACTGAGATCGCCTCCTCCAAAGACTCCGGTCCAGAGGCCAGCGACAGTCCTGACCTGTCTTTCCTGGAGCAGAGCCTCGTCGCTGACCAGATCAGTCTTCTCAGTAGAGAGTGGAGGTAAGATCCATGCAGCTTTTTGCGCTTCTTAACTTTAACCAAGACCCGGTATCTTAACCCATTTAGGGTCTAGAATGATTGAATGCTTTAACTATTGAAAAATAGCAGATATACAGATATGTATATCTGCTATTTTTGAAAAAGTCGTGAAAATGTGTGCAAATATTTGAATATATGTATTTTTAAAGCAAACGTTGGTAACTCGAATTTTGCTTCTGGGTTGTCCCTGGAACTAAATATTTTTAGATGGGGGCCCGTGGACAAATTCATATCATTTTGGGGGTCCTTCACATGAAAAAGTTTGAGAACCACTGACATAGTAGTCTCTCAAGAACAGACTAACTGAGCTCCAGTTAAGTGAAAAGGACCTTTTCTTTGACGATGGCTATAGACAGATTGCTGACATAGAAACATTTTCAAAAAACGTTAGAAGGATTCAAAAGACACTTATAGAATCGGGTCAAAATTCTAATTTTCACGATTTTTCAAAAATAGCAGATCTACAAGCTCGCAGCGCGGCACTCGGTGCCACGCTGTGAGCTTGTATATCTGCTATTTTTCAATAGTTAAAGCATAAAATAATAATACGCTATAATGTGTACCCGTTCTCAATGGGTTAACCAAGAACCGGGGGTCTTCAACGTTTTCATGCCAAGGACCCCTTAGTTGAGAGAGAGAGATGAAGCAGGGACCCCCCCACAACCTTTTCATAGATTCCATATAGTTTCATTGTTTGACAGCACGATCATCAGTGTATTTTGGATTCATGTCAATTTGTGTTTTCAGATATTTAACCACTTGAACTGTCAATACTTAATAAAGTTGACCTTTCACTATGTACTTAGTCTGCTCTTTTCCCCCTCTACACCAAAGCTCTTTGCCGAAAATAGCCGATCTACAAGCTCACAACGCCTCGCGCTGCGAGGCGTTGTGAGCTTGTAGATCTGCTATTTTTGGCTGTCGCACAAAGATTTGGAGGACCCCCTGTTGTAACTCTGAGGACCCCCTAGGGGCCCCGGACCCCCTGTTGAAGACCCCTGTCTTAAGTTATTTTAAAACAAAATCTATTTTGTCTTTTCTGTTGTGATGTCCTTGTGCCACACATTGTTCTTGATTGATTGACTGACTGAATACTTTATTAGCAGTCTGCATAGGAAAAGCACAAGACAGCACGATTAGGAGTTAAACCCAAGAATGCACTGTGGCTTGGTCCTTTGTACCCATTTCATTGAGAGTGACGTTGTCCATGTTTTCAAATATGGCAGCAATGCGGAGCGTTTGGTGTTGTACATGAAGGCTGAAGAGTTTCTGGCCTCAGCACTGCGCACTGCCAAAGAGGACATCAAACAGGGCAGACTGCTTCCGTCAGTCACAGCTAAGCAAGGTGAGGCCAGTAGCAATTGCTGGGTTTTCTAATGTAATTTAACCATACAAAATGAATGAATTTACAATACAGCAGTGGCAACATTGCAAGGCAATGACAATGTTTAACATTTTTCAAAATGTTTGACAATAATGGCAACTAGGGATGCACTTTGAAAGTGGCTGCTTTTGACTTGAATTTTAGAATATGCCATGATGACATGACCTGATGAAAGGACAACTTTAGTTTTTTACAACAAGGGTTCATATTTTAGATTGTAATTAGAGAAAAGAAAAAGTGAGTGTTATTTTTTTTAAATTTCGTTCTATTGTTTTATTGCGTTTACCATGCTAAAATGTGGGGCATGCGTACGCATGGGGGCATGCATACAAGTGGCTAAATATGTCTTTTTAGACACAATAAGCCAGCAGTTTCTTTATTGCTACTTACAGTAACACTTCTAGGCCCCATAAGTCACATCCAACCATGAAAAGTTGCGTTGTATCTTGGAAATGGGCTTATTCTGTGTAAAATGACATATTTAGCCACTTGTACACATGCCCCCAACCACTGAAATAAGAATCTCTAAAACGATAGAAAGAAGTAAATGAAATCAATTTAACACTCATCTTTTATATTCTTTAATTACAATCTAAAATATGAACCCTTGTTGTAAAAAACAAAAGTTGTCCTTTAAGAGTAATAATGCTGCATCTGTGTACTCCCTGTGTGCAGTGATCAAGAAGTTGAATGATTTGTACAAGAGTTGTGTGTCGTACTGCCGTTCCCTCACCGGTCGACTGCAGAGTTTCCTCCTGGACAAACAGAGGCTGATGGACCGCTTCAATGGCATCACGGCAGAGAAGCTCATTTACAGCCACGCTGTTCAGATGGTGAGAGCTTGTAGATCTGCTATTTTCACTAGCTTTGCGCCACAGTCTTGTATGATGAGGCACGGCTTTACTTTATGAAAAAACGTACAAATGTGAAACTTGGAGATACAAGGTGTCTGCCCAACAGTGAAGATATGCTGGAGTGGGTATCTATCAACCCAAAACCACTCTAGCACTCTATTCCAGGGGTCTTCAACGTTTTCAGGCCAAGGGCCCCTTTGCTGAGAGAGATGAAGCAGGGACCCCCGCTATATACAGTAGTGTATACAATTGTGTTGCGGATTAAAAATGTTCATAGATTTCTTAGACAGCATAGTCTTGTTTGACAGCACTATCAGCTTATGTTTGGATTAATGTGTATTTTTTCAGATATTTAACCACTTGAACCGTCAATACTTAGTCTACTCTTCTTTTTCCAAACCTCTTGGCCAGAAATAAACGACCTACAAGCTCACAACGCCTCGCAGCGCAAGGCGTTGTGAGCTTATAGATCTGCTATTCTTGGCTAATGTTCCACTCAGAATAGGGATGCTATAGGTTTCTACCTTTTGTTTTGTCCATTTTATTTGTATTTTATTTTATTTTTTCAAACCAAAAGTATTTCAGACACAATCACAAAAGCCTCTATCTTGTTTTTTTTTTTGGCCTCTGTATATTTTTTGTATATTTTTTGTTTTGTTTTGTTTTCTTGTTTAATATGTGGATTTGTTTTGTGTTTTATGTAGGTGAAGGTATGCACAAAAAAAAAAGAAAAAAAGAAATGGGTCAAAATGTATACCGGTATGTCAAAGGAAATGAAAAGAAAAGGCATTCAAAGAGAATGTTACACTCTTGACTCAATAAAGTATATATATATAAAAAATTAAAAAAAAGAATAGGGATGCTATAGGGTTCAAGTGGTTAATGTAAAAAAACATGATCATATCACACAAAGATTTGGCAGCCCCCCTCTGAGGACCCTCTAGGGGTCCCGGAACCCCTGTTGAAGACCCTTGATCTATTCATTTGTATCGGTGTATACAGTATGTTTGTATGAATAATGTTCTAACATTTAGAGGTCCTTCTCTTACTATGAGTACTGTTTATCTGTTTTCTTTGAGTAATAATTTAGGTCCGCAAAGCAATCTACAGCAGACAATATAATCTAGTGACACGATGTGTCTTTATTGTATACAGGTACAGTCTGCAGCATTAGATGAGATGTTCCACCATGGTCAAGCATCAGTCCAGCGCTACCATAAAGCCTTCCTGCTGATGGAAGGACTGTCCCGCATTATCACAGAGCCAGAAGACATTGATAACATCAATAAATGTATGTGAACATGCCATCAGAAACAAACGCATATAGCTGAATAGAATTTGTATAGTAATCAGTATAGAAGGTATGTGCGTGACATCATCATCATACCCGGAAGTTATGCAGGAACACCTACTGTGTGGCAAAAAAAAATACTTTCTGAACGTGGCAGCCCATGCATTCAAACAGAAAAGTCTTATCCGATTGCATTAAACTACGTTAAACTCACTTTGCCACTTGATTTGCCATTCACTTCATGCATGCGCAATTGCGCATACCCTCTATCTACCAAATTATTTAATTGTTTTTCTTGCACCAGTGAAGTCATCATTGTGTTATGAATTGCTCTCTCATTCTCTCTCTGTTGATCTCAGGTAAGCAGTGCATTGAGCGCCGTCTTTCTGCTCTGGAACAGGAAACTTGATCTCCAACGCTGTGGTTGCAGGAAGAAAACCTAATGCCTTAGAGCAGTGTTTCTCAAACTTTTACATTTCAAGCTCTCCCCTTAACTCTGACAGTGTACAAATGGAACCAAATGGACCCGTTAGGGTTCATTTGGTTCCATTTGTACACTGTCAGAGTTACAGACTTGTATGGGTCCATTTAGACCCCCCTAAAGGAACCCACAGAGTCCCTGGAATCCACTTTGAGAACCACTGCCTTAGAGGTCCATCTATTCGGTGAAGATGGGCCCTCTTAGACTGCTGATACACAAAAGCACCTTGATATTATTTACAGGGAAACCCTTGATGGGACTTGCATGATTTCCCCACATTACAGCCTGGAATGTATTACGTTACGGACTGGCAACGTACTGTAGGAAGGGGGCACTGTGTGACACATACCTGTGTCATAACAACTATAATTCAGTACCTGGCCTGGATAGAAGTTGTTCTCAGGCCTAATTCTGTAAACTCTGCACATTTGTTCCGTGTTTTGCACAAAGAATGATCAGATGCAATAATAATTCACTTTAAACGAGTTTTTACTTGAAACAAGGATTAACCAGCCTATGCTTTGCTTTCTGCTTTGTGTTTTGAAAATGTTATGTATTGAATGTACTGTAAAAGAGAAAACAGGAGTTTGAATTATTGTACAAGTGGGTGACAAGACCAAATACTGTCAGGGTGTAGCAACACTAGTAAAGATGTGCCGGCTTTATTTTAGAGTTGATGGGTGTACAAATGTAACCAGGTAATGAAGAGTCATGGAAGAGTCCAGTGTGTGGTCGACGCTATATTGGTTCTTTCTTAGGGCTGTCACAATTATTACATAATCGTCTCGTGATTATTTGACATAATCGCGATTCTTTTTCATAATCGTCAAAATCGTTTCCATGTTGAAAAATTTTCATATATTTTAAAAAAAGTCAAAAATAGTGGAAATAGCCGATCTACAAGCTCACAACGCGTTGCATCGCAACGCGTTGTGAGCTTGTAGATCGGCTATTTCCACTATCAATGTTCTTTACTAAGTGTGAAGTTGTCAGTCATTTCTTTGTATATTTAGGTTACGTGTCATATCTACCATGTGCAACTTCAAAGCCTAAAAGCCAAACGACAAAAACACAATTAAATCGTTAATCGCAATTATTTGAGTGACAAATAATCGTTATGTAAAATATCATAATCGTGACAGCCCTATTCTTTCTACTGTAAAGTAAAACGGTAAAACAATCTGCAATGTTACAATATACCATATACATATTAATATGATATATCGCCAATGAGTGTAGTTTAGTTACATTTTGCTATAAGCATATAAAAGGCAATGTATGCAGACTGCTAATTTTACTGACATTATTCACTGCATGGGGGAGTTGAGTATCTATTGTGTATTATTTTCGTCAACGATAATCTTTTGATGTAGAAATGTGAATCCAATGCAGAATGTTCTCATATCATGTCATTCTGACGGTTAAAGAAGCAATTTTGTAATGCCTTCTGTCAAAGTCTCTCTACAACCCAGAAAGATAATGTTTTGTACAGCTAAATGAAAAAATGTATGCAATGTTTTTGGAGACTGTATGAGTGATAAGCTGGTAGGTCTTGTTGGATTTGACTGAACTTTTTATACTGTCATTTTCAGACTGCCATAAATCTGCCAAGATCAGTATGTTACATACGGTGTGCAGGGTGATGGAAATACATATTATTTATTGTTAACATTCTGGGCTCTGTTCAGTTCTTTGTGTTTGGACACTAAATTAATATCTAACTATTTTAATTTAGTGAATGTCTGTCCTTCTGTCTATCACCGATACTAAAGTGTCCCCGCCATGGTAACAGCGCCATGCTGAAAACAATGCCCAAATTTGGAGATTATGTCCGCTGTCTGTCTGCATGCTGACCTCACTGATAATATACAGTGTCGCCACCATGGCTGTCTGTCTGCATGCTGCATACTACTGACATCACAGACTGATACAATGGGTATTGCACAACTGGACATCAATGGTGACTGTCACCGTTCTGCCCAACGGGCACCGTTTCATTTTTGAAATGAAAGAAATACATGTTTTTAGCCGGGGAGCCACAGGCCCAAAAGCTCAAAGAATAGGATGTTACCTGTGATGTCATGACATACTTTTAATTTTTGTTTTTTCTATTAATTTGGTCATCAAGGTCCACAGAATGAGAGGCCTGCTCTGCCGGAAATCCTGCGAAAAAAAGTTATGGCCATTTGTATATTCACTCCATCGACTTCAATATAAAGGAAAGAAACACACCAAAAAAAAATGCTTTAAGTAGCATGTGAGGGGTCAAACTAGGGATTCTTGATGATTCTGAATCCATTGCAAGCATTTGTTTTGCATGAAAAACATTCCTTGGGCTAGAAAACGGACCAAAATAACGGTGAAAAGTGATGACTCATCACTTTTCACAGGTTTGAGAGGCTGAAATCTAGCCCAAGGAATGTTTTTCATGCAAAACAAATGCTTGCAATGGATTCAGAATCATGAGGAACCCTTAGTTTGACCCCTCACATGCTACTTTTTTTGGTGTGTTTTTTTCCAGTATAGTGAAGTCAATGGGAAACTTTTTTTCGCAGGATTTCCGGCAGAGCAGGCCTCTCATTCTGTGTACCTTATTGACCAAATTAATAGGACAAACTAAAATTTGGAGTATGTCATGACATCACAGGTCCTCTCTCATTTTGGCCCAGTGGCTCCCCGGCTATTTTGGCACGCACCACTTTAGCATACCTGCTCAGCTCTACACAATGTACAATAACTCAACTCATGCAAAATGACGTAAACATGAGTAAACGTAATGTTTTATTCTTAACACATTCATTTTCCATCTGCCAACAGCGGAACTGGTGAAGAATGACAGAATAGTGAAACTAAACAATAAACTAGAATAAAACGTGATCATTACCATACTGCATAACTTTAGTTTACATACAGGCAATGCCTTGCTGCATATACTAATAAGCAGTATGGCAAGCCAAGTAAGCCAAGTGGTGCAATTACTCGTGGGCAAAGAAGAGATCACACTGTAAAACTAGTAAAAGAAAGATGTATCCGTTATGCACTTGTATCTTCAAAAGGGACAGAGGCGATGGGTTAGTTGAGTAGGAAGGGGGAAAAATAAGGAGAAGTAGGGAGATTTGGTTAGGGAGAAATCGGAGAAGTAGGGAGATTTGGTTAGGGAGAAATCCCCGTAGAATTGTAGATGTTCACGCGGTCATTTGGGCAGACTGGGCTTCCAGCGCCTGTGCGGTCCACTCCGGAGCAGCCGTGCGGATCTTTTCCACGAGGTTGTTGACTGTGAAACACAGAGACTGGATCTGCTTGTCCCAGGTAGGAAGTGGCTCACGGGTCTCAAAGTGGACAATACTGTCAATCTGATCAATGAATCCATTCATGCGTCCCTCCGTGATCATCTGCGAGGCGATTCTCTCAGCTTTCGCCGGAGGGATTTCCAACAGCGCCCCCAGCTCTTCAAACGTGATATTATTGTACAGTTTACTGGCGGACAGCAGGTTGTGCTCTATCACGGCTCTGTCGAGGATGCTGGAACCGTCCCCCGTGGTGGCCTTCTGGTGAGGCATCAGCATGGCCGCGAACTCCTGCAGCTGGTTGCCTCTGATGATGCGGTCCAGGTACATCTTCTCCAGGATGCCATAGGCGGCCAGCTGCTGACAGCGCTCGTCCTTGAACAGAGTGGCCAGCATGCGGGAGCGCTGTTGGCCCGCAGAGGCCAGGATGGTGCAGTTCAGCGCGTGCTTCAGAGCTTCCAGGCGTTCGGTCTCGTGGACGATGGACTTATAAGACAGCTCGTTGTACCTCTGTGCAGCCTCAATGAACTTCCTCCGAAAGTCCAGGACTCTGGCATAGCAGACCTGATTGATTGAAGAGTTTATTAGCAGTTTGCAATAGAAAAAAAGGACAGTTTCATGAGCAGCAGCACAAATCACTGGTACAAGGTCAACTAAAAGGAAATCCTAGTACACTTTACGGCTTATTTACACAGGAACCACTTATGTATCTCATATAACATTGAAAGACAGACGGATAGAACATGGTACTTTACATGATTGGATAACATAAATTACACAAGCAGAAAAGAAAAATAATAAATATCTAATAGACACAATATAATAAATATATTTTTGTATATCAAATATAATATATAATATAATAATAAAATATAGTAACCTTGTAGTGTATCTGTAACTGTTCGTTGGAGGACTCGTTCTGAAGCAGGGAGGCTCTGTTGATGTAGGCTTCTGCCTGCACAGGGTCATCGTCTTCTAAGTACAGGCGGGCAATCTTCAGGTATGTGTCCAACTTATAGTCAACATTGTACTGCTTCTGTCCCGTTTCGAGGGGAATCCCGACCAAGACCTGGGCAGCATTTTTCCAGTCGCCCTCCTTTTCATAGATGGTGGCCAGGTGCTGTCTGACCGAGGCGACCTGCTCCTCAAAGGAGATCACCCTGGGCTGGATCTTCTCCAACGTGAAGTGATACACAGCCTTGGCAGTGGCGTCGGGCAGGGTGGGCACTTGGGTGCAGAAATCAGTGAGCAGCTGTCTGGAGACGACGAGACTCACGTTTTCGTTCACCATGGCTTCGACGAACGCCTTTAAAGACTCCAGTTGATCCGCGTCCGTGAACTGAATGGCCTTCTCCAAGATCTGGCGATACTTTATGGCCAGATCTTTGTGAGATCCAGTTGAGTTCATCAGCAGAGCGAGCTCCTGTCTCACTTCGGTCGCCATCTTCGCCAGCGTCGGTAGTGGTAGCTCTCCGTAGTTGCAAGCCCCACTTTGTTCTTGATCGTTCACTTGCAAAATATGTGTATTATATTTAGCAGCTTGCTCCAGGAGCTTCTCTGGTCCTGCAGCGAGTTTAGACGGAACTGACTGACGGAGGAGCGACCTGGCGTTTGCCAACGTGTCTGAGCGGTGTGTATCTGGTATCTATTCTGCATCTAGCTTAAGGCAAGACCCAAATTCAGTTTTTTTTTTTTACTCAAATCTTTGCTTCTGGGGGTCCCTGGAACAAAATATTTTGGTGGTCCGCGGCCAAATAAATATCATTTTGGGGGTCCTTTTTGAGAAGTTTGAGAACCACTGAATACCGTAGGCCAATACTAGCCATAAATCATTAGCCTCGTAAACCAGTCTCCCTTCCTGACTTCATCTGCAGATTCGAACTGAAGATGGGAGGAGTCAGTTTACTAGGCTAATAAATCATAGCTCTTGTAGAGTGCTTTTATTTTGGGAAGTTTTCTCTCTAAACGTCCCAAAATAAAAGCACTCTACAAGAGTTATGATTTATGGCTAGGCATGTAGGCCAATACTACAAATGTCTTCTAAATACTAGCAGTCAAGAATGACAATGGTTCTCTCACATTTTGTCATGTCATTGATGTCAAGGACCCCCAAAATGATATGTATTTGGCCTCGGACCCCATATCAAAATATTTTGTTCCAGGGTCCCCCAGAACTGCCAGAAGCAAAGATTTGAGTTAAAAAATATGTTTTTGGGTCTTGAATATCTATTCTGCATCTAGCTTAGGGCCTCAGACCCGTTGGGAAACACCAGGGCGCCTCTGGCTACTTCCTGAAGGTGAACTGTATCCGGGCCACTCGGAAAAGGTCACCGCCGTCGCCATGTTTCTGAATGGAATTAACATTAGCCCAAAACATTGAACACTCACCACTAGCAATATCGTTATTTTTTATTTCCCATCTATTAGCCGTAGTCACAGTAGACGCTTTCCTGTAAATATGACTTTAGGGCTTGTGAAGCTACTACATAAGCGCCGCTAACTGTAAGTAGCCTCGCGAAGGAGATAATTGTAATGTTTATTTATTCAGTGCGAGATGGCCTGCTAGCAAGAATAAGCTAAAGATCTTTAACCAGCCAGCCCAGTACGAGTGTGCCTGGGTTGGGTTCGGGGTAATTGCTGGAATGCCCTAGACAGAATGTGAGGTTATTAATATGTATTAACACTGGTTAGATATCATATTTTAACCGCATGCTGAACTGTGGTGTTGAATCCTGCCTGTGTATCCCGTTAGCCATTAGCTGCTGCTGCTGCTGCTAGCTATTATACGTTCTCCATGGGAAGCGGTGCCCGTTGTTAGCAAACAATGCATCTCACGAGCCGCGTCTGTTAGAAATATATATAAAAACAATAAAACTGTTCTGGTGGTTTTTAACCCTTTTCATATCAAGGTCCATTATTTATTCGTTATTCGATTCATGGATGAGATGAGATTTAGCCACAAACAAGATATTGTCCACAATTCCATGTTGTATTGATGTGGGATAGGAGAGTTAACAGGCAAACGTTGATTAAAATAAAAAATACATTCTCTAATTGTATAGACTTCTTGTAAATTATTAAATGCAGATTTAACAATATTCTTTTTACGCTTTTGAGAGAAATGGACCCCAAGGGTCCATTTGGTTTCATGTTACACTCTCAAGGGTTAAAGAACTATATTAAGGGTCCATTTGGTTACCAATTCACCATTTAGCTGGGGACCACCTGGAAACCTCCTCAGGGACCACTGGTGGTTTCTGGACCACAGGTTGAGAACCACTTTGTTAGAAATAAATAAAAACAATTAAACTGTTCTGGTTTAGATTAAATGTTGCAATTTATCAGTTACACCTTTATCATACAATTTACGTCAGTGGTTTTCAAACTTTCATGTGAAGGACCCCAAAATTGTCACTTATTAGCCTGTGGACCCCCATTTGAAAAGATATGCCAGGGACCCCCATATAGGAGAATATTGTTACGGCTCTACTAGTAATTCTGAACCATTTTAATTTCAGGGACCCCCAGTTTGACTTGCATTAGGGCTAGGGACACCTATTTAATGGCATTTCTATCTCTGGGACCCCAATTTATACTGTAAAATCACTCAAGTGCTGCACGTTACTTGTGTACTCACCCAATAATGTATTCCTCAGCCTGGGAGAAAGATATTGTCCTGTAGTGTCATATCCATTTGAAAGTTCTGGCTGAAAACGTGTACTTTGTAAAATATCTCCACTTATCACGAGCCAACACGGACGATTTACACGACCGGGCAAGGGGCCAGGAATGACTGCTGGACTGAATATATCAAAACTTCCTTTGGGAAGCACAAAACGTACAGGGCACACAATCACGCAGGTGGTGTGATTAGTCACCCCACGTCAATCACAAGCACCTGTCAATTGCCCCGTACGTTTTGTGCTTCCCAAAGGAATTTTGATATATTCAGTCCAGTAGTCATTCCGGGCCCCTCGCCCGGTCATGTAAGTCGTCCGTGTTGGCTCGTGATAAGTGGAGATATTTTACAAAGTACACGTTTTCAGCCAGAACTTTCAAATGGATATGACACTACAGGACAATATCTTTCTCCCAGGCTGAGGAATAAATTATTGGGTGAGTACACAAAGTAACGCGCAGCACTTTAGTGCAGATTAGCTGCTAACCGCCGCGGATAGGGACCGTTCTATGGCTCCGGATTTGAGGGATTACACAGAGTGTCAATCGACCGAACATCGGAGACATTCTAGGGCTACGTTTTCATGTAAATGTACTTATACCTATTTATTAGAAGTTCCTAAGTTCTGAACGTTTTGACCATTTTGGGTTAATGTTGTCCCCTTGAAGGGAACCACTGATCATCATTAAATATATTATTGTAATGCGGAGACCCACCCCTACATGCTTGTGGAATATTTTGGCCCCTTGCCTGTTCTATTCAGAAGTGTAAAAGGCTTCCTGGTGTGAATTTGTTAAGTGACAAATGTTTTATATATTTATACTGCTCACCTCTTGTATTGCTATATATTGAGTACAGAAGTATTAATCACCTTTTACAATGTTCTGTTATTCACTCTCCATAGATTATTGTATTGAGGCACAGTAACAGTGTTACGCAATGCACCATGGAAGTGGATCACAAAATATGCAACGGCAACTCCAGAGGTCCAAGTCTGCCGCTGGATCGGAGGCAGATGACCAACAGCAGTCACAACAACAACAGCAGCAGCAGCCAGCAATGGCAGTTAGTCAGCAGCAAGCTACAGTCAACCACCCCCAATCCCCTGTGACCACTTTCACTTCTGCAGCGAGCCCTTCAGCCCCCCAGTCCCCCAATTACCAGATAATCATGAGTCGCAGCCCTGTCACAGGCCAAAACATGAACATCACCCTGCAGAATGTGGGCCAGATGGTAACGGGTAACCAACAGATCACCCTAACCCCTGTCCCAATCCAGAACCCGGCCTCTCCAGGCTTTCAGCATACGGCCCAACAGTGGAGGTTTGAGCACGCCCCATCCTCCTACATCCAGGTCACCTCGCCTCTGCCACAGTCCATGCAGCCCCAGAGCCCCACCCAGCACAGCCCGGTCCCCTTGCAGGGAGTGACACGGCCAGGAGCTCCCACAGCAGGTTTGGCAGTGTGTGGACAGAGTCCAACGAGGTTCGTTGATGCCAACATGTTGGTGCGGCAGATCAATTTAAGTCCTCCGGGTAGTGGCCACTTTGTTTACCAAGACGGGACAGGTTTGACTCAGCTTACTTCAGCCAATGCTGGCCAGGTACAGCTGACCTCCCCAGGAGCACCAGGCTCCGTGAGGGAGCGTCGGCTGTCCCAGCCCCACTCGCAGACTGGAGGCACCATCCACCACCTAGGACCTCAAAGTCCTGTGGCGACTGGATCCGCTCTACAAACTCTGGGTAGCCCTGGCCACATCACCACTTCCAACCTACCTCCACAGATCAGCAGTATCATTCAAGGACAGTTGGCACGCCCCATGATATTTGAGAAGACCGCGCAGGGTGTGGTTGCTGGAGTAGGACCAGCTGCCACAGCGTCATTCAGTATGCCTTCCTCCATTCCTCCCTCCAGTCCGTCCCTCACTAATGCTCCTCAAGGTATCCCCAACACGCCGCTCACTCCCACCAGTATGGCAGTGGGCACTGTGAAGAAGCAGATGTCCAAGAGGTTAGAAGAAATTGCCCCCTCCAACCCGGAAGTTGCCCAGCTGAGGAAACAGTGCTTAGAGCATCACACCAAGAAGATGGAGAGCCTGAAAGAAGTCTTTAAAGACTATCTGATTGAGCTTTTCTTCCTCCAGCACCTCCAGGGAAATATGATGGACTACATGGCTTTCAAAAAGAAGCCCTGTGTTCCACTTTATACTTACTTGAGGCAAAACGACCTGGATCTGGAAGATGAGGAAGAAGAGGAGGAACAGTCTGAGGTTATTAATGACGAGGTAATGCATTCACAAAATGTCTTGATATCACAAGATTGTAAGTAGATATCACAAGTCTGTAAGTAGGAAGAATTAGGGTTAATAATTTGAACCAAGAAGTTCACTCATTTTACTTTTTGTGCCTCTTTCAGGTGAAGGTTGGCACTGGAAAGGATGGCCAGGCAGTGACACCAGTTGCCATAGCAACACAGCTTCCACCCAATGTGTCCGCAGCGTTCTCTGTTCCACAGCAGTTTCAGGTGACAGTGGCAGTGCTTATCTAAAACTCCCTAAGTTACAGAAACGGTTGTAAATCAGTTTTAATTCTCTTGAATACCCTGCAGCTATATTTGTTTAATGAAATCACTTACTAACTGTCTGAGAGGCTGTCTTTGCAGGGTCTCCCAATTGTTACAAGCCCTGGAGACATGGATGCCTTTAAGAGGCAACAGGCTATGGTGCAAGCAGGTAGGACAAGGATCGTAGACCTCCCATGTCTCTGCTGTTGGTTCGTTTCCTATCCCCTTTGCTTTCTGTTTTTCGTTGATTTGTTTTTCTTTTCTCCCCTCTAATTGCTTCTGCTTTTAGATATTTGGCATCCTCTACTAGCACTCTGTGTAGAAGCCTTAACCTCGAGGAAGGAGAGGTGGCCTGTAAGGTTTCACAGAAGGTCATTGCTGTGTGTGCGCCGAGTGCCTAATTTTGCGTTACGAGGGTATTGTGTGTTTTACATCCCAGATCAGATTAAGAGGTCCCGGATTGACGTTGGTCGCCATGGGCTGATTTTCCAGCATCCTGGTGTAGCTCCTTTAGGATCACCTGGCGTTCCACTTCAGCAGCTTATGCCGACTGCGCAAGGTAGGAGTGCTACTACCAGGCCGCTCTTGTGTTCTGTTCGATGCTGCTGGACGTAGCCCATTCCTCCATGTGAAGGAGAGAAAATAAAAAGAGCAGCCCTCAAAAAAATACTTCCAAGCAGCATCGGCAGTCCGATCTTCATCCATCTGCCGGATTTCCCAGCAAGCCACAGGAAATTCAGTCTTAGTGTAACCCAGCTCCAGCTCTCTGTCAGGAAAAAATGGGGAAGACGACAATCCAACTCTGAAGAAGAGTAGCCACTCACTGGGAAGATGCCATGTCTTATGATTTTCCTTTTTTGTTGTAACTGTGGATCATCCATCTTTACCCATCTTTTTCTTTTCCAAAGTTCATTCTTCCCAGCTGTCTTTATTTGGACGGACTTTGCCCATGCTGACGACTTGTCAGCTAATTTGGAGGTGGATCACAGAAAGTGGAGAACCCCGGAAAATGTTTCAATGAGGTGTTCGTTTTTACTCATTCCATGAGTTCACTCTTTCTGCCTCCGTTTTCAGTTTCTCATTTACCACTCACTCCTTCATGTCTTCTCCTCACCGGTGTCTAATCTGTATCCTTACATTCTCGCATTGGTCAACCTGGGTTCGATATCATTTCAATCTTAACCCATTTAGGCCTAGAATTATTGAATGCTTTAACCAGTGAAAAATAGCAGATATACAAGCTCACAGCGAGCTTGTAGATCTGCTATTTTTGAAAAAGTCGTGAAAATGTGTGCAAATCTTTGAATATATGTATTTTCAAAGCGAACGTTTGTAACTCAAATTTTGCTTCTGGGTGGTCCCTGGGCTGGAACTAAATATGTTGAATGGGGGTCCGTGGCCAAATAAATATCATTTTGGGGGTCCTTC
This sequence comes from Nannobrachium achirus, assembly GCF_963921795.1. Lineage (NCBI taxonomy): Eukaryota > Metazoa > Chordata > Actinopteri > Myctophiformes > Myctophidae > Nannobrachium > Nannobrachium achirus. The sequence goes on along the minus strand of NC_137832.1, from coordinate 21,663,169 downwards.
ACATGAAAAGGTTTGAGAACCACTGACACAGTAGTCTCTCAAGAACAGACTAACTGAGCTCCAGTTAAGTGAAAAGGACCTTTTCTTTGACTATGGCTGGCCAGATTGCTGACATAGAAACAAAATCTTAGAAGGATTCAAAAGACACTTATAGAATCGGGTCAAAATTCTAATTTTCACGAATTTTCAAAAATAGCAGATCTATGAGCTGTGAGCTTGTATATCTGCTATTTTTCAATAGTTAAAGCATAAGATAATGATACACAATATAGTGTACCCGTTCTGAATGGGTTCATTTGTTCGCTTCATCGTCGATTGTTTTAGAGGTCACGTCACATACTGTCGGTCTCTCTCTCCATGTTGTCACTCCATGGCATTTTGTTCTCACTTGGCTTCTTTCCCTCAGTCGAAGTAGGCGAGGGAATCATGTGGAGGAGGAGTTGTGTTCACGGCACACAGGTTTTTGCGTGCATTGATGATGGTTGGGTGTGTCAGGGGGCCAGGTGTTGATGATGTCGTCTAGGCCAGGTGGTGTGGCGGACAGGGAGGTAAGGGAGGTCGCTGCTTTAGTGTTGTACAGCTCCGCTCAGGCCTGCGGTCTGCAAGACCCCCCCTAGTGTGTGTCTTGTTTCTGCTCACCACTGTGCTGTGTCCAGGGTTCCCACGGTCATGAAATTCCTGGAAATATTTTGAAATTAGAAAAATATTTTTCCAGTACTGGAAAGGTTTTGGAATTTATCAAGGGTCCTGGAAGGTCCTGGAAAAAATAGCTATGCATTGTCTTTGGTTATTGATTTTGTTAATACCTCTGAAATGACAAATTAAACATGGGCCAAATTGTTAAATATTTGAGGCAGAAATTGTGAAAATAGCCGATCTACATGCCCACAACGCCTCGCGTTGCGAGGCGTTGTGAGCATGTAGATCTGCTATTTTCACAATAGAACCGTGTTATACAAAATTCCTCAACTCTTAGTGCTCGTCAGGGTGCCGGGTCCCCAGTTAAAACATTATTATTTCGGGGGTCACGACCTGAAAAGGTTGAGAACCACTGGCATACACTCCCTGTCTTTGGGCATTTGCCCATAGGAGTAAGCAAACCTGTTATTGAGCTGAATTATTGTTCTATAGTCCTGGAAATTGGGTTAAATATTCTGGAAAAGTTTTGGAAATAAATTGGTAAAAATGTGTGGGAACCCTGTGTGTCGCTCCGTTGTGCACCTCACTATGATGGAGGCATTCATGTGCCTGTAATTGGTAAAACATACATTGCTTCATGCTTCATGCATGCCGAACATGGTGTTATTGTGAGTGTTTGCCTCTGTTTCCCTTTCCCTACCTTCTTCCCCTGTCCTTTACTATTTTTCCTATTCATTTTCTTCCTGAACATTTCTATTTTTCTTCTCCCAAATTTCTCTATCGAGCTCTGTTAAATTGCATGCCTACCTTTTTGATGTATTGAAGCAACATGCTCTCAACATCTGAAAATACAATGTTTTTGTTTTGTTTTTGCATTACTCAAAGTAGTATTTTATTGTATATTTATTGTATTATTTATTGTATTTTATTGACATGTAGACTATCACTTTTAGTTCATTTCTTCTGTGATCATTTTCTTCCGTATGATTTTCATTAGTTTCCCACTCTTCAAACAGCAGGTGGTAGTCCACTGCTGTTGACTCATACAGTACATCCAGTTCATTAATCCATTTAGGCCTAGAATTAGAAGGATTCAAAAGACACTTATAGAATCGGGTCAAAATTCTAATGTTCACGACTTTTCAAAAATAGCAGATCTACGAGCTCGCAGCGCGGCACTCGGTGCCGCGCTGTGAGCTTGTATATCTGCTATTTTTCAATAGTTAAAGCATAAAATAATGATACACAAAATGTGTACCCGTTCTAAATGGGTTAATCCAGGTCCTGAGGAGCTGTAATATTACCTAAAGCTTAATAAAAAAAAAGCAAAGCCATTGGGTAATTAGAAGATGACCACTTTATCAGTTTGTTCCTAATTCCAATATAATTATAATATGCTCCGTGCATAACTGTAGTTCCAGGTTTTTTCAGAAGACGGCACACCTGTTTCGTGATACTGTTCAGTTTACAACAGCGTCATTTGATTAGGTCGGCAGCAGATTCGAAACGGAAAAGCATATGACACCTTAAGTTCATATCTGTTTCTGGTTCAAATCTGGGCAGAGCCAATCAAACAAGGCTGTGGGAAAATGAACAGGGAAAAGGTGAGACACATTCTGGGACTATAGTCATGCACAGAGCCTATAGGGTGTGCCAAATGTAGTTCTAAGAGCGGCCATTTCTTGGGTAAACACAGCCTTACACAGGTGTTCTGATTAGACACCATTAGTTCTATGCAATCAAACAATTGAAACACCTGTGTTTTTACCCAAGAAATGGCCGCTAAGGACTACAATGACGTAGGCGCTGCCACACACTATACTTCGGTGTGAATGTCAGACGACCGTGTACTAAAGGGTCTTTTAGGTTTCATAGGTAAGCAAGACACTTTTTTGGAGTAAAAACTAAATCAGGAAACAAGAATGTATCATAACCTCGTTGTTTTCTTTTGCCCCCCTCTCCTCCTCATGCTTTACGTTTGCCCTCTTTGATTAATGTGCCCCAGGCGGAATGCCGCAAAACCCCCAGTCAGTCCAAATTGCAGGACAGAAGCCGAACCAGCAACAGTATGACCCGTCCAAAGGGCCTCCGGTGCAGAACGCCGCCAGTTTGCACACCCCTCCTCCCCAGTTGCCGGGCAGGCTACCCCAAGGCGCCTGTCTTCCCATGGCCGGCCTGTCCATGACTTTCTCTCAGCAATCCCAGCTGGTGGAGGCTTCAGCCCAGGCTGCCGGTCAGCTTCAGGCGCAGGGGAAAGTGCAGGCGGCCGGGGCGCTCTTGGCATCGGTGAACGCCCACACTCAGCTCCAGGCCCAACTCCAGCAGCAGATGCAACCTGGCCTCCACATCCAGCTGCAGGCTCAGCAGCAGCAGCAGCAGCAGCAACAACAGCAACAGCAGCCACAGGCCATGCCAGGACAGGCGGTCAGTCTACCAGAAATCATTCATGAGTACTGAAGGACTTTACTTGCCTGAATTGGACATTTGGTTTGGTCTACTTATTTATTGGACCATACTGGTCTAAATATGTCAAGTTTATTTAGAGGTTTGAATATATTGTCCCCCCCCAAAAAAAAGACAATTGGTGATGCCAGCAGCCAGACCACCATTATTGTAATCTCTAAAGACCTATTCAGAGCTCCACAGCTGAATCTGCCAGCAACTCCCATTAACATGTATAGTTGTTGTTATTAGGAATGAAAACATCCGTCTCTACACAGATGTCGGCCCGTGTAGAGCCGATGGGTTCCCAGACTGCCAATATGGCACTTATAAAATGAATGGGCTAAAATGTTCTAAAAAATGCCCAGGGAAATTTGAGGATGGGGAAGTAATACATTTTCTTTTGAGCAGATTTACCAAAACCATGTGAAATGAGTTTATATAGACACCTAGTATCTTTTGTTTATGCATAAACTGTGAACATACCTAACGTGTAAATGTATCAATTCATAGTCGTCTTCTCTTCCTCAGACGGTGGCTCTTGCACGTCCTGGCACAGAGTCCATCCAACCGGTCCAGAGAATGATGACCAACTCCTTGTCCGTGTCTTCCATGTCTCCTGCCCCACTATCTGTTAGCAACTCTGTCCCATCACCCCACACTCCCAGTCCACTCCGGCCTCCGGGGTCCAACATAAACCCAGGCTCGCAGTCCAAACTGGCTGGGACCAACGGCACCTCGACAGTCAAGGTTGGGGGCTTTGGCCAGAACCCGACCATGCAATCCTCACAGGACGCACCACCCCACGATAAGCATGTTGAGCAGGCCAAACTGGTACGTTTATTTATAATGTATTTATTTTTAGGAAAATATGATGTGATTATCCTGTGCTGTTGTGTCCAGCTTTAGCTTGAGAAGGATGTAAAAGCGATTACATCTCTGCAGTCAGATTGACTGGTAAACAAGTCAAAAGCTGTACTACATAATATTTGTGTAGTACAGCTTTTGACTTTTTTTTTTTTTTTTTTTTTTTTACTTATTTGAATTACTATTTAATATCAAAATAAACATACACTTTCAAAACAAATACTTACCAGCAAATCGGAGCCTTCATCAGGCCAGAAAGGCAAGTTGTGTACAATGCATTTAATTTTAAATGAGTATTTGCTCATCTTATCTATATTGTCTACCCACCAGTAGGGATATTCCATCGTTTATCGTGATAAAACGTGATGAAAAACACTCACGATAATCGTACCGTGGAGATTTAATTTATCGTGAAATTAACCTCCGACATGCACTGGGATCAATTCACCTTTTATTTGCTGAGCTGCATATCTGGTACCATTTAAATCTGGTACCATTTAAAATGCACTTATAATATACGTACTTGATACAGTATTTCTTTTTTCCCTCTCTACCAAATTTCTATGCCAAAAAAATAGCCGATCTACAAGCTCACAACTTGTGAGCTCGTAGATCTGCTATTTTTTGTCAAATGTTCCGCCCCAGGATAATGGATGTCAGGGATATTTTGATTATCGCGATAATATCGTAAATCGTGATTTCTTTGCTCACAATAATCGTGATATGAAATGTCATACCGTCCCATCCCTACAAGGGCTGTCACGATATGACATTTTACATGACGATTAATTGTCACTCAAATAATTGGCGATTAACGATTTAATTGTGTTTTTGTCGTGGATAATTACATTTCTGTTTGGCTTTTAGGCTTTGAAGTTGTACATGGTAGATATGACACATAACCTAAATATACAAAGAAATTACTGACATATTTGACAACGTACTACTTAAAAAATTACTTTGATAGTGGAAATAGCCGATCTACAAGCTCACGACGCGTTGTGAGCTTGTAGATCTGCTATTTCCACTATTTTTTACTTTAAAAAAATCTATGAACATTTTTCTACATGGAAACGATTATGACGATTATGAAAAATATTCGCGATTATGTCAAATAATCGCGATTAGACGATTATGTAATAATTGTGACCGTCCCTAATCCCTACCCACCAGGAGAGCCAGGTGCATCAGCGTATCTCTGAGCTCAGGAAGGAGGGCCAGTGGTCTGCCAGCAGGCTGCCAAAGCTCATGGAGGCCTCACGACCAAAGTCCCACTGGGACTACCTGCTGGAGGAGATGCAGTGGATGGCAGCAGACTTTGCCCAGGAGAGAAGGTGGAAAGAGGCTGCTGCCAAGAAGGTATCAAGACTGAACATATTATTCGCAATATCTTGGAGTATGGTAGTGCAGGGTTTCATGCAAGAAAGAAGTCTAGGGGGAGGATGCACTGGAGGGGTGTAAACATGCGCTCGTGCATTGGGGCTGCAGGCATTGACACTCAAGGGCCATTTATAGTTACGTATGGTTGATTTTGTGTACGTTTTTGGGTGAGACAGTACGTACGGTAGATACGTTGACATGCATAGTTCCTCTATGCGTTATTTACGTGCCGACCCACTCTCCGCTCCAATTCTGCTCCCGTTGGGGCCGCGCTCCACATGGAGGGGGTCTTCTGCACAGCACACACGTGTAAAAACCGAGGCATTTTTAGCCAAAATATGTAGAACCACAGAATTTCTTGACCCGACGACCGACGTGATGTTTTGTAACATTCTGGACTGGTTCTGCAGGTGCTGTCTGTCGGCAACATTATCGCGGTAAATGCAACTCCGCGAGGGTACAGATTTAACCACTCGGACTGAGTAATAATAACAAAACACAGTGCACTGACTGCACCCATCTCGCTTTTGGAGGAGAGGTGGTGTGAGTGTGTGCGCGCGCGCGTTTGTGTGTATGTATTCTCATGCCAATACAGCCGTTTGAGCCTGTGAGGAGTAAGACGTCTTCTTCACCAGTGGTTGCAATGACGTTCCTTTTTTACAGTTTCTTGCTAAACTATATTTCTTGTTGGGACACATAGTTTCAGAACCGCTGTTATAAGTAATTGTCCTCACTACTGCCACTTAATAGCTTGTATGTTCCTAATGTTATGATAATGATTATTGTAAAGCCCCAGTGCACGCTCTCCTGGGAGGGTGTACTCATGTCCTAGTCGAGGCTAAATTGGTTTCCCTGTAGTGGTGGTACAAACAATACATACCAGATGTTTAATTATGGTCCTGACCTGTACCTTACCTTTCTTTTTAATGTAATAATTCTTATCCCACGATTTTAAAACCCCATGTTTTCACCCAGTGCCAATTGCCTAAACTAATCCTGGTTTCTGCTCTCCCTCTGCCACGCCTGGGGAGCCCCCAGCTGGCCATGAGGAGGAGGTATAGAAACCAAGATTACTGCCTGTTTTTGTGAGGGTATCTATCTACCCTAGGAGACAAGGGGAGAACATGCAAACTCCACACAGAAGTACCTTACCCTTCTAATGTGTCCCCACTCTAGTTGGTTCGGACCTGTGCCCGTTACCATGAAGAGCAGAGGAAGACTGAAGAGAGGACTAAGAAAGAGGAGGAAATGCATCTTCGGCTCATCGCCAGTACCATTGCACGGGAGGTGGAATTCTTCTGGTCCAACATTGAACAAGTATGTCCTTATTATGTTTGAGAACAGGACATTGCAATCGAATTACGAACAAAGGGCAACGATCTCACAGATGTATTTAATGTTTCAGGTTGTGGAAATTAAACTCCAGTTCCAAATCTATCAGAAAAGACTGAAAGTACTCAGCTTACAGAAAGCCTCGGCCAAGGGTAAGCGTCATTGGAAATGCTTTTCATTTGAAATTATTAAAATATAGTTTGGAGAATCGTGTTTGTGTTTGTGTGTGTGCGTGCGTGCGTGTGTGTGTGTACTATATTCTTATACTATATCACTAGAGACTATTTAGTATTCATGGAATTATTATTTTACTTTTCATGATTTGTATGTTGTGGGGAATTCAATAAGTTATCATTTAAAACACCTCTTACTCAGGTTTGACCTTGTTTTGGCTATTAACTCTCCTACTGCCAGATTATTTATTTATTTATTGGGTCTGGCGCCATCAAAAAGCGGCTTACCTTGGCGACGTTATAGTAGATAGACAGACAGACATTTATTTATTTATTTTTATTTTTTTTGGTTGTGCAATAGTGCACTTTGGTCTGCCAGGCAGCAGAGGGCGGCGTCATGCGAGAATGAATGTGAATTTGCCTGTTATGTGTTGAAGAAGAAGAAGACCAGTCACTGGCCACAGAGCCTTACAGCCGGAGGAAATCAACAAGGAAGTGAATTGTTCTCCGTTGATCTAACGCATAATGGATTTTTTACACCATCACCGCGGAAAATGTGTTTACAGTAGACGGCCGCGCGACCCCTCATCAGCTTACAGTCATCAGACGAACGAACCGAACGAGCGCCGTATTGGCATCGAGGTTCTGTAAAAAATGGGGCGAACGTTAACGTTCAAAGCGTGGGAAGAGTTAACTACAAAAGTATAGAATAAGCAATATTTTACTGTTTTTCAGGACCTGCTCATTCAACAGGAGCCAAAGCTGAAAAAGAGGTAGGTGATCCACCGACCAGCTCGGTCATCACACTAGCAATGCACCTCTTATACCTTGGACACACATTGATCATGTTGTCATAACTACAGGATCTACCTGCCTCAAACCGGAAAAGAAAATGCAGTCCGTTGCTTGATGAAGAAGGTACGTATGACACGTGTGTGTGTGTGGGGTATGAACCATCATTCTGTCTTTTAACCCATTTAGGCCTGAACACATTATGACGCAATATTTTATGCTTTAAATATAAAAAAAATAGCAGATATACAAGCTCGCAGCGCGGCACCGAGTGCCGCGCTGCGAGCTTGTAGATCTGCTATTTTTGAAAAATCGTGAAAATTTGAATTTTGACCCGATTCTATAAGTGTCTTTTGAATCCTTCTAAGATTTTTGGAAAAAAAACTGTTTCTATGTCAGCAATCTGGCCAGCCATCGTCAAAGAAAAGGTCCTTTTCACTTAACTGGAGCTCAGTCTGTTCTTGAGAGACTACTATGTCAGTGGTTCTCAAACCTTTTCGTGTGAAGGACCCCCAAAATGATATTTATTTGGCCACGGACCCCCATTTCAAAATATCTAGTTCCAGGGACCACCCCCAGAAGAAAGATTTGAGTTACAAACGTTCGCTTTGAAAATCCGTATATTCAAAGATTTGCACACATTTTCACGACTTTTTCAAAAATAGCAGATCTACAAGCTCGCAGCGCGGCACTCGGTGCCGCGCTGTGAGCTTGTATATCTGCTATTTTTCACTGGTTAAAGCATTCAATAATTCTAGGCCTAAATGGGTTAAAGAGCCTGTGATTGTATGTACTCTACTACTATCACTACTACTAAAGTCACAGTTGTTCACTACTATGTGTCTGCCTTGTCCTATAGTACCAGATGAGGAGAGTACTATAGAGGAGCAAGAGGCCATGGAGGAACAATTAAACCAGAAGACAGAGTTGGCAGACTTGGCCAAAGATGGTACTATCCTTTCTTCTGAAATATTCATACCTACCTTAATTTCTTTAACCCATGGTTTGTGGCTGACTTTGTGCAAGGTTAAATCATTGTTTTGGTCACCGTTTTATACTTCATTGTTGCATCTGGGAGCACCAGTGCTACAAAGTAAAAAATATTAATGTTGAGACCTGCCCTGCTTATCATTATTATTATTATTTATTTGTATTATTTCTTTCAGCTGAAATGCCTCTTGATGCCTTGGTGAAACAGTATGCTGGGGCCTATGCTGATAACTTTGCATGGCCCCAGCCAAGTCCACAGACTGATGAAGATGATGTGGAGAAGATTGAAGGTGTGCTTATGATCTAAATATCAAATATAAACATTATTTTTCTTTTTACCCTCCTTCTCGTTTAATGGCTATCTCCTCAAACCCCTCACTAGACTGGTGCCCTTTCTCACTAATCTTTTCTTGATTATTTTCCAGATATGGAGTTTGATGAGCGCCGTCTCCATGCAGCTGTCCTAATTGACTCCCTGCTCAGTGTGGACCAGTATCGCGGGACAGACAAATCCGGCTCTACGGACTCTGATGGCAAACCCATTATGGACATAGCCGAAGTGGCAGCCGCCACAGAAGTCATCCTGCCCAAGGGCAGTGCCAGGACCACCTCTGCTGTAAGTCATATTGCAGATAGATTCTAGGGCTGGGGTCTTCAACATTTTCAGGCCAAGGACCCCTTAGTTGAGAGGGAGATGAAGCAGGGACCCCCACTACCTTTTCATAGATTCCATAGTTTTATTGTTTGACAGCACAATCATCAGTGTATTTTGGATTCATGTCAATTTGTGTTTTCAGATATTTAAACACTTCAATACTCAATACGTAATAAACTTGACCTTTCACTCTGTACTCTTTTTACCCTCTACACCAAAACTCTTTGCCGAAAATAGCCGATCTACAAGCTCAGAACGCCTAGCAGCGCGAGGCGGTGTGAGTTTGTAGATCAGCTATTTTTGGCTAAAGTTCTAAGAATATGGACAAAGATTTGGAGGACCACCTGTAGTAACTCTGAGGACCCCCTAGGGGTCCCGGACCCCCTGTCGAAGACCCTTGTTCTAGGGGATAGTTGAAGATGACTGAAGATGTAAATTCTCACATCTGCTGTGTAACCCAACCATATCAATACACAGAAGTCGACTGTTGTTTATATATTATTATATACCATTATATCATGTTATATCATTGAGCTGTAGATTTATCAAGAGGATTATTTCAAAATGATGTTAAATCATTATTTTTATGTCTCAGAAATAGGTGGGAAACTATAGCTAAACTTGGGTCACGTTTGTTTACCTGGGTTACACCTTCCGATAGTGCCACTTAAATGTTAACATGAAATAATAGTCCTGCTAGTGTTCAGCAGTATGAGGGTGAAATAATACAGCTTATTGTGAAAGTAAGGTCGCTGATTAGGATAAAGATACCATGGATTCGTCGATTCGCGACAGTGAGCAAAAGGATTGGCGAACGCCATGTCCTGTGGCCAAGCACCTCCAGGGACAAGGGGTTGGGAACCTCTGGTATAGAGAATATCAGGGAATTACTTACAGCAGTTCCATTAATAGCAGCCATTCTCTTATGCTTAAGTGTGGAGCTACATTAATTATCTCTGGTTATACTTTAAACTCTGTAGATGGTGTTACTGTACAGATTGCATGTGCATTACACTTGTAGTTGTATGTGTAAGTATTTGAATTGACATTTTTTTTTTATCGCTATAATCTTTGTTTTGTGTCGCAGACCCGCAGCGCAGCTCCTTTTCTATTGCATGGCTCACTGCGAGAGTACCAGCAGATTGGTGTGGATTGGCTGGCGAACCTCCATAAGAAGCACCTCAATGGTATCTTAGCTGATGAGACGGGTCTGGGCAAGACCGTCCAGACGGTGGCTTACCTGGCCCATTTGGCAGGCCAAGAGGGTATGTATGTCTCCATAACAAAATGCAGTGGTGTCGCACCAAATTCTGGGCCCTTGTGTACAAGGATTCACTGCGGGTCCCCCCCCATGAATATTCCTCATAGGGGGAGGGGGTTTAACCCATTTAAACTGGGAACGCATTATTGCGCATTATTTTGAAAAATAGCAGATCTACAAGCTCACAGTGCAGCCGCGCTGCGAGCTTGTAGATCTGCTATTTTTGAAAAATTTTGAAAATGTGTCCAAGTCTTTGAATATTTCAAATCCTTCTAAGGTTTTTTGAAAAAGCTATGTTTCTATGTCAGTGGTGCTCAAACCTTTTCATGTGAAGGACTCCCAAAATGATATGTATTCGGCCACGGACCCCCATCTCAAAATATTTAGTTCCAGGGACCCCCCAGAAGAAAAAATTCTGTTACAAATGTTCGCATTCTCACGACTTTCCAAAGTGCCGCGCTGTGAGCTTGTATATCTGCTATTTTTCAATAGTTAAAGCATAAAATAATTAGGCCCCTTGGGCCCTAGTAACTCAGTACCACTCCCCAACCCTTGTGATGCCCCTAACAAAAGGTCTAGGAAACTAGGAAGAATATTATATATAGTTATAAACGCATATTTCAGTGTGTATGACGTTCTCCATGAAGGCTTATTGTACAGACACTGTTTTTGTCCGAAGGAATCTGGGGGCCTCACCTCATAGTGGTGAGAACGTGTAAGCTGCTGAGCTGGGAGATGGAGTTCAAGCGCTGGTGTCCTGGCCTCAAGATCCTCCTCTACCTGGGCAATAGACAGGAGCGCAGGGCCAAAAGAACGGTACTTTTCTCTTTTACTGCATTTAATTAGAAATTTATTGTCTCCGCCAGGCCGAAAGGCATGGCCCGAAACAGTTTTGCACCCTGTCTGTCTGTCTGTCTGTCTGTCTGTCCGTCCGTCCGTCCGTCCGTCCGTCCGTCCGTCCGTCCATCCGTCCGTGTGTCCGTCTGTGAACAGCTAATCTCTGGGTTAAACTTTGCACACACACTCCCTGGATGCCAGAGCAGAAATGCCCCAAATCTTTCACATGGACCCGTTATAGCGCCACCAGGAGGCCACAATAACCTACCAGAACTAGCGGAGATCTGTTCTCGGAAGAGCACTGCTTCTAGTTGTTTTGTGTCCTCATCTAACCAACCCATGAGAAAACATACACAATTGCTATATTTTGACCTTGGAACTTTCACTCACTTGGCTCTGAATTGTGAAATGGTATTTCTTTCAAAACTAGGCCGAGACTGACTATAGTCAATGTTGTTTTTTTCCCCCTAGTGGTGGGGAGAGGCAAACAGCTTCCATGTGTGCGTGACCTCCTATAAGCTGCTGCTGAAGGACCAGAGCCACTTTGTGAGGAGGAAGTGGAGGCATCTGGTGTTGGACGAGGTGCAGCTTATCAAGAACATGTCAGAGAAACACTGGGAAACCGTTTTTGCCCTCAAAAGGTCAGTGGGGATGGAAAACCAAGATGTACTGAGCTCTCTGAAGCAAATTGTTCTTTTTTTTTTTTACTCCGTCCAGTATTTCTGCAGCAGGATCGATGTGATCTTTCAGGAATTCTGAATGCATTGGCTAGAAGTAATCTATAAATGGAGAGTGTTAATAATTCCTCTGCTCTATGAACGTTAACTCTCCTACTGCCAGATTATTTATTTATTTATTGGGTCTGGTGCCATCAAAAAGCGGCTTACCTTTGCGACGTTATAGTAGATAGACAGACAGACATTTATTTATTTATTTTTATTTTTTTGGGTTGTGCAATAGTGCACTTTGGTCTGCCAGGCAGCAGAGGGCGGCGTCATGCGAGAATGAATGTGAATTTGCCTGTTATGTGTTGAAGAAGAAGAAGACCAGTCACTGGCCACAGAGCCTTACAGCCAGAGGAAATCAACAAGGAAGTGAATTGTTCTCCGTTGATGTTAACGCATAATGGATTTTTTACACCATCACCGCGGAAAATGTGTTTACAGTACACGGCCGCGCGACCCCTCATCAGCTTACAGTCATCAGACGAACGAACCGAACGAGCGCCGTATTGGCGGAGAGGTCTTGCGAATTGGGGCGAACGTGAACGTTCAAAGCGAGAGTTAATGGCAAATTAGTAATTGATAGCCATTCAAGTCTACAGTATATAGCGCACCAAAGAAATATGATGCAAGAGGCAATACATTTCCTGACTCCATGCTTAAGCGTCATTCCCACTGGGCACGATAAAGATAAAATATATTGTTTTAGAAATCATTCTTAACTGAAGTGGATCGTAGTGTCCACACCACAGCGATAACAACAACGTTCATCTATGTGAACGCTGACATAATTTATCGTTAACGATAATTATCGTTATAGTTATCTGGTGGGAATGACGCTTTAGTGATCAGGTTTTCTTTTTGCAGACTATCACAACAACCAAAATATCTACCACAGTGTGTAAGCACAACAATATGTATTTAACTGACTATAAAATTGAGAGCAAAATGCATTATATCCAACCTGTTGTAGAGAATATAACATCTACCATGTGCAGAAATTCACTTGCAATACAAAGGTAGCCCAAGTATATGTCTTGCATGTAGTAATAATGACATTTTGTCACAGTTACAATCCAACGTTGCAATCCAACTTCTGCAGTATTCAGCAGAGTGAAAATGTCTTTGACAGAACAGGCAAGAACGCAATGAAGTGATAGAATTTAGATTATGATGATGTACATGCTGTCACGCTGTGTGCACTGTTAGTGTAGGAAATCAGTGGCTCTGACAGATCTCGATGAGAGAACGTAACACTGGTTGATCATTCTGGGTATGAAGATGTCATGCTTTCAACTCGGCAACAGATCATAGTTGGCAAGTCTAACGGAACAGCGGTAAATGTAATGCCACATTCTTCTGTAAGGCCTGAAATGTAGGCAAAACACAGTATTTCAGCCTATGAATTTTTGTTTCTTATGTCTCGACACTTTAAGTAGGGTGCTACTACCTTAATGAACTTGAATGTGAATGAAGAATTAAGCTGATCAGAATATGAATAATGTTGATTGTCCAAATGTCCAGCCACTACACTGTCATGATCTTGTCTTCCAGTGAGCAGAGGATACTGCTCATCAACACTCCTCTGCAGAACACGCTGAAAGAGCTGTGGACCATGATCCACTTCCTGCTCCCAGGAATCACCAGGTCCTACTCTGACTTCCCTGTCAAAGCCGGCACCGACCAGAACCAGGACTACTGCCATAAACTGGTCATCCGCCTCCACAGGGTGAGTCTTGGACCTGTCTAACTATCCCTGTTGACCACGGTTAAAGAATCCCAATATTCAGTCTGTTCACGATAATCGTATCGTGGAGATTTAATCGTCCTCCGTCATGCACTGGGATCAATTCACCTTTTATTTGCCGAGCTGCATATCCGGTGCCATTTAAACCCTCTATTGGTAAAACGTACTATAATAATAATAATATAAACATACTTGATACAGTATTTTTATTTATTTTTCACTCTACCAAATCTCTTTGCCAAAAAATAGCCGATCTACAACGCGACGCGTTGTGAGCTTGTAGATCTGCTATTTTTTGGCAAATGTTACACCCCAGGGTAATGGATGTAGGGGATATTTTGATTATCGCGATATCGTAAATCGTGATTTCTTTGCTCATAATAACGGTGATATGAAACTTTCACATCGTCCCATCCCTAATGTACGCCACATGTTGGAACTATAGCAATACCTTGTGAGGTATGAGGCGGCTTGCTGTCAATCAACCAAAATGTTCTGAAATATTTGCTTTTTCTAACTGTAGATGATTCAGCCCTTCATTCTGAGGCGCTCCAAGAGGGATGTGGAGAAACAGCTCCCTAAGAAGTACGAGCACATCCTCAAATGCAGACTCTCCAGCCGGCAGAAGAATCTGTACGAGGACATCCTAACTCAACCGGGGTGAGAGAAGGGTTCTGCATGAATGGCATGATGCCTTTACTGATTGTAGTTTTACTGACTTTTAGAGAAGTGCTTTTGGTGAATTCAACCAAAGGGTGGATTCCACAAAGGCACTGAAAGCAGCTTGAGAGAAAAACTCATTGGTTTACATTTACGCTACAATGATTCAGTTGTATATCTGTCTCCCTCTACTGATGGAGAGAGTCAATTGCAAAGACGTCCAAACTACAGTATAGGTAACAGCGCATCTAGTTTCCAATCCATCCGTCTGCTTCAAATATATGTATTGACAGACATTGTCGACCAGCCTGTGTCCTACCCAACTCCAGTACAACGAGACCACCTCCAACATGTGCTCATTATAATATAATCAGCACTGTATGGTAGAGCATGATATTATGTATCAGTCTACCATACACAGGGTTCCCACTGTTATGAAATTCCTGGAAATATTTTGAAATTAGAAATATATTTTTCCAGTACTGGAAAAGTTTTGGAATTTATCAAGGGTCCTGGAAGGTCCTGGAAAAAATAGCTATGCATTGTCTTTGGTGATTGCTTTTGTTAATGCCTCTGAAATGACAAATTAAACGTTGGCCAAATTGTCAAATATTAGAGGCAGATATTGTGAAAATAGCCGATCTACATGCTTGTGAGCATGTAGATTGGCTATTTTCACAATAAAACCATGTTATACAAAATTCCTCAACTCTTAGTGCTCGTCAGGGTGCCGGGGTCCCCAGTTCAAATTTGATTGAGAACTGGCATACTCTGCCTGTCTTTAGGCATATTGCACATAGGAGTAAGCGACTCGTTATTGAGCTGAATTATTGTTATATAGTCGTGGAAATTGGGTTCAATATTCTGGAAAAGTTTTGGAAATTAATTGGTAAAAATGTGTGGGAACCCTGCATACAGATTAGTTCATTGTATTCGTTAATATAAGTGATGATTAATGGATTGAGGTTTTAACCCAACCTAGCAACACATTTGACTCGATTTGCAACGTCTGAGACCTTTGCCCCTTGTACATTCGTTCCCCCTCAGAGCCCAGGAGGCTCTGAAGACGGGCCACTTTGTCAGCGTGCTCCAGGTCCTGATGCAGCTGCAGCGGGTGTGTAACCACCCAGACCTGGTGGCCCCCAGGGAGACGGGCAGCTCCTATGTCTGCTCCCCTCTGCAGTACAACACCCCGTCACTGCTGCTAGGAGCCCTGCAGAATGACCCCTGGAAGGTAATGTGAACCTCACAGATAGGGCTGTCACAATTATTACATAATCGTCTAATCGTGATTATTTGACATTATCGCAATTATTTTGTCATAATCGTCATAATCGTGAATGTTGAAAAATGTCCGAAATAGTGGAAATAGCAGATCGCGTTGTGAGCTTGTAGATCGGCTATTTCCACTATCAAAGTTATTTTTTAAGTAGTAAGTTGTCAAATATGTCAGTAATTTCTTTGTATGTTTAGGTTATGTGTCATATCTACCATGTACAACTTCAAAGCCTAAAAGCCAAACAGAAATGTAATTATCAACGACAAAAACACAATTAAATCGTTAATCGTCAATTATTTGAGTGACAATTAATCGTCATGTAAAATGTCATATCGTGACAGCCCTACTCACAGATATGCAGATCCTTCTCGAAAAAATTAGAATATTGTGTGAAAAAGCATTCCAGATGCCATATAGCACCCCAAATCATAACTGACTTCGGAAACTTCCCACTGTTTTCAAACTGTTTTCAAACAACTCTTGACTTCAGAAGGTTGACGTTTCGCTATTATAAATCCTTGTTTTGAGTGGTTTAGTTTAATAGTGTAATATTTTGAAATGTGGACTTTTGAAATTCATGAGATGTATGCCATAAAAAAAAATCTAAATTTTAACAAAAAAAAGGGTTGGAATAATTCACTGAATGTCCAATGTATCTAGAATATATGAAAGTTTCAAGAAATATATGACAGTTTCAAGAAAATGTACTTTTACACAATATTCTAATTTTTCGAGAAGGATCTGTACGGTACAAAACCTCACGTACTGTATGTAGCATGGGGAGGACATGCATGTGAATAAATCAGGGGTCTTCAACGTTTTCAGGCCAAGGACCCCTTTGTTGTGAGAGAGATGAAGCAGGGACCCCCACAACCTTTTTAGAGATTCCATAGTTTCAGCACAATTATCAGTGTATTTTGCATTCATGTCAATTTATGTTTTCAGATATTTAACAACTTGAACCGCCACTTGAACCTTTCACCGCCCAAAATAGACGATCTACAAGCTCAAAACGCCTCGCAGCGCGAGGCGTTGTGAGCTTTTAGATCAGCTATTTTTGTCTAACGTTCTCAGAATATGGACACTAGGGTTCAAGTGGTTAACACGTTGCAAGCCGCGGCAGAACCCTCTGAACAGAGGTAGCGCCGAAGAAATAAGCCATTTATTTACAAACATGTTTTAAAAAAACAAAGCCCACATGATAACAACACGTAATGGAGTGCTCGATACAGCGTACATATTCATCCTGCAGAGGTCGGCGATCTTACTTTGGCGAGGCGGAGGGGAGATCAATTCCATTCGTTTACGTGCGGCGAAGCAGGGAAAGGAGCGATAGAGAAGCGGCGCCCGAACGTGATTGAAACCGCGATCCACGAACAGAGACAAAGAGTAGCCATCTTGTGTGTCCTTCTTGTCGACTTTCAACACTGGGGAGAGTTCATGGCCACTCCTGGCCAGCCATCCATCCAGAATGTGAGTCAACGGCGTGGCCTGCTGGATATTACGAGTATCACACCCAGCACCAGAAAATGACTGTGAGAGCATATTAACCGTTTCAGATAGCTCCAAAAAGACACAGAGAAGAATTTCCGATGTTTTTTTTTTTTATTATTATCATTTATATCAAAAGTCCGGGAATAGACGTGTGGCTGATGGGACCCAGTAGGAAGTCCGAGGGAGTACGACCAGGCTTAGAAGGTGTTAATATAAAAAAAAGAAGAAAAAAGGTTTCTATCACTCAAAGATTTGGAGGACCCCCTGTAGTAACTCTGAGGACCCCTTGTTGAAGACCATTGGAATAAATGGTGTGTGTTGTCTTTTCATTCTCTGGATTTATAATTAAAAGATCCTTGCATACATTTTCTTTATCCTTTATCATTGATTCTTTAGGCTTAATAGTAGTAGTAATATGAGCTCTCTGTCGTCAGAGTTGTTATTGTTATGTATTCATGTTGCTGTCTCATAGCACATCCCTGAGCTCCAGTCTCCACCATCTCTTTTCCAGACTGCGGACCTGTCCATATTTGACCTGATCAGCAACGAGAACAGGTTGACGCGATATCACACCGAGGAGGCTCTGCCCAAGCTGAAGGTCACCAAGCAGCTCATAGAGGAGATCCACGGAGCTCCGGATCCACCGCCTCGGCCTAAGCCATGCAAGATAAAACCCATGAGGTCAGGAGGATTAGGTTCTAAACCTTTTGTAACCGCCGACTGCTAACGCTACTGCTAGTCAGTAGGGATGGGATCATATGAAAATGTCACGATTATTGTGACAAAAGAAATTGCGATTTGCGATATTAGACTGTATCAAGTACGTACATTTTAAGTACCGAAGGTTTAAGTGGTACCGGATATGCAGCTCGGCAAATAAAAGGTGAATTGATCCCAGAGCATGACGGAGGACGATATCACGATACATGAAATCTCCACGATACGATTATCTTGAGTGTTTTTTTTATCACGATAAACGATAATATCGCGTATCGTCCCATCCCTACAAGTCAGTTTGTATCAAGGACGCTTGCAGTGTGTCATACTGTACCTCTGACTGACACTAGGCCTGTCGCAATTATTTGAGGGACAATTACGTGACGTAAGATGTCATAATCGTGACAGCCCTATCTGACACTAGGGATGGGAACACATGAAAATGTCATATCACGATTATTGTGACCAAAGAAATCGCGATTTACGATGTTATCGCGATAATCAAAATATCCCAAACATCCATTATCATCCTGGTGGCGGAACATTTGCCCCAAAAAATAGCAGATCTACAAGTATTGTAGATCGTCTATTTTCTGGCAAAGACATTTGATGGAGGGGGAAAAAAGACTGTATCAAGTACGTATATTATAACAGGGTTCCCACGGTCATGAAATTCCTGGAAATATTTTGAAATTAGAAGAATTTTTTTTTCCAGTACTGGAAAAGTTTTGGAATTGATCGAGGGTCCTGAAAGGTCCTGGAAAAAATAGCTATGCATTGTCTTTGGTTATTTTGTTAATACCTCTGAGATGACAAATTCAACATTGGCCAAATTGTCAAATATTAGAGTCAGAAATTGTGAAAATAGCAGATCTACATGCTCACAACGCCTCGCAACGCGAGGCGTTGTGAGCATGTAGATAGGCTATTTTCACAATAAAACCGTGTTATACAAAGTTCTACTCTTAGTGCTCGTCAGGGTTCCAATATGATTATTTCGGGGGTTGTGAACCACTGGCATACACTACCTGTCTTTGGGCATTGCGCATAGGAGTAAACGACTCGTTATTGAGCTGAATTATTGTTATATAGTCCTGGAAATCGGGTTAAATATTATGGAAAAGTTTTGGGAAAAGTTTGGGAAATAAATTGGTAAACCCTGTTATAAGTACCTTTTACCAATTAGATATGCAGCTCGGCAAATAAAAGGTAAATTGATCCCAGTGCATGACGGAGGACGATATCACGATAAATGAAATCTCCACGATACGATTATCGTGAGTGTATAATATCGCTTATTGTCCCATCCCTAACTTGACACATACATGGTGTGTGTTTTCCTCCCAGGTTATTCCAGCCGGTGCAGTACGGCACAAAGCCAGAGGGCCGCCTGGTCACAATCACTGGCACCGCGGGCCAACGTCCTGCCACCACCTCCAACAGCGCTTCCACCACCATCAGTGCTGCTACGGCTGCTGTTGCTGCTTCCGCTGTCACCACCACCCAGCCGGCCCAGTCCAGGGGGAAGTCCCCCGTCACCACCACTACCACTACAACCAGTTCCCAGGGTAAGACTCCACGCCACCGTAGCCAATTACACACAGATAAACAGCTAGGGCTGTCACAATTATTACATAATCGTCTAATCGTGATTATTTGACATTATCGCAATTATTTTGTCATAATCGTCATAATCGTGAATGTTGAAAAATGTCCGAAATAGTGGAAATAGCAGATCTACAAGCTCACAACGCGTCGCATTGCGACGCGTTGTGAGCTTGTAGATCGGCTATTTCCACTATCAATGTTATTTTTTAAGTAGTAAGTTGTCAAATATGTCAGTAATTTCTTCGTGTATTTAGGTTTTGTGTCATATCTGCCATGTGCAACTTCAAAGCCTAAAAGCCGAACAGAAATGTAATTGTCAATGACAAAAACACAATTAAATCGTTAATCGCCAATTATTTGAGTGACAATTAATCGTCATGTAAAATGTCATATCTTGACAGCCCTAGATACACAGCACTTCTTTGTATGGAAGACTGTAAGATGGCAATTCATTAATGATTTAATTTAAGTATGATGATTGGAATAAGTAAAAAAAAAAAAAAGGGGCATAATGGTGATTTTGAATTTTGACAATTAATCAGCTATTGATTATTTGTTAAGAATTTACTTGATTAAATCAGGGTTCCCACGGTCATGAAATTCCTGGAAATATTTTGAAATTAGAAAAATATTTTTCCAGTACTGGAAAAGTTTTGGAATTGATCAAGGGTCCTGGAAGGTCCTGGAAAAAATAGCTATGCATTGTCTTTGGTTATTGATTTTGTTAATACCTCTGAAATGACAAATTTAACATTGGCCAAATTGTGAAAATAGAAGATCTACGTGCTCACAACGCCTCACGTTGCGAGGCGTTGTGAGCATGTAGATCAGCTATTTTCACAAGAAAACCCTGTTATACAAAATTCATCTACTCTGATTATTTCGGGGGTCACAGCCTGAAAAGGTTGAGAACCGCTGGCATACACTACTGTCTTTGAGCATTGCACATAGGAGTAAGCGACTCATTATTGAGCTGAATTATTGTTATATAGTGCTGGAAATTGGGTTCAATATTCTGGAAAAGTTTAGGAAATTAATTGGTAAAAATACGTGGGAACCCTGTTAAATTCCATTCTGGACGGAAACATTTTTTTTTTATAGTACATCTACGGTATGCAACATTTGTTTGTAATATTTGAATATTATTCGAAGTTTTTCAGAAAACTTGGTCAGGCTTTAGAAGGCCTTTAGAATCGGCCTCAGGCCTAAATGGGTTAAATTACATTCCTACAAAAATGAACTTGAACTTGACATTACAATCTTGGCACAAACGCTGATTGTTATGGGTTTCATAGAGCATATCCTTTAACCTGACCGATAACCGATTTGAGAGAGGGGACAGTCACCAATAACCGATATGCAACGTGCATAATGAAAACAGGCATTTTGCCCCAATAATTTTGGGGCAAAATCTTTGCACAATCCACACAGAAAAATGTCTGTTTTCATTATTATTTTTCATATTATGATTATGCAAAGGTACAGTGACAGTAGTAGGCTACTACAGACAGCTGCTTTCTTAAACCAATGTCTTTATTAAAGACTTTATTTACTATAGATTAACTTAACGACCACAACGAAAGGTTTACCAGAATGTTTATGGTGCTCGGCTGTGAAATCCACACGGTTTTTGTGTTTTTTAGTTTTTTTAATGCTTGAAATGTTCACAGTGTATAACGTTTTGCTTCATGACTGTATTGTGCCGAGAGTGAATTTGAATGCACATAATTTACTGCCATCATGCATATGTTTTTCACTGTTTTTCCATATTGTCATTAACATGCATTTCTTAACATGGGTTCCCTGGATGTTTTCAATGACATCATGTACAATCCTAAACACGAAGGTTTAAACATCACGATAGGCTATATTTTGACAGAGCACAGTTTATACACCACACAGATGCACAATTAAGTAATTGTACTGTGATTCATTATTAGATTTTGTTTTATGTTTTGTGCCAACATCAAGCAAGTCTTCTCCTTTAGACTCGCCACCCACCACTACTGGACGAATCTAGGGGAGACGGAAACACTGACATAGTGCCGAGTGATTGACCTGAATATTTTAGTCCAGGGGTTTTCAAAGTGGGTGACGGGGCATCCTGGGGTGCCGTGACGGCAGTCCAGGGGTGCCGCGAGATAATTTGATAATATTTGGAATTTATTTGGACCAACATGTCTATTATCTCAACGTTTTCCTCGCAACATAATCACTAAAATGTCGTCGCTGTCGGGCAGAAACCTCGTATCGCCAAGTTTCAAATGTGTACGTCTTTTGGTAAAGCAAAGCCCTGCTTCATCATACAAGACTGTCGCACAAAACTAGTGAAAACAGCCAATCTACAAGTGTGTGGTTGTAGATCGTCTGTTTTCAGTTGTTTGGTACATTTTATAGATGATAAATACAAAACGAATGGTTTTGGACATACAAGGTTTCCACCCGACAACGACGATACGCTATAAATATAAGGTGCTGGGAGTGGAAATTATAATGTAGCGGTGCCTCGGAATAATGGGGTATTTATGGGGGTGCCCTGAGACCAAGTTTGGGAAAACCCCTGTTCTAGTCAGCCTTAACAGACAGCCCCCTTGCCAAATCCCCTTGTACTTCACAGCAGTCGGAACAGCTTCTCAGAGAGCCCAGGCTACTGTCACCAGCAGCAGCAACAACAACAACAACCATCACGCCTCCTCTGGGAGCGGCGGCCTCGGGCAGCATGCGTTGGGGACTTCTTCCCCTCTGGCTCTGGGCCAGGCCTTGGCTGGGGCAGTAGTGGGCTCAATCAGCCAGCCTGGCATAGCACAGGTCACCAGGCCGGCCCTAGCCCCCGGCCATGCCGTCCAGCCCAGCTTACTGTCCCAGAGGCTGGTTCTTACATCCCAGGCCCAGGCACGGTTGCCTAGTAAGTGGCCTCCTCCCCTGACCTGACCTCCCTTTCCCTTTCCCCCTGCACCCCCCTACCTTCTCAGTGTTTTCACCCTCCACCTCTGGCACAGCAGAGTATACTGCTCTGAAACGAGGCCTCTCTCTCTGGGACACTGCTGATGTGTGTTTCAGTCTTACAGGCTGGTCCAGGTTTATTAGCATGTCCCAAACTTGGCAATACATGTTACAGCAGATGACGAGACTCTAAAAACACAGTAAACATACACAAAACAAGAACATAGACATAGTCACAGTATCCAGTAATAAAAAGCACAAGTATAAGTGTACCAACAACCAATCCTCCCCACCTCCATAACTGGACAGCAGGCTATGCCTCCTCCTGCTTCCATTATTGATGTGTTTTAAAGAAATGTGCAATGATGTTTATACTTTCATAAGGTGTAAAAGTCTTGATTGTTCCTCAACCAATACATGAAGTAGCTAGCAAATAACTTGAAGTTGGAAGTTGATATGGCCACTTTCTATTTCAACATCTTATACAGTATGTACAGTTTACAGTTTAGGCATTTAGCAGACGCTTGTAATCCAAAGCGACTATGCGACAAAGCGACTATGTACTTTATGTATGTACTGTACACGTAGCAGTAGAGCAATCACACCGGTGCCGTGGTAGTTTTGATGTTTCAGTTATTTGCTGCCATAACATAATACTACATGAATAATCATAGTCATCAAAAAGAGTGGCTCTATGAAATCTGTAGCCATGTCAGCAGCCTCTCCGTTGCCTCGGCCCTCCTCAGTTTCTCTCTTCAAGCCTGCATGTCCACAAAGGAAAAGCCTGCTTACACCACACACCTACCGCTTCATACTTTAACCCCTGTTACATCCCTTTCCCGTTTACTTTAAATATTCCCCCCAACCCCGACCCATCCAGTTTACTAATATTCTTTTGTCTCTTTGCATCAGCCAGGCTGAAGGAAGAAATCCCAATGCTTTGGCTCTCATATTTCTTGATGTTTATGGTTTCACGAGGGCAAGCTGCAAAGCATGAACTACTGTGTCCACCAGACCACTCCCTGCCTCAGATGTAGGGCTGTCACGATATGACATTTTACATGACGATTAATTGTCACTCAAATAATTGGCGATTAACGATTTAATTGTGTATTTGTCGTTGATAATTACATTTCTGTTTGGCTTTTAGGCTTTGAAGTTGCATATGGCAGATATGACACATAACCTAAATAAACCAAAAAAATACTGGCATATTTGACAACTTTATACTTAAAAAAGAACATTGATAGTGGAAATAGCCGATCTACAAGCTCAACGCGTCGCGATGCGACGCGTTGTGAGCTTGTAGATCTGCTATTTCCACTATTTTTGACTGGAAACGATTATGACGATAATGAAAAATAATCACGATTATGTCAAATAATCACGATTAGACGATTATGTAATAATTGTGACAGCCCTACTCAGATGTGAACAGAGAAAGCGTTTTCAATAACACGCCATATGGGAAATAAATCAAAAGGAAAAATAATTGTTGGTTGCTCTAAATATTGCGCTCTCACAATTTGAAGATGCATCATTGTTTCTATCTACCTGTGGTTAGTGTGTTGCTGCTGGAAAGGGCCGCTGAGCACAACTCACTCCTTTTAACTGAATGTGTTTGTTTCAGGCACTCTGTCCCACCTGAGGATTTATTTTATTGAATGTCACGTTCCAGGCATTTTAGCTGAAGCTCATATCCTGAGTTACTTAATGGGTGAGCGGGAGGGCTGTTCGGTGTCTCGCTCAAGGACACGTGGCTATTTGACGGACCTTTTTCATTGCAGGGGTCGATCCCATGACCCCCGTGGCTACGGGACATTCTCTCCCAAAAGCCACCGCTTGCCATCTCATTTCGAGGAGCTGCTATGGTTCTGCTGGTGGAGGAGGGCAGCTGTGCTCGCTCCACTGATTTAACCCACCCTTGGTTGTGCATGTCTTCTCCCTTTAGTTTTTCACCCTATGACTAATATACTGTGTATATATATGAGTGTTCTATAAGCCCTGTGTGTGGATTTATTTGAATATCAAAGTCAATATTCGACGCTGTTCACCGAAGTTGAATATTCGCTTTTTTTTTTTATTGTTTTCTCTTTGAAAAATTAGAAGTTTAGAAGTTTAGAGTTACAAGTTTAGAAAGCTTGGCGAGATAGGAAGTCATAAGAATGAGTTGTCAATGTCCCTGGTTGATGAATTTGTTAATGCTCTATACCAGGGGTTCTCAAACCTTTTTAGGCCATGACCCGAAAAAATAAACATATTTGAACTGGGGACCCCCACCCTGACAAGCACTTGGAATTGTAGGTATTACATTTAATGTGACTCGGTTCCGCAGATAATTATTGTGAAAATAGCCGATCTACATGCTCACAACGCCTCGCAACGCGAGGCGTTGTGAGCATGTAGATCGGCTATTTTCACAATGTTCACCTCTTGCTTACTTAATATTTAACAGTTTGGCCAGTCTTGTCGAATATTCGACTATTCGAATACTTTGAGGTCGAATAATTCGAATACTAAAAATGACTATTCGTGAATGCCCTAGTGTGGATCATTGTTCGTTTGTGTTTAACGAGGCGTGTGTGTGTGTGTGTCCACTGTGTCTGTGTGTGTGTGTGTGTGTGTGTGCCCTTGCGTTCTGTTGAAGGTGGAGATGTTGTGAAGATCGCCCAGCTGGCCAACATAGCGGGCAGTCAGAACCGGATCTCCCAGCCAGAGACCCCCGTCACCCTTCAGTTCCAGGGCAACAAGTTCACGTTGTCCCCCAGCCAGCTGCGACAGCTCACGACAGGGCAGCCATTGCAGCTCCAAGGTACTCTCGGTAATGTACACCCCCGCAGTCATACTCTTCTCAGCTGTCTTCTCATTTCCATCTGACGGACGCATACTTGGTCGCATGCCACTGTCACGTGCACTGACAATGGCCGATCTACGAACCCGGGACGCGTTGTGAGCATGTTAACACTTATGTTGCAATGATTTTTTCTCTTCAATGGTCCGCGATGCCATGGTCTCCATAGACTTCCATGTAATTTATAGTGCACGGATCGTGCACGCCCATGCCTAATCATGCACCACGTGTGTAGATGCTGTTCACAGCTTTCATACAAAAAAATCCGCTTGGAAATCCGTTCAGGCATTCATGATTTATCAGCCATTATGTTTTCTTCAGATGTAAACAAACATGGCTGCCATGTTTGAAAGAATGGGTTGGTATGGGGGTTAAACATGCAATTTCGCGATCATGCCTAATACATTTCTGGAGGTCCAAAAAACATTTTTGAAAAAAAAACATTTTTTGGAAAAAAAAAAAAAAAAAAAATTCTTCAAAAACGGCCCAAACTCGGGAAACTCGGGGTTGGCACAGGGGTGGTACCAATACAAACTCGGGAAACTCGGGGTTGGCACCAGATGTGTTAATCATAATTTTTTTTATGTGCACCAGTATCACATAACTACCATGTAAATCAAGTCTCAGTAATTATCATTTAAATAAGAGCATGTTTTCTTTTTTTATTTTGTAACATACATAATTCCTGTCTCTTTGACATTGCGTTTGTTCTCATTTCCATGTACTTTCACCAAGATGACCAAATTAACTCAGTCGGTGCCATATTTAAAGTGGGACCTCTTATATTGCAGGTTCACCAACAAAGGGTTAAAAAAATAGTGTGCACGCTGGTGTACACATTCGTGCACAGATCATGCACTATGCATGTGCATGCTTTTCACAGCTTTCAAACTAAAAAATCCGCTTGGAAATCCGTTCAGGCATTCAGGAGAAGGCAGCCCTTATGTTTTCTTCAAATGTAAACAAACATGGCTGCCATGTTTGAAAGATGGGGTTGGTATGGGGGTTAAACATGCAATTTCGCGATCGCAATCATGCCTAGTACACTGTTGGAGGTCCAAATTTTTTTTTTTTCAAAAAAAGTTTTCAATTTTTTTTTTTTTTTTTTTAAAGACGTTCAGAAGACGTCTGGCAGGGAGGTCCATAGTTAAAAAGACGTTTTTATTATAGAAACATCTTTTTTGGCAGGGTATGAGAAGAGGAAAGAATCTCTCTCTTTATTATATCTTTTCTTAATTAAAGTCCATTATATCAAGGCCAATGGGAGTTTTTTAATGAATAATGACTGTGCTGTACTGGATTTCAATAGAACCTAAGACCTTTTCGGGGAGCTTGAGTCATATCTGTTGATATTAATTTCAGCTGATAGAGCATAGACCACAGATAAATCAATGATCATTCATTTATTGAATTATCTGTGATTTGCTGTGATCCATATACAACGTTTGTTTACGTTGGTTATCAGTGATTTGCTGTGACATTACTTCTGAGAAGTTCTGAGCATATTTGTCAAGTCAGCACCAGTGGCACTGCGACACAGACATAAAAAGGTAGGCGCCTCCCCCGGCTCTGCGATGTCTGTGTCGCGGGCGCCAATTTTAGGGAGGGCAGTCTTCCGCGTGCGTCACAGGGATGGGGTCAGGACCTTTCCACACTTGGGTGGCAGTGCTGTAGAAGGACAATTTACCCATGTTTGTTCTGTAGCCCATATCTTCAGCCCTAACTGTTATTTTGCCACAGTAATGGTATTATTTGTTCTTTTTAGAGGCATTAAAAGGTATTGGTGAAGAAAAAAGAGTTGAGCCGTAAGGCAAAGCTCTCTGTCTACCGAGCAATCTTCGTTCCTACTCTCACCTATGGTCATGAAGTGTGGGTCATGACCGAAAGTATAAGGTCGCGAGTGCAAGCGGCCGAAATGGGTTTCCTCAGACGGGTGGCTGGTATCTCCCTTAGAGATAGGGTGAGAAGTTCAGTCACCCGAGAGAGACTTGGAGTAGAACCGCTGCTCCTACACTTGGAAAGGAGTCAGCTTAGGTGGTTCGGGCATCTAGTACGGATGCCCCTCGAGCGCCTTCCTAGGAAGGTCCTCGATGCACGTCCCACTGGGAGGAGACCCCGTGGCAGACCAAAGACCAGATGGAAGGATTATATCTCCAAACTGGCTTGGGAACGCCTCAGTATACTCCCGGAGGGAGTGGAGGAAGTTGCTCAGGATAAGGAAATCTGGAGGTCTCAGTTGGAACTGTTACCCCCGCAACACGATTCCGGATAAGCGGTTGAAGATGGATGGATGGATGGACATTAGTATTTTAGAATTGTGCAGAAACACTGCTATGATCTATAATACTTGCGTTGTGTGGTTGTAGGAAACATCCTGCAGATCGTGTCGGCCCCCGGTCAGCAGATCCTCAGGCCTCAGGGCCCCATGGTCATGCAGACGGTGCCGCCAGCTGTCCCCGTGTCCAACGCCTCGGCTGCACTGACCCCCCCCCCACCTGCCACCTCCTCCGCCCAGCAAGGTGAGCTAACCACAGGTTTACTGATTCACGCACCGCAGCCATCGCTACGGTGTGGACGAGTGGCCTACAGAGATTCTAAATCTTTTTCGCAAGAATGCAACACTATAATGGTGGCCAACAGTTGAATCATACAGTATTCTCCATTTGCACAAAGTAGTGCCTTGCCAGATAGAGGGCGCCAGATCCCTTTGAGTCACACCCTACCACTACTTCTTGTTCATCCACCTTTTTTCAACTTTTATTACTTGTCAAAATACATTTTATTTGTCTGCCTCATCTTTTTACCATCCCAAGTAATAAAAAATGAAAATAAATCTAATGGAGAAAATGACTAGAATCAATGCTCTGTAGATGAACAGGAAGTAGTGGTAGGGTGTGACTAAAAGGGATCTGGCGCCCTCTATCTTGCAATGCACTACTTTATGCAAAAGGAGAATAATCGTAATAAGTAGGTGTAGTAACAAATATAATTGTATATATTGTGTAAATATATTGTTGTAATAATAATGTATTATTTATAATCGAGTACCCGTCAGTCGGCAATCACATTTATTGAATATCTACATTCTCTCGCTGTTGCTCTAGGTGTGACTTCCAATGCCACAGCAGCCTCTACCAAGCCTACTGTTGCAACTCCTACCGCCCCCCAGGTCCGTACATTGTTATCTAAAGCTCATCATCATTTGAAGAACCATACGTGTGTTTAGGAAAAACATGCACCACCGCTCCATCAAAGATCAACGTGCCACTTCATTTCGTTTCGTGTCTTTCACATCTCAGGAGACGTCGGAGGAGAAAACCCGGCAGATCAAGGAGCGTCTAAGCCTCCTGTTTGCGGCCAACGAGCGCCGCTGCAGCCGCAGCGTGCTGTACGGGTCAGACCTCCTCCAGGCCTGCGCCGTGAGCACAGAGCCTGGCCACACTGCCCACAGCGCTGGGGGCTGGAGGTGGGTGGGCAGGGAGAGCTGTCAGAGGGCCCAGAGGACCTTTGTGGGAACCACCTCTCACCTCCACTCGGCTCTGCTCTCTTCCGACGCGCGTCTGGAGTCGGGCAGCAACATCGTCAAGAGGTATCTGGAGACATATTACCTTTTATTACCCAATAAATAAATAAATAAATAAAGAATGTGTGTATATATAATAATAATAATAATAAAAAACTTTTCGGCTAAAAATATATATTTTTAACCATTTTGGAACCGAAATAGGAACCGTTAGGAACCGGAATCGTAAAAATCCAAACGATACCCATCCCTACCCTTATCTCAAAATATTTAGTTCCAGGGACCACCCAGAAGCAAAATTTGAGTTACAAACGTTCGCTTTGAAAACACATATATTCAAAGATTTGCACACTCTTTTCAAAAATAGCAGATCTACAAGCTCGCAGCCGCGCTGTGAGCTTGTATATCTGCTATTTTTCAAATGTTAAAGCATTCAATATGCCCAGGCTTAAATGGGTTAATTTAAATCAGCGGTGAATTATATATTATTATCCGCTCTATAATTCATCAACGGCTCAGAACAGCTGCTGTATTCAGGCTGCAATGCGTGGATTTAGTGCCGTATCCAACATGGCAGCCATGTAAACAAACACACAGCGACATTTACAACTAAACGTTGCTCTCAAGAATGTTTTTAAAAAACATTTGAGGCGAGAAATAGACAACGTAGTAACCGAAAATGGATTTTATTTGATCAGCACTTCCTTGTTTTCCAAGGCGACGTGTTGCGCTGGGGGGGGGGGACGCACTTTCAGCCGTCTGTAAAAAAGGAAATACTTGATAATTCCCCTCGGCTCCACCTCGGGGAATTATCAGCCCGTCGTGTCCATATAAGCCATAATGACTGCGCAGCAAGACGTTATCGCATACTTATGTGGCGGAGAGCAGCTTGTTACTTAACCTTTGCACAAAATTGCCCAAATAAAATTATGCTGTATTTAGCAATAACGTAGTTACTAGAGGTGTAACGATATAGTAACTGAATCAAAAAATCGATTTTAATTTGCAATTATCTACTATATCGATATGCAAAAGCATATATTGTACCGGTTTTAGTTTTTTTTTTTTTTTGTTTATTTGATCATCACATTTTACAGGTCATACATTCATATAATCAGTGTTACAGGTGATCAAAAGGAATAGGCTGAAGCTGAAAGCTTGTGAATGCCTATCCTACGTATTCATGAATTAAGACATTTATTAGTTATAAGAGTGTTCAGATTATTATTGTTTTTTGTTTGTTTTTTTTCATAAAAGAAAACAAATAAAAAAAGAGAAAAAAAAGATGGAAGAAGAAAGAAAAAAGAAGAAAAAAGTGAAAAGAATTTAAAAACAAAGAATGTATATGTAAATAAAGGACTTGATAAGAATACTCATTTCATGATGATAACAATTCAAGAAACAGAGATATGTTATACACGTTTACCGTAAACGGTGTAAAAAAAAAACACAAAAAATGGTTTGGCTTTGTATCGTATCGGTATCGTTTTACAATACAGATAATCGGTATCAAATTGTTTTCAAATGAAAAAGAGGAGTTTAATTACTTTTCCATTCCATATCGCTACTCTTGGTCTATCGATAAATGTGTGTAATCTCTGTGTTCATGTCAAGGTGCGGGTTTGTCCATATGTGTTGAAATATAATGTCAATGTATATTTACTAGATAATCACAGTGTTTACTTATTTATATCCATAATAATAGATGTTTCCCTTACAAACATGCACTATTGACACGTTTCACACAGATTTAATTCATTTGCTAAATAGTTACTATATTGATTTTAAATCATTGAATCGAATCGAATCGCCATGAATGAACCAATATCATCAATGTATCGTATCGTCATGCATGTATCGTGATGCGTATCGTATCGTTGTTAACCCATTTAGAACGGGCACACATTTTGTGTATCATTATTTTATGCTTTAACTATTAAAAAATTACAGATATACAAGCTCACAGCGCGAGTGCCGCGCTGCGAGCTTGTAGATCTGCTATTTTTGAGTGTCTTTTGAATCCTTCTAAGGTTTTTTTTTTGAAAAACCTATGTTTCTATGTCAGCAATCTGGCTCAAACAGCAATTTGAGTTACAAACGTTCGCTTTGAAACATGCACACATTTTCACGACTTTTTCCGAGTGCCGCGCTGCGAGCTTGTATATCTGCTATTTTTCACCGGTTAAAGCATACAATAATTCTTGGCCTAAATGGGTTCAATTGTATCTTTACACCCCTAGTAGTTTACCCAAGTCAAAACGTTATTCTTTCCTTGTCCATCTTCCAGGTTGTCCTGTGTGATCCCTGCAGCAGTGGCCCCTCCACCTCAGCTGTACGCAGCCAATCCCCCAGTCCCCTACAGCCTGGAGCAGAAGTCTCTCAGCCGCAGGCTCCACGAGGCCACCGCTCCGCACAACACTGATATCCGCCGTCTCGCATCCCGCCGTCTCTTCCACTGCCCTGATCTGCAGTTGATGCAGATGGACTCAGGTTAGCTTAGTAATTATGTTATATCATATTTTAACTGGGGACCCCCCCACCCTGACGAGCACTAAGAGTTGAGGCATTCCATTTTGTATAACGCGGTTCTATTGTGAAAATAGACAATCTACATGCTCACAACGCCTCGCAACGATGTAGATTGGCTATTTTCACAATTTCTGCCTCTAATATTTTACATTTTGGCCAATTAAAAAGTCCTTTAAAAAGTCCTTAAATTGTCACTTTCGATATGTGCAGATACCCGCTATACACTTCAACTTTGTGTTGGTTTGTTTGCAGTTGAGAGAGAAAACAATGTTGCACATTAAGTTAATCATCTGGAGGACTCGCCAAAATAATTTGGGGATCCCCCTGGGGGTCCCGACCCTCAGAAGCACTGCTCCATACCACATTATAGGGTGACAAGTTCACGTGACAATTCTGCCCTGAAATGCCCCACCATACCATCTGTGTTTGAATGTGGTCATATTGGCCCTCATTTATCAAGCTTACAGCAGACCGAAGAACGGGTTTGCTCTGATCTCACCTTAATAGTCAGCATTTATTATTCTCTCACCAACATTGGGCGTGTGTTATGCCCAAATCATGTCATGATTGGAGGGGTAACTTTCTAATGGAGAATTAGCTCTTTTGTTATTGGCGGGGACGCGCCTCTGACAGAGGGTTGTGTTATCCAGGGTTCCCACGGTCATAAAATTCCTGGAAATATTTTGAAATTAGAAAAATATTTTTCCAGTACTGGAAAAGTTTTGGAATTGATCAAGGGTCCTGGAAGGTCCTGGAAAAAATAACTATGCATTGTCTTTCGTTATTGATTTTGCTAATACTGAAATGACAAATTAAACATTGGCCAAATTGTCAAATATTAGAGGCAGAAATTGTGAAAATAGCAGATCTACATGCTCGTTGTGAGCATGTAGATCGTCTATTTTCACAATAAAACCGTGTTATACAAAATTCCTCAACTCTCTTCAAATATGATTATTTCGGGGGTCACGGCCTGAAAAGGTTGAGAACCACGGGCATACACTACCTGTCTTTGTGCATTGCGCATAGGAGTAAGCCGACTTGTTATTGAGCTGGATTATTGTTATATAGTCCTGGAAATCGGGTTAAATATTCTGGAAAAGTTTTGGAAAAGTTTAGGAAATTAATTGGTAAAGATGTGTGGGAACCCTGGTTATCTGAATCGGTTCAGCGCCGAAATCGTATGGGATACGAATGTTTGATAAATCACACATGAACCCTGTCGTAAGATGAGTCCTGCGCTCTGATCTAGGGCTGCACAATTAATCGTTTTTAAACCGAAATCGCGATTTGGAACCACGCAATTAGCAAAATCGCAACGGTGCAAATAATCGCAAAAGTGATTTATGTGTGATGGTGGCTCCCCTCCTCCGTCCCCTGCACACATCTCAAACTTATAGTGTGTCTTAGGGTGCATACAGTACTTTCTTCCTTGACAGTAATGAGAGGCAGACAATACCATTACTGAGATCTTTCTGAATATAAAAACGTTTTATATTGCTAATAAGCAAAATAAAAGGGAATCTTTTGAAAATATAACTGAACTGAATCAAACCATTTGCATGATTGCCAATTTGCCTAGTTATTAATAATCAGTTACACAATACATTTTCAACGGAAGCTTGACTTAAGGTAGTGAAGTGATTTTATTTGGTTAAAATAATTTATTATACAGTATCAAACTTTTAACAAAAATATCGTGAAGAAAATCGCAATCGCAATATTATTCAGAAAAATCGCAATTAGATATTTTCCCAAAATCGTGCAGCCCTACTCTGATCTGTACTGATTTCTATATTCCATTGATAGATGGCAGCCAATGACTGCATTGAGCGCATTCTGACAGCTTTCTCTCCCTTAAAGGTAAACTGGAGGCTCTGGCCATCCTGCTCCAGAAGCTGAGGTCAGAGAGCCGCCGTGTCCTCATCTTCACCCAGATGGTGAAGATGCTGGACATCCTAGAGGCTTTCCTAGACCACAGGCAGCTCACCTACATGCGCGTGGATGAAAGCCTCGACCCCGAAGAACGACAGGTAGAACCAGTAACCGATCAGATGAGCTCTAGACAAGAATGTTTACTTAAGTTTTAATGAGAATCACATTGATTGGCCAAATTAATTTAAATCAAATGACACCAATTACACACCATTCCTGACATTTCATCGATGCACAGGACAAAGGTTTGTCTTGATGCCATACTGAGACATATTGAGACAAATCCTGTACAAAGACACCAATGTGTATAAATTGCATAATGTCTAATATTTGCACAACAATAAGGGTGTCCACGCTCTCATAGACAGCCCTGCGTTTCTATTTCTCCCTTTCTAACACCAGTGCCTCCTATAATCGGTGCAGTGTTTCTGGCGTTACATGGGGACAGACTACTTTGCTCTCTTGCCTCCCTGTTGGATGCTGTTCCTTCCAGGGCTCGAGAGATGCAGACACTTGATTATTATCAACAACCTTTCTGGGTTCATGGGCTTTTATATTATTCTTGATTCTGATTCTGTACTTTTTCTGCTATGCTTTGCACCGCAACATGAACTGTCCTGTCAATTCCTGAACGCTTCTGTCTTGAATCAACTAACCACTTTCAACTTTCTGGCTCAGTAAGCAGAGTGAACTTGACCCGGTGTTGCTGGTTTGTAAGAATAATGATTGCAGTGAATGAAGGCGTCAAATTAGTCGACACACACTAGTCCTTTAGGTCTTTTTTATTCTAGCTTCAATTCACTGGACTGCCACACACTTATATTAGTACCATCAAATTAAGAAGTTACGTTTGAGCTGTTTTTAAGGCTGGGTATTGTCAAGGGGAAATGAGATGCTATAATCTCTTAAAAACACTTGGTGTTATTCAAAACCGTTTCAGATGAATTATTACAAGCTACGAGAATTCTCAGGGTGTAATGCGACCGTCGCAAACACATACTGTAGATCAGTGGTTCCCAAACATTTTAGCTTGTGACCCAAAAGAGAAATTCAAAGTTTGCCCTGGGACCCAAACTAGTGAAAACAGCAGATCTACAAGCTCACAACTCGTCGCTTCGCACCGCGTTGAGAGCTTGTAGATCGGCTATTTTCACTATTTCTCAAACATTTTATGGAATTTCTTTGGTTTTCTTTGATTTCTTCATGAAATTACTAGGAAAAATCATTGAATTTGTTTCTTAATTCATGAAATGTTTTTCTTTTTGGGGAATGTTTGTGGAAAATATTCTTTGAAATAATAATTAAAAATAAAATGTAAGAAACAAAAAAAATTAAGGAACCGATAAAAATGTGTGACCCAAAAATGTGTCCCGACCCACATTTTTGGAAACAGTGCTGAAGACAACACGAAGGCACACCGTAGCAGTGTGCATAACAGACATATCTAATACCAACTTGCTTATTGTTGACCCTTTAAACACATCGCCCTTGGACTGTGACTACATGTTTGTCTCAATATAAACATGGCTTTTTCTCCTCTTGCCTCCATTCAGGAGAACATGAAGAGGTTTAACAGGAACAGGCAGGTGTTCTGTAGCATCCTGACCAACCGATGCTGCTCTACCGTGGGAACAGTGTTTGATGCCGACACCATCATCTTCTACGACACCGACCTCAACCCCAGCATGGACGCCCGCACGCAGGAGTGGTGCGACAAGATTGGGCGCTCAAAGGATATACACATATATAGGTGACTGATTCAGTCTTGAATTTCCCCCCAGGGATCAATACAACCCATTCATAACGGGTACACATTATTGTGTATCATTATTTTATGCCTTAACTACTGAAAAATAGCAAATATACAAGCTCACAGCGCGGCACCGAGTGCCGCGCTGCGAGCTTGTAGATCTGCTATTTTTGAAAAAATCGTGAAAATTTGAATTTTGACCGGATTCTATAAGTGTCTTTTGAATCCTTCTAAGGTTTTTTGAAAAAAAACCTATGTTTTTATGTCAGCAATCTGGCCAGCCATCGTCAAAGAAAAGGTCCTTTTCACTTAACTGGAGCTCAGTTAGTCTGTTCTTCAGAGACTACCATGTCAGTGGTTCTCAAACTTTTTCATGTGAAGGACCCCCAAAATGATATGTATTTGGCCACGGACCCGCATCTCAAAATATTTAGTTCCAGGGACCACCCAGAAGCAAAATTTGAGTTACAAACGCTAACTCAAATACAATTCGCTTTGAAAATGCATATATTCAAAGATTTGCACAGATTTTCACTACTTTTTTCCAAAAATAGCAGATCTACAAGCTTGCAATCTGCTATTTTTCACTGGTTAAAGCATTCAATAATTCTAGGCCTAAATGGGTTAATGACATGATCCAGCATTCTGCTTTTTTGTATTCACATCCTTTTATTATGGAACAAATATGCCTTTATATATACCTATACATATATCAATTACATTATCACAAACGTTGGAGGAACCCAATGGTGCATTTGTAAGGTAACAATGAATACTGTGTGTCCCATCCAGGCTGGAAAGTGGTCATTCCATTGAAGAGAAGCTGTTGAAAAATGGCACAAAGGACCTGATCAGGGAGGTGGCTGCCCAGGGAACAGACTACACCCTGGCTTTCCTCACACAGGTAGCATAAGCTCACAGTAGCACTGTCCCCGCATGGTCACCAAAGAGCATTGATCCCTTCAATGTACAAAATCCACGATTATTAATATTTGACTGTGAAAATGTAACGTGTACATATTGATCCAAATGTATAATTTAATGCACATAGTATACCTTGCTTTGCACTGTGTCAGCACAGTGGTTCTCAACCTTTTAAGGCCGCGACCCCCAAAATAGTCATATTTTAACTGGGACCCTCCCCCCCCCCCCCCCCCACACACACTGACTAGCACTAAGAGTTGAGACATTACATTTTGTATAACACGGTTCTATTGTGAAAATAGCAGATCTACATGCTCACAACTATTCCAAAGCCCCCCCCTTAGGCCCTCGGCTAAAACATTTTGGATGGGTAGATCATGTTGAGCTAGTCATTTTAAAAGTAGATCGCATGTCAAAGAAGTGTGGGCACCCCTGTTTTAGAGGTATTAAAAAGTCCATAAATTAGTATCTGCACGTTAGAAATGTGCAGATACCCCTGCATAACATGATGCAGCTGTCCCTGTACCACGTTGTCTTTGTTGTAACGTAACACTCTGAACATTGCGGCGCTTGACACAGCGGACCATCCAGGACATGTTTGACGTGGAGGCGGGAAAAATCGTGAAAATTGGAATTTTGACCCGATTCTATAAGTGTCTTTTGAATCCTTCTAAGATTTTTGGAAAAACTATGTCAGCAATCTGGCCAGCCATCGTCAAAGAAAAGGTCCTTTTCACTTAACTGGAGCTCAGTTAGTCTGTTCTTGAGAGACTACCATGTCAGTGGTGCTCAAACCTTTTCATGTGAAGGACCCCCAAAATTATATTTATTTGGCCACGGACCGCCATCTCAAAATATCTAGTTCCAGGGACCACCCAGAAGCAAAATTTGAGTTACAAACGTTCGCTTTGAAAATACATAATTATATTCAAAGATTTGCACATATTTTCACAACTTTTTCAAAAATAGCAGATCTACAAGCTCGCAGCGCGGCACTCGGTGCCGCGCTGTGAGCTTGTATATCTGCTATTTTTCACTGGTATTTTTCACCGGTTTCAGCGGACCATCCAGGACATGTTCGAGGTGGAGGCGGGCACGGGAGAGAAGGTGGAGGAGTTTGTGGTGCTGCACCAGGAGCCGTCGCCCTCCGAGGCCATCTCGCCGCGCGTGGCTCGGCCGTACATCCAGGCTCTGCACAGCATCGACCTGGACGCCACGGCGGCGGAGGAGCAGCAGGAGGCGCAGCAGCAGCAGCAGGACGAGGAGAAGCAAGGGCCCGCGGACGGACGGGAGGAGGAGGAGGGGGGAGCGCAG
This sequence comes from Nannobrachium achirus, assembly GCF_963921795.1. Taxonomy (NCBI): domain Eukaryota; kingdom Metazoa; phylum Chordata; class Actinopteri; order Myctophiformes; family Myctophidae; genus Nannobrachium; species Nannobrachium achirus. Next base: position 21,625,805 of record NC_137832.1, on the reverse strand, counting down.
CTCATGGAGGAGCCCGCTCAGATAGAGGAGCTCAATGCCGTCATGGACCAGGTAAATGAGACGGGGGGCGCTCAGTTTCACCCTGAGCGAACACATCTAATTTGTTATAACGGGGGTCTTCAACGTTTTCAGGCCAAGGAACCCTTAAGGACCGTTTATAGTTACGTATGCGTGATTTTGTGTATGTTTTTGGGTGAGAGAGTACGTACGGTAGATCCATCAACATGCATAGTTCCTCTCTACGTTATTTACGTGCCGACCTGCTCTCCGTTCCAATTCTGCCCCCGTTTGGGCCGCGCACCACATGGAGGTGGTTCTTTATCCAAAATATGTAGAACCACAGAATTTCTTGACCCGACGACCGACGTGATGTTATCGTGGTAAATGCAACTCCGCGACGGACCGGGGTACAGATTAACTCATTTGCTGCCAAAAACGAGGAACCCGAGAATTTCGCGATGTACCTCCCTGCCATGCCCGAGGAACACGAGAATTTTGAAAAAAAAAAAAAAAAAAAAAAAATCAAAAAAAAATTTTTTGACCCCAAAAACGATAGTAGGCATGATAGCGATCGCGAAATCGCATGTTTAACCCCCATAGCAACCCCATCTTTCAAGCATGGCAGCCATTTTTGTTTACATTATAGGAAAACATAGTGGCTGTTAACTCATGAATGCCTGAACGGATTTCCATTCTGATTTTTTTGTTTGAAAGCTGTGAGCAATGTGGACACACGTGGTGCATGATCTAGGCATGGGTGTGCATTATCCGTGCACTACTGATTACATGGAAGTCTATGGAGACTCATGGCAGGATTGGAGTACGAAGGTATTGTTAAATGGCAGCAAGTGAGTTAACCACCCGGACTGAGTAATTATAACAAAACACAGTGCTCTGCACCCGTCTCGTTGTTGGAGGACAGGCGGTGTGAGTGTGTGCGCGTTTGTGTGTATGTTTTTTCATGCCAATAAAGCCGCTTGAGGCTGTGACTGTGAGGAGTCGAGACGTCCTCTTCAGTGATTGCAATGACGTTCCTTTTTTCCCGTTTCTTGCTAAATTATATTTCTTGTTGGAACACATAGTTTCAGAACCGCTGTCATAAGTAATTGTCCTCACTACTGCCACGGTTGACAAAAGTTCGCCACGGGTAGTTCAAGCGTACGTACGTCTTTATAGGTTTTAATCCGTCGGGTTGAGTGTTGTCCGTAAGGTTACGGACAGAGACAATTACATACGGTCCTACGGAGCAACCGGATTAAATCACAGATTTGGAGGACCCCCTGTAGTAACTCTGAGGACCCCTTAGGGCCTTAGGGGTCCCGGGCCCCCTGTTGAAGACCCCTGTAATATAATAATGTGAGGCATGACATGGAAAAACTGCCCATGGTAACATTATAAAATACGCACACTCACAAAGATCAGTTTTTTTGCTGCGGTTAATACCCCTTGCTCTTCTCCACCAGCTCACACCAATTGAAATGTACGCCCTGCATTACCTCGAGTACCTTCACGTCAGCGACGACGAAAGCTTCATAAAGGTAATAACTTCTGTTGTCGTCGTGATTTACGTATCATTTTATTTGTTGTTACACTGAACTAACCGGGGGTGTTTTGTTCCCACAGGAGAGACTCGAGTGTGCCAAGAGAGGCTGGGAACTGGAGCAACTCAAGAAGCTGAAGACGGAGGAAGAGGAGAGACTGGTCCTGGAGGGAGAGGAGGATCTGTTCACCTACACCAGAGAGGATGCCTACAACATGGTGATGTGGCGTTCAACATGCTCTGCTCCTCTGAAATGATCATTCGATCATTTAAAGCAAGGGGTCTTCAACATTTTCATAGTTTCCATATAGTTTTGTTTGACAGCACAATCATCAGTGTATTCTGGATTCGTGTCAATTTGTGTTTTCAGATATTTAACCTCTTGAACTGTCACTACTTAATAAACTTGACCTTTCACCCTGTACTTAGTCTGCTCTTTTTCCCCTCAACACCAAACCTCTTTGCCCAAAATAGACGCTCTACAAGCTCACAACGCCTCGCGCTGCGAGGCGTTGTGAGCTTGTAGATCGGCTATTTTTGGGAAAGTGGTTAATATGAAAAGGGAGGAAAAAAGGTTTCTTTCACACAAAGATTTGGAGGACCCCCTATAGTAACTATGAGGACCCCCAAGTGGTCCCGGACCCCCTGTCGAAGAACCCTGATTTAAAGGGTGCATGTTTGGCATTCAGCTGGTATCTGACACCAGCTGGTATTTTCTACCTTTTCTGTCAACAGGAGTACGTATTTGATGCAGAAGACGGCCATACCGAGATCATGCCGGTAAGACGCATTCATAACGAAACAAATGCATCTAGATTCCATTCATCGATTTCCTGTTTTTGTGAGTTTCTGATGACTTTTGCGGATATTACTAATGACCCCTGGTCATAAGGTTTTGTTCATGTTTCAATCTAACTTATTGTATTGTTTCCATTCCCCTCCATTCGAAGCTGTGGACTCCTCCAACCCCGCCGCAGGATGACAACGACATCTACATTGATTCTGTGATGTGTCTGATGTACGACACCGCGCCTATGCCCGAGGCCAAACTGCCTCCGATCTATGTGCGCAAGGAACATAAGAGGCTCAAAATGGACCCGTCAGGTATGGAAGGAGACCTACTAACAAATACACTGGATCAGGTCTAGGCTAGGGCTGTCACAATTATTACATAATCGTCTAATCGTGATTATTTGACATTATCGCAATTATTTTGTCATAATCGTCATAATCGTGAATGTTGAAAAAATGTCCGAAATAGTGGAAATAGCAGATCTACAAGCTCACAAGTGAGCTTGTAGATCGGCTATCAAAGTTATTTTTTAAGTAGTAAGTTGTCAAATATGTCAGTAATTTCTTTGTATATTTAGGTTAAGTGTCATATCTACCATGTACAACTTCAAAGCCTAAAAGCCAAACAGAAATGTAATTATCAACGACAAAAACACAATTAAATCGTTAATCGCCAATTATTTGAGTGACAATTAATCGTCATGTAAAATGTCATATCGTGACAGCCCTAGTCTTAGCTATTATTGTGTTCAAGCTCTTCTAGACAGCCCTGCGTTTCTGTTTCTCCCTTTCTAACACCAGTACCTCCTATAATCAGTGCAGTGTTTCTGGCTTTACATGGGGACAGACTACTTTGCTCTCTTCCCTCCCTGTTGGATGCTGTTCCTTCCAGGGCTCGAGAGATGCAGACACTTGATTACTGTTAACAACCTTTCTGGGTTCATGGGCTTTCATATTATTCTTGATTCTGATTCTGTACTTTTTCTGCTATGCTTTGCACTGCAATGTGAACTGTTTTGTCATTTCCTGAATGCTTCTGTCTAGAATCAACTAACCACTTCAACTTTCTGGCTCAGTTGCTGTTAAAGGTCCAATCTAGAATTGTTCCCTTCTCCTTTGAAACACTGTAGGGCTTGTTTTGATTATGATTATTACTGTGAAATATATGCGGATGCGTCATCACAGACTGATAGTATATGACAGGGGTCTTCAACGTTTTCAGGCCAAGATAGACATGAAGCAGGGACCCCCCACAACTGTTTTGTAGATTCCATATATTTTAATTGTTTGACAGCACAATCATCAGTGTATTTTGGATTCATGTCAATTTGTGTTTTCAGATATTAAACCACTTGAACAGTCAATACTTAATAAAGTTGACCTTTCACTCTGTACTTGGTCTGCTCTTTTCCCCCTCTACAAAACCTCTGTGCCAAAAATAGCTGATCTACAAGCTCTGCTATTTTTGGCTAAAGTTCTCCGAATATGGACGCTAGGGTTCAAGTGGTTAATATTAAAAAAAGGAGAAAAAAAGGTCTGAGGACCCCCTAGGGGTCCCGGGCCCCCTGTTGAAGACCCCTGGTATGATTTGTACGCATTTGGAAGCAGTTAAAGGTTTAGTTGTAAATGTCAAGGGAACCCAACATATCGTCACTATCGGGCAGAAACCTTGTATCTCCAAGTTTCAAATGTGTGTTTTTTCGCGAAGTAAAGCCCTGCTTCATCATACAAGGCCGTCGCACAAGACTAGTGAAAACAGCAGATCTGCTTCTAGATCGGATCATTTTAAAATGATAAATACAAAACGAACAGTCTTGGACATACAAGGTTTCCACCGACAACGACGATATATATATGTTATGTTCCAGTCTTGCATTGTTTCCCTCTCCTTCACCAACGCGCTTTGCGTCCAGCAGCGGCCAGGAAGAAGAAGAAGGGCCACGGCGAGACCGTCATCCCGCCGCGCTCCCTCTTCGAGAAGGCCAGCATGCTCAAAGTTCGACGCGAGGGCAAGGACCAGAAGAAGAACTTCTCCCTCAAGCAGCAGGCGCCCTTCGCCAAGCCGCTGCCCTCTCTGGTTAAGCCTGCCATGGAGGTTGGCCAGGACAACCCAGAATGGCTCATCAGCGAGGACTGGGCTCTGCTTCAGGTACTGGCTCTCTGGTCCATCCTCGCGGCCAAGCCTTAATTAACATGGAATGGACTGGCATAATATAGAAGCCTGATTAGCCACACATCTGGAAATGGGCCTTTTGGCTTTGCCGTGACGAGTTTCTAAACGGACAAGATAGCATGAATGCATTATTGGTAGGGCTGTCACAATTATTACATAATCGTCTAATCGCAATTAGTTGACATAATCGCAATTATTTTGTGATAATCGTCATAATCGTTTGCATTTTGAAAGATGTTTATATATGTTCAAACATTTTAAAAATAGTGGAAATAGCAGATCTACAAGCTTGTAGATCGGCTATTTCCACTATCAATGTTCTTTGTAGAGTTGTCAAATAATGTAATTGTCAAAGACAAAAAACACAATTAAATCGTTAATCGGAATTATTTGAGTGACAATTAATCGTCATGTAAAATGTCATAATCGTGACAGCCCTATTTACAAGTTTTATCAATAAAATCTGAGATGGATTGCAAACTATTGCCAGTATTGCAACAAAATAAAAAAAAAGGCATAGCACAGCTAAGCATACTTTATCTCAATTAATTACACAATTGGAATGCAGTGTTGTTTTTGACAGCAAATTTTGATTTAGTTTTAGTCATAGTCTTTTGAATAAAATGTAATTTAGTTTTAGTCATAATTTAGTCACCTGAAAAGTTTTTGTTTTAGTCTAATTTTAGTCGACTAAATATCAAAAGATTTTTCGGCGACTAAATCTACAGTTGATTTAGTCAACTGAAAGGCCTTGATGACATTGTAATGGCTGATTTTACATTTGGTGTGTGCTGAAAATAGCCGATCTACAAGCTCACAACGCGCCGCAGCGCGACGCGTTGTGAGCTTGTAGATCTGCTATTTTCAGCACGCAACACCTGAGACCAACCAAAAATAAAATGACTCTCTTCTCCACTAGTCCCTCCCTAAGGTTTTAGTCTAGTTTTTATTTTGTTGACGAAATTGACAATATATTTAGTCTTAGTTTTAGTCATCACAGCTTAGTTTTTATTTAGTTTTTATTTAGTTTTCGTCAGTGAAAAAAATGCAGTCGACGAACATTTTTCGTCATAGTTTTAGTCGACGAAATCAACACTGTTGGAATGAGTAGTTTGTCTTAGATTTCCTGGCTTGTTATAACACATCCTTGTGTCCGTCTCCCTGCCAGGCTGTCAAGCAGCTCCTGGAACTGCCTCTGAACCTGACTATCGTGTCTCCTGCACACACCCCAAACTGGGACCTGGTCAGTGACGTCGTCAACTCCTGCAGCCGCATCTACCGCTCCCCCAAGCAGTGTCGCAACCGCTATGAGAATGTCATCATACCCAGAGAGGAGGGAAAGGTAATCGAGACTCACCGGTCACCGTCTAGGCTTGTAGTTCTCACTTGAAACCAGTTGAACCCTAATATATACATCCCCCTATTCTGGAAAGCACATTCGCCGGAAATAGCACATCTACAAGCTTGCAACGAGTTGCAGCTGTGAACTTGCAGATCAGCTTTTTTCGGGAAAAAAGAGCGGGTCAAGTATAGGGTCTTTAAGTGGTTAAAACCAGACCCTGTGACCTTGTTTCTGGTTCTCTGCAGTACTCAGCTGACTCGTTTGTCTTCTCATTTGCAGCTGGTGTATGAAGCCAACCCCAAGAAGAAAACAAAGAGCATATATAAGGTACCACTCGATGCATTCTTTATTGACAGTGGACGGTTCGCTGCTGTGGAATCCTTCGACTCGTCTGTATGGGGCTGCAACTAGGGATGCCCCGATCACGTTTTTTTGCTCTCGATCTAATATTTTTGCTCCCGATTCGACCCCGATCCTTCCTGATCCGATCTTTCGGCAATGCATTATGGAAAAAGAAAAGAAAAATGCTTTTATGTTGTCCTTTAAGGTTGTTTTTTTTATTTAAATAACAGTATCCATTCTATCCAAGCTTCTTTTTTCACTTAGTGCAGCATTGTATCAAAAGAAAATAAAGCTCATCAGCTTATATATTTTTTAAATATATAAAGACAAGGTGTTTCTCGATCTTTTTCTCCCGATTCCGATCTTTTGAAATCGGCCCCGATCTCCCCCGATCCCGATCTCCCGATCCCGATCTGGGCATCCCTAGTTGCAACCATTGATTATTATTTTCGTAGCGACTATTCTATTGATTACTTTCTCAATATATCTTGTTCTCCACCAGGCCAAGAACAGCCGCCCCCTGCGGACCTGTCAGATCTACACGCAGGACGACAACGCCACTCACATCCAGCTGTACAACAGCCGCTTCGAACTCATGAAGATCATCGCCAGCAAGAGGAGTCCGCCCATCAAACCCCTGTGAGTGGCTGTCATTGGTCAGACAGTGCTTTTTGTGCTTGCCTCTCGACCAGACCATCTCTATCTGCTTCAGCAATGAAAGCGCCACCTCATTAGAAAATTAAACCCATTTTAGAACGGGTACACATTATTGTGTATCATTATTTTATGCTTTAACTATTGAAAAATAGCAGATTTACAAGCTCACAGCACGCTGCGAGCTTGTAGATCTGCTATTTTTGAAAAATCGTGAAAATTTGAATTTTGACCCGATTCTATAAGTGTCTTTGGAATCCTTCTAAGGTTTTTTGAAAAACCTATGTTTCTATGTCAGCAATCTGGCCAGCCATCGTCAAAGAAAGGGTCCTTTTCACTTAACTGGATCTCAGTTAGTCTGTTCTTGAGAGACTGCTATGTCAGTGGTTCTCAAACCTTTTCATGTGAAGGACCCCCAAACTGATATGTATTTGGCCACGGACCCCCATCTCAAAATATTTAGTTACAGGGACCACCCAGAAGCACAATTTTAGTTACAAACGTTCGCTTTAAAAAATACATATATTCAAAGATTTGCACACATTTTCACAACTTTTTCAAAAATAGCAGATCTACAAGCTCACAGCGTGGCACTCGCGCTGTGAGCTTGTATATCTGCTATTTTTCAATAGTTAAAGCATTCAATAATTCTAGGCCTAAATGGGTTAAGCTGGTGTTAAATATAAATATAAACGTTCGGGTTTTCAAGAGGTTTTGAGTGGAACGTTGTCCACGGAGTGATGTCATCTGTGTGGACACAGAGCCTTTGTTTTGCAAAGCTCAGTGTAAAATCTGAGCGCCTTAATCAAAGCCTAAGCCAGGGATGAATTTGGACGGTTATAGTTTCCAAGCAATTAAATCGTTTTGTATGTGTTTAGGAAAGTAAACGGCATTACAAATTAAAACAAAGCAGTCAACAGCCAAATATATAATGAACTACAGGTTGTGGTGAAAACCCTGGGAGAGAAAACGCCAAAGGTTGGGATAAAACAAAGAGTCCTGATTTATTTTAAAGGTCTATGCAGTCAACCTTTCCATTGTATTGTCTTCATTGGCTCAGATGGGAGGATGGCTGAATTGTAGACGGTATATAGAGGTAGGGGTGGGCAATATGGTGATAAATATCGTTTTCAGAGGTATCGTATATATCGTGATACAATTGAGGAAAAAATACAATTGTAAAAAATCCTGTTCAATCGTTAATACAGAGATTCATTGCAGAATTCAATTTAAGCCTGCATTTTGGTCTAAATCAGTAGTTCTCAAACTTTAAAATGTCATGGTCTCCGCTTAACTCTGACAGCATACAAATGACCCTTACGGGTCCATTTGGTTTCATTTGTATAGTCAGAGTTACATACTTGTAAAATTCAATTTAGACCCCCAAAGGAACCCATAGAGTCTAGTTTTTACTACTAGTAGCTTGAAAAAACCCATAAAAACCAACGTAAAAAAACCCAATTGTGATAAAATTGTGTATCGTGATACAGCTTGGGAAAATATTGTGATATTGTATTTTTCCATATCGCCCACCCTTATATAGAGGTTATGTTGGAGATGAGGATTTTATGTTGATCTAATCTTGGACACGGGTGATCAAACACCTACTGTACGCCATGATGAAAATCTTCCCTCTGTTAAACGTTAATGTAATAATAACTGCATTTCTTCTCTGTCTTTCACAGCTTGGGAATGAACCCCTTCCAGAAGAATCCGAAACACGCTTCTGTTCTCGCTGAAAGGTAAAACAATGCGAGTGACCCCTGAACCTCTCCCATCTATTACTGTCCACTAAACAGAGCTGTACTCTGAAATTCCCCTGCTTTTGTTTGTATCTCACAGCGGGATCAGCTATGATAAGCCCCTCCCACCCATTCAGGTGGCATCTCAACGTGCTGAGAGGATCGCCAAGGAGAAGAAGGTAGTAGGCCTCTTTAAAGTGTTAATAACCCAGCAAACTAATGTTGTCATTCCAGCATGGAGTGTGCAAGGGAAGTTAATGTAATACTTAACCTTTAACACATGGGAAGCCAAGGTTTCTAACATTTCTAGCTGTTGCTGCTGCCGCCGTTCACTCACGCTTTATTTTGAAGAGCCTCGGAAGCTTCGTGCGTGTGCACGTGAGTGTCCACTGACGATTGAGGAAGAAAATCCATTTGTTTACAAACGCTGGCGAAACTAAAATCCAAACCGCGGCCGACCATCGCGGTAAAGTGTCGCCGTGAAAACAATCAGATCTCTGCTTCCCTGGCGTTCTTTTCACCTCATTCATAGATAAAGCCCTTTTTATGTTTCAGCCTAGAATGGAAATCAATGTAGCCAGGTCGTGCCATTTTCTCTCTCTCTCTCTGAGCTACGGGGTGACGTATAGACTAGGGTCATTCACAGAGCACGCAGCATGCACGTAGAGCTGTACAGTTAACCCCTTGTTGTCTCGTTCAGGAACGAGACAACTCCTTTTGGCAGGGTGACCCCTAGTGGCCTTAAATCGTTACTGAACGAGTTTGGCCCCTGGTGTTAATCATCTGGGGACCCCCCCAAAATAACGGGGGGGGTCGTGTGTGATGTGAAGACATCATCAAACGATAAAGTCGACTTCTTCAACTCAACTTTTTACTGAGTCGAGTCGACGACTTGCAAAAATCACAAGTCGTTAATGCCCTAATGTGTACCACCCTTGTGTTCTCAGGCCATGGCGGAGCAGCAGAGGGCTCAGCTGTTGGCCCAGCAACAGGCTGGAGCCGTACCGGGCCAGGCCGTCCCGGGCCAGGCCGTACCGGGCCAGGCCCAGGCCGTACCGGGCCAGGCCCAGGCTCCCGCCGCAGGCCAGCCTCAAGCCACAGGAGTCCCTCAGGCTGCGGCCGTCGCTGGAGCCGCCGCCGTGCCCAACGCAGCTGTCCTGGTGAGAGCCAATAACTGCCTTTGTGATCTGCCTTTTGGTGAATTAATTTGACTGAAGCACGTTAAGAGCAGGGGTTCTCAGCCTTTCGTAAACTCAAGGCCCACACATACATGATTAAATGCAATACTTGTATATCGTCGTTGTCGGGTGGAAACCGTGTATGTCCAAAAGCGTTAGTTTTGTATCATTTAAAAAATTAACTAAATTTGTGAAAACAGCTGATCTACAAGCACACAACGCCTCGCGGTGCGAGGCGTTGTGTGCTTGTAGATCTGCTGTTTTCACTACTTTTTGTGACGGCCTTGTCTGATGAAGCGGGGCTTTACTTCGCGGAAAAAACATACAAATTTGAAACTTGGAGATACAAGGTTTCTGCCCGACAGTGACGATTTGAAGTAAGTAAAGGGGCATTAGGACCCGCAAACATTTGCCATGTCGCTAACTGCAAAGATTGAATTAAATATTCTGCCTAAATGACTAGTCTAAATTAAGAAAACATATTGAAGTTCTGTTGCTCTATAAGGCAAAACCTTCAAGGACAAAGTTATTTTTTAATTTATTATACATTTGATTTATTTAGTTATGATTTATTAGTTTAAACTATTTGGTGCAGTACCTCCGCGACCCACTGTGAGGAGCTCTGCGGCCAGTTGAGAATGGCTGAATAGAGTAGGCTACCACAAATGCATGCATTTTAGTATGTTTGGCCCCATATCCTGGAGGTTTTACTGCTTTGCTCTGTGCATTGATGTGTTGAGGTCCTCCAGAGAAAATCAGACAGTTGTGCATGCATGAGTCTATAATAGTGAGATCTAAACAAATGCCGTTCATTTGATTTATTTAAAAATAATGGCTTACTTCTGTGCGTTTTTAAGGCTGGAGCCATAAAAAATGCTGCTGTGGGCACAACCATCCAGGCTGGTAGGTATTTTAACTTGGCACACGTGGTTTAAATTATGAAACGCTTTTGCTCTTCCACACATTATTGTGTATCATTATTTTATGCTTTAAATATTGAAAGATAGCAGATATACAAGCTCACAGCGCGGCACTCTGTAGATCTGCTATTTTAAAAAAATATGTGAAATTTAGAATCTTGACCCGATTCTATTGGTGTCTTTTGAATCCTTCTAAGGTTATTTGAAAAACCTATGTTTCTATGTCAGCAATCTGGCCAACCATCATCAAAGAAAAGGTCCTTTTAACTTAACTGGAGCTCAGTTAGTCTGTTCTTGAGAGACTGCTGTGTCAGTGGTGCTCAAACCTTTTCATGTGAAGGACCCCCAAACTGATATTTATTTGGCCACGAACCCGCATCTCAAAATATCTAGTTCCAGGGACCACCCAGAAGCAAAATTCTAGTTACAAACGTTCGGTTTAAAAATACATATTCAAATATTTGCACACATCTTCACAACTTTTTTTCAAAAATAGCAGATCTACAAGCTCGCAGCGCGGCACTCGGTGCCGCGCTGTGAGCTTGTATATCTGCTATTTTTCACCGGTTCAAAGCATTCAATAATTCTAGGCCTAAATTGGTTTTAATTCTCTGCTCTCTTGTGTCCCTTCCAGCCACTGTAGGAGGGAACGTGATTGTGAACACGGTAGCTGGAGTGGGTCCAAGCCCCTTCCAGGCCAACAAGCGCCTGGCATCTCCAGTCATACCAGGAACCCTGTCTGTGAGTCATGTTCATTTAATCACCCCTGTTCTGGCTTGACTCAGCCTCCCGGTGACAAAGAGGAATGTATGATGCGTGTGCTGTTGCGGCGAGATGGAATTAAAGTAGAATACACAGCCAACATACCCTCTAGGGCAGAGATGGGCAGCCTTTTGTGGGCACGCGATCTGCTTAGCCGTTTCCAAAGCTGGCGAGGTCCAACATTGCCAGACAGTTAAAAATGGCCATTGTTTTCACATCTTATTATAGACTGCTCATTACGACAACACAAACATAGATTAAGTAAATAATGTATTCATAAATAAAACCCTACAAAGACTAAAGCTATCTATCACTGATTCTTAACTCATTGAATGCCCTTTTCAAGATGGCCGCCAAGTACCAGGATGCCACGTTCCTAAATTTCTAGTGCACGGATCAATTTTTAGTGCACGTATCGTGCACGCCCATGCACCATATATGCACCATATGTGTAGTACTTTTTAACAGCTTTCAAACAAAAAAATCCGCTTGGAAATCCGTTCAGGCATTCATGAGATAGAAGCCTTCAAAGTCAGACAAAACAAACACTGCCACCTTCCTAAATTTCTAGTGCACGGATCAATTTTTAGTGCACGGATCGTGCACGCCCATGCCTAGATCATGCACCATATGTGTAGTACTTTTTAACAGCTTTCAAACAAAAAAATCCGCTTGGAAATCCGCTCAGGCATTCATGAGATACAAGCCTTCAAAGTCAGACAAAACAGCCATTTTTGACATTTTGAAAGATGTGTTTGTTATGGGGCTAAACATGCAATTTCGCAATTGCAATCATGCCTAATACATTTGAGGCATTTTTAGAAATTCTTTTATAAAAAAAATTTTTGAAAAAAAAAATAATAATTTTCAAAATGGCTTCCAACTCGGGAAACTCGGGCTGTGGCAGCCTGGGAGTACTGTAATAACTCGTGAAACTCGTGCCTTGGCAGTCAATGAGTTAATAGAATATGTGAAGTATGTGGACCATTAAAGCAGAATTACACTTTTGATGTAACTACAAAGAGTAGCTTCAATAGTTTGCTGGGTTGAGTAGATATTCATAATTTGAAGGTCTAGACCTGTGGATCCAGTCTGGATCTTCATCCCTAATTAAAATATTAATATCGACATCAAGTTTTTTTTTGTTTTTTTTTAACGCTGTCTGGTTTTTTGTCATGTTACATGTCGGCAGAATCTGCTTTATTTTTCAATGAGGGGACTATTTTGGAATACCAATTTCTAATCAGTGGAACAGCTGCTGAAGACATGTTCAATAGTATATTAGCCTGGTACTGTGCTCTAATTAGTCCCTGATTAGACAAGCCTGTCCAATTAACATACCGGGTTAGGATGGGAAATCAGCAATATGAATGTTTGGAATGGGTTAGGAATCACTGCTGTAGGCCAGGGTTCCCCAATAGGCGGCCCGCGGGCCATTTGCAGCCCGCGGGGGGCTACTGTCTGGCCCCCACCAACCTCAGTAATAATGGTGGTATAAGAGCAGCAACAACACTAGTATATCGTCGCTGTCGGGTGGAAACCTTGTATGTCCAAAACCATTCGTTTTGTATTTATCATCTAAAAAATGTACTAAACTAAAAACTAGTGAAAACAGCAGATCTACAAGCACACAACGCCTCGCATCGCGAGGCGTTGTGTGCTTGTAGATCTGCTGTTTTCACTAGTTTTGTGCGACGATCTTGTATGATGAAGCAGGGCTTTGCTTTACCAAAAAACGTACACATTTGAAACTTGCTTGAGATGCGAGGTTTCTGCCCAACAGTGACGATATCTGAACTGTTGCTAGAGTAGCGGAAATGCCAACGTCGCCCCCTGTAATGTTGTGGCCCTCGGCTTGGTACCCTAGACATAATTCGGCCCTTGGGGAAAGCTAATTGGGGAACCCTGCTGTAGGCTGAACGACTGTCCGAAGCCCCGTTTTAATTCTTGTCCTGCTGTTGTCCCTCCAGCCTGCGGGTGCTGCAGGAGCACAGGTGGCCCACGTGCAGCAGAGGGCCATTCCCGCCGCCGCCGCGCCTGCCGAGGTGGTTGCCATAGCGACGGGCCAGGGAGTCCGAGCCGTCGCCCCGGTGACCGCTTCCGCGGTGGTCTCCACCACGCTGAGCCCCGTGCAGTCGCAGACTCGCTCACTGGTCACTCAGGTCACGTCAGGTAAAGGAGCAAAAACCTGGACTCCTCCTTCAGAGAGCTGAATAGTAATAATGTTGCGTTTGTAATTTGTGTAGCACTTTTCGTGTAGCAAACAAATCTGTGGCTCTCCAAAGATGAGGTAAAGTCGGTAAAAACGCTGGCAGCAGTAGCGTTGTTAACCCATTTAGAACGGGTACACATTATTGTGTATCATTATTTTATGCTTTAACTATTGAAAAATAGCAGATATACAAGCTCACAGCGCGGCACCGAGTGCCGCGCTGCGAGCTTGTAGATCTGCTATTGTTGAAAGATTGTGAAAATTTGAAGTGTCTTTTGAATCCTTCTTAGGTTTTTTGAAAAACCTATGTTTCTATGTCAACAATCTGGCCAGCCATCGTCAAAGAAAAGGTCCTTTTCACTTAACTGGAGCTCAGTTAGTCTGTTCTTGAGAGACTACTATGTCAGTGGTTCTCAAACCTTTTCATGTGAAGGACCTCCAAACTGATATCTATTTGGCCACGGACTAGGGCTGCACGGTTAATCGTTTTCAAACCGAAATCGCGAGGTGAAATCTCGCGATTAGCGAATCGCAATGTCCGCGGTTTTGGCGATTTTCAGCGAAGTTGACTTCCCAAGCATTATGCAGACGATTTAATTTTAGAAATTCGTTCATAATTGACTAAGCAATGATCAAATCAAACTGTGGTGACTTTCTTTGCTTCTTAAATACCCGCGCATCGCCGCACCGAGGATTAGCATTACGGGTTGCTCCAATCTCCTCAGAGGAGAGGAGCCAAGCCAAGGCTTGACACTGTCTGTCTGTCTAACAGCACGTAAACGTGTATGATCCCTTCCAACGGAGTACTCCATGGCTACAGGTAGTGAATGTTCTGGTAATCATTATAAATATAACATCCTTAAATCCTTTTGCATAGATTAAATGCTCCCGTTTGTTGTAAGCTGAAAGTGAAAGTAATTTCTGTGCAGTGTGCAACGGTGGCTGCCCCTCCTTAAACTTATGGTGTGTGTCTTATGGTGCATTTTTTTGCCTTGATGAAACTTAAGCAAGGCAGCGATATACGGTACTTTCTTCCTTGACAATAATGAAAGGCAGACAATACCATTACTGAGATTTTTCTGAATATAACAACGTTTTATATTGCTAAAGCAAAATAAAAGGGAATCTTTTGGAAATATAACTGAACTGAATCAAACCATTTACATGATTGCCAATTAGCCTAGTTAGTAATAATCAATTTATTTTTTTAATATATTACACAATAAATATTCAACGGAAGCTTGACTTAAGGTAGTGAAGTGATTTTCCTTTGGTTAAAATAATTTATTATATCATCCTTTTAACAAAAAAAAACTATCACTTATCCTACCTTGAAATAAATATATAAGTACAGGGGTTAAGGTTCTCCGTCCTGAGGAGTCCCTAGGGGCCATTTATGAGATCAAGGCAGATTTGCTAAAAAAATAAAACAAAAAATGGGAGTGGGGGGGGGGGGGGGGTGTAGCCATGGCCGTGATGTTAATAACATGACCGAAATCGTCAAAATGCAGCATAATACTTGCTAGTCAAGTCAAAATAAATTTCCGTCTTAGGATTTTTTTTTTTTTTTGCTTTTTGCTTTAGCCCCTGTAAATATCGCGAATAAAATCGCAATCGCAATATTAGTCAGAAAAATCGCAATTAGATTTTTTCCCAAAATCGTGCAGCCCTACCACGGACCCGCATCTCAAAATATTTAGCCCCAGGGACCACCCAGAAGCAAAATTTGAGTTACAAACGTTCGCTTTAAAAAATACATATATTCAAAGACTTTTACAAAAATGGCAGATCTACAAGCTCGCGGCGCGGCACTCGGTGCCGCGCCGCGAGCTTATAGATCTGCTATTTTTCAATTGCTGAAGCGTTCAATAATTCCAGGCCTAATAATGAACTAGAAATACTGTTCCTACGAAACAGTGTGGTCTCGCTGCCCCCCCGTGGGCTAAAGGCCCTGCCTTTGTACCCTCGGACAGTTCTTTGAGGAGAATAACCTGAGTATATAAAGATTCTATATAAGATCAGTGGCCTGGGAGAACACACGCTTTCAGCGTAGTGATGGTGATCAAGAACGCTGCTCCCTCATTGGGCTAAAGGCCCTGCCTTTGTACTGTCAGTCTTTTTATTTTTATTTTATTTTTGTTGAGGAGAATAAACTTCTTCTTTCGCTTGACCCATATTTATATCAGGTCGCACTTGTTGGTGATGATGTTACCAGGGCATTAACGACTTGTAATTTTTGCAAGTCGACTCGACTCAGTAAAAAGTTGAGTTGAAGTCGACTTTATCGTTTGATGACGTCCTCACATCACACACGACCCCCTAATTATTTTGGGGGGTCCCCAGATGATTAACTTAATGTGAAACATTGTTTTCTCACTCAACTGTAAACAAACCAACAAAGTTTAAGTATATAGATTATAGAGGGTATCTGCACATCTCTAAATTGACAATTTAAGGACTTTTTAATACCTCTAAAATGACAAATTAAACCAAAATTGGTTGTCCAAATTGTCAAATATATAGTCAGAAATTGTGAAAATAGCCGATCTACAGTACATGCTCACAACGCCTCGCATCGCGAGGCGTTGTGAGCATGTAGATCTGCTATTTTCACAATAGAAAGTATTATTATTATTCTTTTTCAACTTCGACTTTCGACTTTTGTAATGACGTCGACTTTTTCGTTAATGCCCTATGTGATGCCTCTGGCTTCAGTTTTGTTTAAGAACTGTTATTTTGCAAGCATTTATTGTATTCTTATTTACTTACTATGTGTCTGTAATAGCAACTCCTGTAACTCCCTCTTGTGTTTGTTTTTGGTACTGTGGATTATGCAACCCGTCAAAAGCTTTAATCACAGTAGTAAGTAGCAGGTGTGATGTTTTTCTCAGTAACTTGAGTCACACTGCTGTAGCCACACAGTTTTGTTTCTCCTGCCAATACGCTGTTTTCTGTTTTAAGGGCCTTGGAAACTTTTGTCTTTTTACGGTTTTGGATCTACAATTTGTCAAGTAAAGGTCAAGAAAAGTTACGCCTTGCCTCTTTTTTTTGGAAACGTGGATTCTTCGTTCGCTATCTGTCTAGTAGGCCTACTGTACAGGATACAAGGGCAGAATAGTAAAAAGACATTCTTCACAGCGGGTACTAATAACAGGATTGCAGCAATGGCGCATATGGTTCTAAGATCATCAGAGAGATCATCAGAGAAACATCTCATGGAGGAAGAGGAATCTACTCCATCTTCAAAGCCTACTGTCACAAGTAGCAGCAACAAACATTTCATTGAGATAGAGGAATCTACTCCAGCACCAAAGTCTACTGGCCAAAGTAGCAGCAAGCAAGGCAACAGTGAACTGAAATCACCAGCAAGAGAAGAGGTGAGTTCACAGAAATCAAAAGCAAAAACTACTACTACAAAATCTGGGGCTTCTAAACGGTCCAACGTGAGCTCTGCAGCAATGAAGGCAAAAGCCAAAGCTAAAGCAGCAGTGGCTCAAATCGCTTTTGCTGCCAAGGAAGCAGAGTTAATAAAGCAGCAAGCAGAAATATATGCAGATATGCAAAAGAAGCAAGCAGAAATGCAAAAGCAACACGCAGAAATGGAAAAGCAGGAAGCCTGTATCAAAGCAGATCTACTTGTTCTTGAGAGTGAGAAAGCTGCTGCAGCTGCAGTAGCAGAAGCTGAGGCCTATGATGAAGAAGAGGAGGATGATGAAGAAGCAGAAGAGGAGGAAGAAGAAGAGGAAGGAGACAGAGAGATTAGTAATTTTGCACCGCTTGTTAACACAGCCCAGCGCACCTTGGACTATGTTAAGGCACACTCCAAATCACAATGTTCAGAGGTGTTTTTTAAAGAGGAACAAGGTGAGCCATTCTCAATTGCCAAATTTGTACAACGTGTTAATGCTGATGTCCACGTATCTGCACCAGAGGATGTGCAGTACAAAGGCAAAAACACCCCTCTCATCCAAGCTACACCGTCTGTTAAGACAGAAGATGAGCAGTGTAAAGGCAAACACACCTCTCCCATCGAAAATAAGCCTGTCAAGAAGGAACTACACACCACTATGCCATCAAATAATCAGCAATCCCCCAAGCCATCTAGTTCTCACCATGACACTCCTGCTGTTGTGGACATCACAAAGATCATGATGCGACGTGAGATGGTGTGTTCTGGCCTTTCACGTTTTGATGACTGTCCCGAAAATTATTGGGCATGGAAAGCCTCTTTTACTGATGTTATGAGAGACCTAGATCTGTCACCTAGAGAGGAACTAGACTTGTTAATAAAGTGGCTTGGTGCACAGTCCTCAGAGCAAGCAAAAAGGATGAAGTCAGCACATGCCTTATACCCTTCAGCAGCTCTCGACATGGTCTGGCTAAGACTCGAGGAGTGCTACGGGTCTCCTGAGATAATTGAGAATGCTCTGCTTAAGAAAATAGAAGATTTTCCCAAGTTGACTAATAGACATCCGCAAAAATTGAGAGCGCTGGGTGATATTCTTCTAGAAATAGAGTGTGCAAAAGCAGAGGGATTTCTGCCAGGTCTCACATACCTAGATACACCCAGAGGTGTAAACCCCATAGTGGAAAAACTTCCGTATTACCTACAAGAAAAGTGGATAACAAAGGCATCTGGCTACAAAGATGTTCATGGGGTAACGTTTCCACCATTTACCTTTTTCTCCAGTTTCATTCGTCAAGAGGCAAGAGTAAAGAATGATCCCAGTTTCATGTTCTCTAGCTTCACAACCAAGCCTTCTGTGGCTGTACACAAGACTGACATCTCATCTGAAGCTGTAGATGAAGCTGAAGAGCCAGAAAGACTGTGTCCAATACACATGCTGCCGCACCCATTAAAAAAGTGCCGTGTATTCAGAGCCAAGCCGTTTGAAGAACGGAAGTCATATCTCAAAGATCACCAGATTTGTTTTAGATGTTGTGGATCAACTCAACACATGGCCAAGGATTGTATTGTGGTCACTAAATGCCATGAGTGCAACAGTGACAACCACCTGTCAGCTCTCCACCCAGGTCCTCCACCACAAAGACAAGAGTCTTCTCCAGCTGAGTTGGAGCATGGCGGGGAGCAGGTATAGGACGTTTGGTAGTTTGCTTTCAGAGTGAAGTGAAGAGACTTTTATGGTTTGTTTTGTGGTAATGTGACAATTTTGTAAAATGTCAGGCGGGGAGTGTGATGCCTCTGGCTTCAGTTTTGTTTAAGAACTGTTATTTTGCAAGCATTTATTGTATTCTTATTTACTTACTATGTGTCTGTAATAGCAACTCCTGTAACTCCCTCTTGTGTTTGTTTTTGGTACTGTGGATTATGCAACCCGTCAAAAGCTTTAATCACAGTAGTAAGTAGCAGGTGTGATGTTTTTCTCAGTAACTTGAGTCACACTGCTGTAGCCACACAGTTTTGTTTCTCCTGCCAATACGCTGTTTTCTGTTTTAAGGGCCTTGGAAACTTTTGTCTTTTTACGGTTTTGGATCTACAATTTGTCAAGTAAAGGTCAAGAAAAGTTACGCCTTGCCTCTTTTTTTTGGAAACGTGGATTCTTCGTTCGCTATCTGTCTAGTAGGCCTACAGTACAGGATACAAGGGCAGAATACCCTAGATGTTACCAAGAACACTGTTCCTCATTGGGCTAAAGGCCCTGCCTTTGTACTGTAATTTGTTTGAGGAGAATAAACTTGACCCATAAAGTTTTGGTATAACATACTGGTCGTCTTTCAGACAAGCCCACAATGAATACCCAGTGAATGTTTTAATAAAACATAAAATTCAAACCAATTCATACATTCAACAAGCAAATAGTAAACATTGCGTGCCCCCACAATTAACAACAGTAAAAACAACTAACAATTGTGTGGTCCAAGAGAAAGGGAATGGATTAAGAATGAATGTATATACCAAAAGCCCTTTCCTGTGTTCGAGACAAATAAACCAAGCAGCTTGATAAACAGCAACAATAGTATAACAAGCTGTTGAATCTATGGAGCTGTCTCTTGACTCTACCCACAGGGTTCCCACGGTCATGAAATTCCTGGAAATATTTTGAAATTAGAAAAAATATTTTTCCAGTACTGGAAAAATTTTGGAATTGATCAAGGGTCCTGGAAGGTCCTGGAAAAAAATAGCTATGCATTGTCTTTGGTCTGAAATTACATATTAAACATTGGCCAAATTGTCTCATATTAGAGGCAGAAATTGTGAAAATAGCCTCGCGTTGCGAGGCGTTGTGAGCATGTAGATCGGCTATTTTCACAATAGAACCGTGTTATACAAAATTCTGGAAGAGTTTGGGAAATTCATCTGTAAAAATGTGTGGGAACCCTGTATAACAACATGTTGAATCTATGGAGCTGTCTCTTGACTCTACCCAGCTACAGGCATGCAGCTGCCCCAGGGAAAGCCTCTGACCCAGGCCCACCTCCAGATGTTCCGGCAGCAGCAACTCCAGCAGCAGCAACAACAGCAGCAGCAGCAGGCTGGCTCACCACAGATCAAGGCTGTAGGCAAACCCCAGGTAAACGCCAGCATATCAAATGGAACAATGTCACCTTGTGAAATGTATTTAAAAGCTTGCCTTAACATTCGACTGGAAGCTTTTATAACAGTAAATAATTTAATATCCAATGTGAAGGGGGGGGGGGGAGGAATTATTTTAATCTCTGCCTTTTAAGCAGCTTACAGTCTAAGCATTTTATACTCACACGTTGTCCATTGGTGGCAAGATGTCTCCATGACGTGCTCTAAAATCTAGATGGTTTATTAACAACTCACTTAGTGCCAAACGACTTTCAGATCAACTATCTCACTATGGACTTCCCTGCCAAACGACTTTAATCGACTTTTACTTAGAAACAAAAACAAAAAAATATATATATTTTTTTTTTATTTAAAAAAAAAAAATTTTTTTTGGACCCCATTAAATCTAGTAAACATGATTTCAATCGTGATTTTGCATGTTCCACCCCCCATACAACCCCATCTTTCATACAGGGCAGCCATCTTTGCTTACATAACATGTAAAACATAATGGCTATTTTCTCAAGAATGCCTGAACGGATTTCCAATATGATTTTTTTGTTTGAAAGCTGTGAACAGCCTGCACAAACATGGTGCATGATCTGTGCATGGGCGTGCATGATCTGTGCACTATAAATTACATGGAGGTCTATGGAGATTTATGGCAGGGAGATCCCAAAGAAGGCATATTTAATTGGCAGTAAACGAGTTAAAGGATGCATAACAAAACCTGCAACGACCTTTACTTCCATTGAGAGGCAAAGTACAGTACGAGTACCTTTGCAAGAAGGCGGGATGAAATTGTGGGGTAAAATCGTAATTTTAACATGTTAAAACTGCCTTCTTCATATCTACCATAAGCAACATGAAGAAACGAGCACAAATGTAATTAGCCATTTCCATAACGACTCATTCTAAAACTCCTCACTTTGTCATCAAGGTGGTGCCGTCTCTTTGCTTACTTAAAATATGTACAGTAGGATACATTCTCTGTGAACCAACACGGTTTAATTTCCTGAGAGGACAGCAACTTCAGACACTCTGAGAGGGGGCAGTTGACACCGCAGCAGTTTATCCTTCCAAATGTGCATAAAAATCATTGTACAGGGTTTCTGAAATGACAAATTAAACATTGGCCATATTGTCAAATATTAGAGGCAGAAATTGTGAAAATAGCCGATCTACATGCTCACAACGCCTCGCGTTGATCGTCTATTTTCACAATAGAAACGTGTTATACAAAATTCCTCAACTCTTAGTGCTCGCCAGGGTCCCCAGTTAAAATATGATTATTTCGGGGGTCACAGCCTGAAAAAGGTTGAGAACCACTGGCATACACTACCCTGTCTTTGGGCATTGCGCATAGGAGTAAGTGACCTGTTATTGAGATGAATTATTGTTATATAGTCATGGAAATTGGGTTAAATATTCTGGAAAAGTTTTGGAAATGAATTGGTAAAAATGTGTAGGAACCCTGATTAGAGATGGACCGATTGCAAAATTCTTGGCCGATACCGATCCACCGGTTTTATGAAGGTCTGACCTGCCAAAACGATTTTTCCGATACCGATTTCTTTAGCTAAGAACTAGAAAATAGGGTTGCTCCAATACCCTTTTTTCAGGCCAAGTAGGCCTACAAGACATACTTCAATTTGAGTACCAATAAGCTAGATTGCTAGAAGAACACTAATGCCAAATCAATCACAATAGTACAATATCCAAAATCACAGACAATATCCAGTCTAATATGATCGTCTGGACTAGGCAGGAGGAAAGCAGGTGACACATGCTTTTTTTCCCTTCTTTTTGGAGACGACATTGACACAGGATTATGGATTACTCGATTTTTGATATTGGCCGATACCGATGTCCATCCCTAACCCTGATCATTGTACTTTCCAGGAGCTGCTCAAGATGCACAAACAGAAGCTGCAGCTTGCCCAGCAGCAGCAGCAGCAGCAGGTTGCTGCGGTCGTAGCAGCGGCACAGGGCCAACAGGCCGCGGGGGCGCCACAAGCTGCCCAGGTCCAACCCACACAGGCTGCCCAGGCCAACCCTCAGCTGGCCGCCGTGGCAGCCTCCAGGCCTGGAGCCGTGCTGACCGGTGCCACCGTGGCTAATCTGCAGGTCGCCAGACTGGTGAGTGTTGTTGCATTGCTGGGTTAGGGGCTGTCCACGATTTATGACATTTTACATGACGATTAACCCATTTAGGCCTAGGATTATTGACTGCTTTAACCGGTGAAAAATAGCAGATATACAAGCTTGTAGATCTGCTATTTTTGAAAAAAAGTCGTGAAAATGTGTGAAAATCTTTGAATATATGTATTTTCAAAGCGAACGTTTGTAACTCAAATCTGGGTGGTCCCTGGAACTAGATATTTTGAGATGGGGGTCCGTGGCCAAATACATATCATTTTGGGAGTCCTTCACATGAAAAGGTTTACATAGTAGTCTCTCAAGAACAGACTAACTGAGCTCCAGTTAAGTGAAAAGGACCTTTTCTTTGAAGATGGCCAGCCAGATTGCTGACATAGAAACATAGGTTTTTTCCAAAAATCTTAGAAGGATTCAAAAGACACTTATAGAATCGGGTCAAAATTCAAATTTTCACGATTTTTGAAAAATAGCAGATCTACAAGCTCGCAGCGCGGCACTCGGTGCCGCGCTGTGAGCTTGTATATCTGCTATTTTTCAATAGTTAAAGCATAAAATATTGCGTCATAATGGGTTAATTGGCACTGAAATAGTTGCGATTAACGATTTCATTGTGTTTTTGTCGTTGACAATTACATTTCTGTTTGGCTTTTAGGCTTTGAAGTTGCACATGGCAGATATAACACATAACCTAAATATACAAAGAAATTACTGACATATTTGACAACTTTCTACGTAAAAAAAAAATAACACTCCTAGTGGAAATAGCCGATCTACAAGCTCACAACGCGTTGCGTCGCGTTGTGAGCTTGTCGATCTGCGATTTCCACTATTTCTGATTTTTTTCCCGATTATGACAAAATAAGTGTGATTATGTCAAATAATTGCGATTAGACGATTATGTAATAATTGTGACAGGCCTATTGCTGGGGACAGGGGACATGTTCATGGCATGCAAATATGCTGGAATATACTATACTATATGAAGGATTTGTTTGTGTTTTATATTATTTACATGACTGCTACAAACAAACATCCTTTCATTTAAGAATGGATGTCCTCAATGAAGTGACAAGTAAGGCTGCACGATGTTTAGGAAAGCATGCGATATTTGATAACTTTGTCGAATACCTCGATAGCGATCTGACCTTCTTGGGCAGATATGGCTTGGTGTTGACATAACACGTCCTCAGACATTGTCGTTCATTGTCAAACAGCATGTGGTCTACGATTTGTTGGAAAACGTGGTCACAAAAGAGGAAGACGAAGATGAATGCTTTGAAAGAATATTGAAGTGTTATTTCTCATGTAAATGCAAAGCAGCTGTCCTTTAACCCATTTAGGCCTGGGCATATTGAATGCTATAACATTTGAAAAATAGCAGATATACAAGCTCACAGCGCGGCACCGAGTGCCGCGCTGCGAGCTTGTAGATCTGCTATTTTTGAAAAAAGTCGTGAAAATGTTTGCAAATCTTTGAATATATGTATTTTCAAAGCGAACTGTTCTAACTCAAATTTAGCTTCTGGGTGGTCCCCGGAACTAAATATTTTGAGATGCGGGTCCGTGGCCAAATAAATATCATTTTGGGGGTCCTTCACATGAAAAGGTTTGAGAACCACTGACATAGTAGTCTCTCAAGAACAGACTAACTGAGCTCCAGTTAAGTGAAAAGGACCTTTTTAAATGCAAAGCAGCTGTCCTTTAAATTGGACAATGTATTGTCACACTTGACAGCTACCTCTTTTTCTTCTTCCTTTTTTGTCTCAGCCAGGCCAGATGGCAGGATATACTGTATGTATATATTTCTTACTCATTCTTTCATTTAAATTACCTGTAAACCATCTTTATGTCTCTGTCACGTGTCAGTGCTTCAAGGCCTGCATAAATGATGTTGTTACCGTACGTCATTTATAGCCAGGTCTCTGTCAATGTCTTCTGTCACATATTCATCTGTTCAATCGCTGTCTGCAAAAAATATATATATATTTAATATTTAATGTAATTTAGCTTCAGGTTAAAGGAGCTATAGTCAACTTTTTCATTGTAGGGCCGACACTTTGTTTACATCCTAATCTATTGACTAGGATGTAAACAAAGTGTCGGTCTGACAATGGCCAAAATGATTATTTTATCATTATTTTACGCTTTTTGTGGTCATTTTTGAATAGAAACACATATATGAAGTTTATTTTTTTATAAAATATTTTCGAAATATTATTTTTATTTTAGCATCCGTTTTTCAAGAAAAAGTTGACTATAGCTCCTTTAAGTTTAGCAAACTAAAGACATTAATTAAAGAAATTAAAACATATCTAGCCTAACAAAAGGCAATGTAATGCCTCTGAACTCTAACTTTCAGTTACATTATTGCATATATGGCATATTAGGCCTGCTACCATTCAGGATGGATATATATATATATATATATATATATATATATATATATATATATATATATTTTTTTTTTTTTTTTTTTTTTTTAGGGCTGGAAAGTAGGCTACTTGATAACAGAAAACAAACAAATACCTATACTTATCTAGGTTTACAAATTAGTTCCACAGGAAACTTCTGTTCAGCTGTGAAGGAACTCAAAAAGGGCTTTCTATGCCATCAAGCGTTCAGTTCAAATCCAAATTCCATTCAGGACATGGCTCAAAATATTTAAATCGGTTATAGAATGCCATTGCACTGTATGGCATTGAGCTATGGGGCCCTTTAATACAAACGAATTAGGCAAAATGGGACAACAGTCCAGTAGAGCACCTGCATGCAGTGTTCTGCAAAACCAATCCAGGTACAAAGAAAAAGCCCAAACTCTGCGTGCAGGGCTGAACTAGGCCAATATATCCTTTACTTCTAAATATACAAAAAATATATCTATTAAATTCAGGGGCACTATTAAAAAGACTGATCCCACCTGTTACCATTATAAAGCCCTTGCCTACCAAGAGTTGAACATACAAAAGGAGCCCCCTCAGTCAACTGGTCATGAAACTAGCTGACCTCTCACCTTCTGACACCACAAACCACAGCCAGCCTCAGTGCAGCTACACTTTCATTCAGAAGATTAGACCTAACCAAATTATAACTAAAGAAGAATATACTTATGTATTGGAATGAACTTGAGGGAGCTGAAGAGACAGAAAATACACAAATATTAGGGAGAAGTTCTTTCCTAAAATTGAAATAAATTGCCCTGAATACTGTACATACTGTATTTACCATGTTTTACTTACCTTATCTCCTTTATCTATGTCATTCCATTGTTTTATATTATGTTGTTTGTCGTAATTGTAATTGTGCTTTGGCAACATTTGTGAAATGTCATGCCAATAAAGCTGAGAGAGATGATGCCTCGATGAAGGTACATTTTCAATCTTATCGTGCAGCCTTACTGGCAAGAATGATGCATTGAACAGCATTCTTGCCCTTATCGTTTGTATTTGATAGCTGCTGTTCATCACTAAAACTGGTTGCGTTTTACCTTTCCAGACCCGTGTGCCCACCCAGGGTCAGATTCAGGCGCAGGCAGCGCAGACGGCCCAGGTGACTCTGACCAAGCCTCCCGTGGTCTCTGTGCCAGCTGTGGTCTCATCTGCTGGTGTCACCACCCTGCCAGTCACTGTGGCAGGCATTAGTGTAGCCATAGGCCAGGCCCAGAAAACAGGTGAGTTAAAAAGGGCTTAATGCAGACCTGGGGCACTGTGCGGCCCGGGGGCCCTTGTAGGGTTAATGGTTACAAAATAAACACATCTTCTAATTTTACCTCATGCATGAACTAAAGCTGCATTAAAAAAAAAAATGTATGCATTTAGTTTTTTATTCACATACATATATGGACGCAATGTGTACATCAGCACGTGTGCGTGCTCATTGGGTGTTGTCTTAACTCATTGGTTGTTTACAGCCGAGGAAACCGAAGATTTTTCTATGTCTTTCACTGCTGGCTTCTCGTACCTGTTAACGCGGGCGCTAATCCAGTTCCCATCGTGCGCGATCGGACACTGCTATGCATCGTGTGTTCGCGTATTCCATCAGCTTCTCGAATCCCTTTAAATTTTGAAAATTGATCAATCCGTTCTGTTTACACAGAAAGCTAACGGGCCGGAATAGAGGACGGACCATCCGCTTCCGGTTTGCGGCCTCAATGTTAATCGGTCCGCTCCATAATGTGTCCGTGTAGAAACCGATCCCGGAGCATTAGTTCCGGCCTATTTTAGTTCGTCTTCGATAAAAAGATTTTTTTAAATTAAAGCTTATTAAATCTTGCTCGGGCATGGCGGAGAAGCCCTACAAAGGGGTATTTTTTTGCCAGCAGTTGTGTTTTAATAACAAGCAGGTGCTCAGATTGGTCACAAGTCAAGACGACTTACCTTACCCATAAAAATGGCTTAAGTCGATGCCGGATTTTCAACAAAAATTGGACTGCTAAGTATTTATTTACTGAAGTCGGAGGTAAAGCTGTGTGTTTAGTTTGCGGGGAGCACTGCCTTTTGGCCCGGCCCTCCACAATATTTTCTGTTGTTCATTTGGCCCAGTGACGTCAATACGTGCGCATCACGCGTCTCTGACGCATTCACGTTGCCTAGAGACGCATTCACGTCGTCCCTGTGGGGTCCCACGGACGCATTGCCTCCATTGGAATCCACGTTAAAATAATTTACCACGTCGCGAAAAAAAAAATATTTTAAAAAGTCCACAGACGCCACCATTGTTCATGGGTGAAGGCATGCTACTTAACCCTACGTTAACACAAATGAAATCCGCGTAGAAAGTCTTAAAACAGACGATAAAACTAACGACAGTCTGTGTTTTGAATCCACGACGCCATTTTGTGCGACACTGCTTGGTCACAGAATTCAATGGGTGCCTGAGTTTTAGCGTAGCACCGGGCCGCTCTCTGACCATAGTGGCACAGCGTATCAGGTGACCGAAAAGGGTTCCCCCACAGAACGTGTATGGCACGGCGCAGACACATGATGTCACTCTCGACACTGCAGCTCACTGCTCACACACAGCGACCCGCCTCCTCTCCCTCTGTCCTCTTCATTCAAAACAACTACTGGATACACGCGCTATTGTTTATAGATGTGGTGGACATTGGACAACGTGTCAGAAGCCACACAGGTCTTCATTGCGTCTTTACAACAATAGCGACGATTAACGTTGTGGTGAACATGGTCAAATAACCTTTATTGGCTCAACTACAACAAGGAGGAAGCAAGCTAGCCTAGCATGTATGCTATCTGAGACAGTATGTATGTAGCCTAGACTGCCTAACTGTTTTGATTGATTATAGTGTTTTCGTGGCGGCGCCGTCCATTTGGTGGCCTTGCCCTCCCGCGCACGTCCCTCTATGATCAACCGTTCAAAACAAAAGTAGCCGATCTACAAGCAATCCTAATCCACTGTTTTTGACCCAGTCCACTGCTTCTCTGTACAGCAGAGCAAACACAAGCACGGCATTTCCCCCATTCCATAGAAGCAGTAACAGTACAAACAGGAGACATCATGATCTCACTTAGAAGATCCATATATTATCGATGTATAGGCCTATAAAATAACAGGTGGCTGTTGATTATGAAGACTCGGTAAAAGCTTCTATCTACGCCCCCAAGTGGTCAACATCCGATATTACCGGTTAGGTATAAAAAAAATCAAACCATCACATGACTATTTGGAAGTATTAAAATTGTAAGATTTGGAATTGTGGTTCATTTCTTTCAGACACATTTCTACGTAACATGAACATAACCATATAATAACCAATTCAAGTTAAATGCTGCACTTTGTCAAAAATGACATGACGCGTTGAATTTTTGTGGGACCCATAAAATATCCCTGGGACTCATCCGAAAGACCTGTCTTGGGTCCCGGGACTCATTACATTAAAAACCTATTAACATCACTGTTGGCCCCATGGAAAAATATAATTGCCCACCCCTAGCCTAATGGCTTTTAGCCTTAGCAGCAGTGAAATCATTAGTATCACATTTACCCAAAGAAACAAAGCCTCCTCTTTGTTTCCTCTGTGTTGAAGTTGTGCTTTTAACCACTTAAAGCCTTGAGCCTAGAAGACTTGCTTTGCCCCGGAAGTAGAGACTCCAGGTTGAAATAGGTCAATGTGCTTATTACTGTGTCCTGTCCCTGCTCTCTGCCAGGTGGGCCGGTGTTGACCCCGCCCTTCCCCCAGATGCAGGTGCAGCAGGTCCAACAACTGCTGCAGATGAAAAAGCAGCAGCAGCAGCAGCAAGCAGCAGTCCAAGCAGCAGCTGCCGCCCAGCAGAAAGCAGGACAGGCGCAGCAAGGGCAGGCCTCTGTCCAGCAGAAGGTAAACTGACCTGTTAGTTCTCAAACTTTTTAACCCATTTAGGCCTAGAATTATTGAATGCTTTAACCGGTGAAAAATAGCTGATATACAAGCTCACAGCGCGGCACCGAGTGCCGCGCTGCGAGCTGGTAGATCTGCTATTTTTGAAGAAGTCGTGAAAATGTCGTGCAAATCTTTGAATATATGTATTTTCCAAGCGAACGTTTGTAACTCAAATCTTGCTTCTGGTTGGTCCCTGGAACTAAATATTTTGAGATGGGGGTCCGTGGCCAAATTCATATCAGTTTGGGGGTCCTTGACATGAAAAGGTTTGAGAACCACTGACATAGTAGTCTCTCAAGAACAGACTAACTGAGCTCCAGTGAAAAGGACCTTTTCTTTGACGATGGCTGGCCACATTGCTGACATAGAAACATAGGTTTTTCAAAAAAATCTTAGAAGGATTCAAAAGACACTTATATAGAATCGGGTAAAAATTCGAATTTTCACGATTTTTCAAAAATAGCAGATCTACAAGCTCGCAGCGCGGCACTCGGTGCCGTGCTGTGAGCTTGTATATCTGCTATTTTTCAATAGTTAAAGCATAAAATAATGATACACAATAATGTGTACCCGTTCTGAATGGGTAAGGGTTAATTTCAACTAAGGACTCCCAGCTTGGTATGTGTACATTTTACTATTCAATCACACCCACTATGCAACTAAATAGTCTCCCATGTACTGGTATTTCTTAAGCATCGGCCGAAATCGAAAACAACTCGTCTAAACAGTGTCTTTTATCTGGGTTTATTTACTGTTGCCAGTCACACAAACAACACACTCACACCAACTAAACACTGTAAACAGATAGTCAGGTTATTAACCTAGGAAACAAACAGAAATACACACAACGATTACTACCACGCAATACTAACTAAACATGGTAAATGTAAATATATAAATAGGGTTTGTTTGTCGCACAAAGTGCGCTCATAGTTCCCTCCGTTATCTTACCGTCAGTCGCTCGCGATGCTCAAGATGGAATGAGCTGTGAACACACTGCGTTGTTCACGTCTCTATCGCGCATGCGCAGCAGATTATATATAATTAAAACATAACGGGAAAACTCAAAATACCCCACTATAATGCACAGAAAAATATAGAAGCCCCCCAAATACTTCAAAGACGTTTTATAAATAGCAAACTACACGCCATCTAACCGAAATCTAAAAGTAGATATAAATAAAAACTTCACAGATACGGGAGCGTGTTACATAATGCGCTAATTAACCCGTCCACTAGGGGACACCGAACACACATGAATGCACATTATAGTCCAATGTGGACAGCACTAAACACACATGCATGCACATTTCTGCTATTGCAACAGAATGAATCTGTCACCTCCCACTTGGGTTTCTGGTTGTTAAACCAAAGAAAGCCACACAAAATTAGCTCAGTACAGTCTCAAATAAGAGTCATTAAAAAAGCTTCCAAAAAGGCACATCTTGGCAAAAAGAAAAACACGTCCTCTGCGATGTCGTAATCCTCCTTAGACTAAGAAGCCCTGCGGATGCGACCTACCCCGGCTGCCAACTGATCATAAGCCGATGTTCAAGCCCCAACGAACGAGGCTTACACACCGACCATGAAAAGTCACAACCGGAACCACTCGCATCAACAGAACCCGTCTTTACCGAAACACCACCAGCCTCTGCGGAGGCTGGCAGGGGAAGTCTTTTGTTCTTTTACTGCTCCTCTGCAGGTAGAAGGACTACCAGCCTTCTCACATCTCTGTGAAGGATGGTTGTGGGGCAACTGTCACTGTGCTGGTCACGCCTGGAGTGATTGACGGAGACTGGAAGGCTATGACACGCCCTCACCTTCACGTCCCGGACGACGCCTCTCCCATCAGGACACGCCTCCACTACCCGGCCCAACCGGAACCGGCCCCGGAGTGCGTTTTGGTCAGCCAACCAAACCAGGTCTCCCACAGCAACGTTCCTGGCTTGAGTGTGCCACTTTGGTCTTATGAAAAGTCCTGGTCCCGCCAGCTGGCTCCACCGCCTCCAGAATTTATCCACCTCAATTTGGATTGCTCTCAAACGGACGAAGGGGTAGGTGGTGGACTCGAACCCTTGGGGGTCCCCCCTGGGCCCTGCACGTCCCAGTAGAAGGGAGTTAGGGGTGATGACTTCAACAGTCTCATCCTGCAGCTGAGCCTTAGCTCCGATAGGCCTCTCGTTCGAAAGGTTGGCAGCTAGGTAGAGGAGGGTCTGAAACTCCAGTGCTGTAAGGTTACCTCCTTCCCCAACGCTGCTCAAAGCCTTCTTCACCACACGAACTGCCGCTTCCGCCGCACCATTCCGATGCGGAGAGTCTGGTGGGTGGAACACCCAAGTCCAATCTGTCCCAGACTCGGCAGCTTTCTTCTGCACCTTCTCCTTATCGATGTCAGCTAGAAACTTGTACAGTTCCTCCAAAGCTGGCTTAGCTCCAACAAAGTTCGTCCCCTGATCGGACCAGAGCTTCTGAGGATGGCCCCTCAGAGCGGTGAAACGCTGGAACGCCCTCAAGAAGCCATCAGTTGAGAGGTCCTCCACTATATCAGCATGCATCGCTCGTGATACCATGCAGCAGAAGACTACACCCCAAGCTTTTCTGCAGGTTCTCCTCTTCACCGCATCCCTGATGGTATACGGGCCGAAGAGGTCCAACGTAGTGTATTCAAACGGTGCAGCAGGCCTTGTGCGTTCAGGAGGGAGGTCGCTCATGACTTGATTGCACATTTTTGCCCTGCTCTTCCTGCAGTGCATACAGGAGTCGATCACACTGCGAGCAACCCTGGGGCCTTGTACTATCCACGCCTTTCTTCGCACTCGTAAGAGGGTCCCGGCCACTCCTTCATGATTGGCCCTGTGTGCTTCCTCAGTCAGAAGGGTGCTAATCCATTCCTTGTAAGGAATCAATGGCACACCAGACCTCTCTTCAGACATGGCTTGGACTCGCCCGTAGCATAGCAATAGACCAGAGTTTTCGTCCTTGTGAACAACGAGCCTGTTCAAAGTTGTGACAGGAAACACCACTCCCTTCTGGGCTGTTAGGCACAGTTCTTCAAACGCCAGCTGGCGCTCTGTCACCGATAATGCCTCCCACTTTGCCGATGTATGGGCTCTCTTCTTCCGGCGTAACCAGTACTTCAGTGCCCTCCTGACAAAGCCGATTACAGAGCACAGCTTGTTGAGTGAACTGTATCTCTTTGGGTCGATTTGGTCAACGAGCGCAGCCCCCCACAGTTTCATGGGGTCTTGGTTTTCTCCCGAGGGCAAATCTGTGACCTCGGAGAAGCTTTGAAGCACGTCACCGTCCTTTCCGACTTTTCCTGCTCTGTCTGGATTGACGGGAACCGGCATCTTCTTGGTCTGAGCCCTCGTGGTAACAGCAGTGAAGGCCTTCCTTTGAAGTTTGCCCACGGCGTCTCTGGCAGCAGCAGCCACATCAGAAGCGGACTTCATGGGCCATTCTTCAACAGGATCAGCCAGAAAGTCAGGGCCAGCCTGCCAAACGGAATTCTCCTTTAGCAATTCTGGGGAGCAGCAGCCCCTTGTGACCAGGTCAGCAATATTTAGCGGTCCAGGTATCCACCACCAATCGGTAACAGGACCAGCCCTCTGTATTTCACCGACCCGATTGGCGAAGAACGTCTGAAAGCCGTAGCTCTCCTTCTGGATAGCTCCTAGTACGGTCTGGCTGTCCACAAAATGGAACCACTTTTCCACTTCCAACCTCCCGTGCTTCAGCAGATAGCCTTTCAGGCGGGTGGCAAACACCGCTCCGCAGAGTTCAGCTTTGACTGAGTCTCCTTTCTGGTCCATGGGTGTCAGCTTTGCTTTGGACTCCACCAGCCGGCAGATCACACCCCCAGAAGTCTCCCATCGCAGGTACATCACGGCACCATAGGAGTCACAACTTCCATCCGAAAACGTAATCCCCCATGGCTTGCCCCTCCAGCCGGAGGGCGTGATGCTCCTGTGGAAAGTGGCACGGCTTAGCCGTGCATATTCCTTGAACAGTTCCACTGCCTTTCCACGGAGATCGTCCGACAGTGGCTCGTCCCAGGTGTCCTTGGTTAACTTGCCGGCTTCCTGGAAGGCACTCCTCACGAGTATCACTCCCTTCTGTTTCAACGGCGTTACTAGACCAAGTGGATCGTAGAGTCCTGCGACTTGACTAAGTAGCATGCGACGTGTCAATGGGTCAGGGGTTTTCTCCACGATTTCCTCTTCCGTCAGGTCCACTTCGGTCCTCATCTTTTTCTTCCTTCTGGAGAAATTAATGGACACCATGACGAAGAGCTTATCGTCTCCGACGAGGTAGCCAACTCCCAACGCTTTGTTGTCTTCCTCCTTGAGTTGGTTTGGCAGTACAAGTGTCACAGGCTTGGCTTCTGTCGCAGTGGCCCTCCCACTATGCCCAGACCGGATCCAGGGCTTGAGGTGGAAGGCACCAGTCTTCAGTATGGTTTCTACTCCCTCCAAGATCTCCTCAAGTCTGTGCGGGTCATTCTGTGATACCAGGCAATCATCGACATAGCAGTTCTCTTCGATGACTCTCCTCTCGTCCACAAGGTGAGCAAACTGCGGCAGACTAGCAGTCTCCCTCATAGCCACTTGCGCTATGCAGCCGGCCGGCTTGTCCCCCATATTCACACGAACCACTGCGTAGTCCTCTAACTCGTCTTGTGGCGAGTCTCTCCAGAGGAAACGGTGTACATGGACTTCTTGCTCTTCAAGCCATACAGAATTATACATTTTGCGTATGTCGCCAATAGCTGCATACTCTCCCTCTCGGAATCTAAGCAGTACAGCTCGAATGGGGTTGAGTACGTCGGGTCCCTTGAGCAGCATGCCATTCAGGCTCACACCCCTGTATTCCTGGCTGCTGTCCCAAACGATGCGTACAGGTGTAGTGACAGAGTGCGGGTTAGGCGCAGTTAAATGACTCACCCACCATACTGCCCCAGACCATTCTTCCATCATGGACTTCGTCAGTTTCACTGCTGCACCTCTGTCAATCATCTCGTGGATCTGCTTGGTGTAGGCCTCCTTCCACGCAGGTTCCTTCTCCAGGCGCCTCTCCGTTCTCAGGAACGTCGCTTCAACAGCTTTGCGGTTATTGGGGAGCGTCGCAGGATCCTCCTTCCATGGGTACTTTGCATCCCAGTGGGACTCCTCACTGTGTGCATCCTTCTCCCTGAAGGTCAAGCCCGCCTTGATGATCTCCAACTCCCGTTCGTCTGCTAGTGACATCTCCTTACCCCCCGGAGAACACCCTCCGCAGCGACAGCCCCCGCAGACAGGTTGACACGCTGCACCGATGCTGTCCCACTTCAGCCACTCGAAGACCTCTTTGTTGCTTGCAGCAGTCGTCCTGACGTCTACCTGGCCCCTCTGCACCAGGTCCTTTGTAAGGTGTTCTTCCACTTTACCGGCCACCGCCCTCATTGAGCGTGCGAAGTGGGTTAACGAATGTCGTGCTGTCACTTCTACATCCTCGAAGAGGTCGGGGTGTACGCCGCTCACTGTCTTGCCCAAAGGACCATCCCACAGCACAAGGTCTCCAACCCTCTGCAGTCTCTGGGGTGCCAAGCGACCTTCCCGAGTAGATATAAGAAGTTCAATCTTCTCGGGACGGGCCAATGTTCCTGGCATGACATCTGGGAAGAACTGCTCTAGCTGCTTGGAATCCACCAATCTATCCACTCTGGCAATGTTCTCAAGGCCATAGCAGATCATTTTGTGGAGCTTCAAAGTCCCGTGCGGGGTCCAAACCTTTATGGTTACAATGTACCTCTTTGTATCAACTCTCACTGCCATCTCCCCAACACCACTCACAACCAGAGTGATCGGTTCTCCGGTCAGTCCAAGTCTTTCAGCGGCCTGGTGTGTTATATAATTGGTGTCGGAGGCGAGATCGATTAAGGCACCTACGTAGTCCCCCCTTTTGGTTACAACCTCCACAAGCATCATAAGGACAGGATACTCTTTTAAGTCTCCTTCTTCCGTGAGACTGCTTGCTGCACAGGCTCTTGAGATCATGTTAGTGCATGCTTGCCTAACACCTTTTAATTGTTCAGGGGTCAGGTTTAACTCAGCAAAGATGCGCTCTTGGTCCTCTGTTGGGCCATGAGCTCCTCTCTTTCTCTCTGCTTTGGGTTCCTCTCTGTTAGCGTCCTTCACTGCGGGCCTAGAACATAGGAAGTAATGGTGATCTGCTGGAGCACACTCCTCCTTCCGGCAGAGAAATTTCAGATTACAAGCACCGTCGACCCCATGAGAACCCAGGCACTTGGTACATGCTTTCACTTTCTTCACCAAGGCTCTTTTTTCTGACACGGCAGCCTTCCTGAAAGCCTTACAGCGGAAAAGTCTCTTCCCATGTCCATCCTCCCCACACATGACGCAGGGTTCTTTCTGGGACTCTTTCACTTCACTCGCTG
Organism: Nannobrachium achirus; assembly: GCF_963921795.1. Taxonomy (NCBI): domain Eukaryota; kingdom Metazoa; phylum Chordata; class Actinopteri; order Myctophiformes; family Myctophidae; genus Nannobrachium; species Nannobrachium achirus. The sequence continues at coordinate 21,590,644 of NC_137832.1, read as the reverse complement.
TCGCTCTGGTGACTGACTGCTTTCCCGGTCTTTTGTCTCTTGTTTTCTCTCGGTGGCTTGGTTTCTCATATGCCTGGGTCCCAAGTTCAGGCCCTGCCAGCCTTTCAAGGACTTCCTCATGCTCCTTAAGGAACTCCAAAAGTCTGTCGAAATAATTTGCTTGGGTAACCCCACTCATGGAATCTCGCTCATAAAAGAGCCACCTCTCTCTGATTGATATAGGCAGCTTTTGCTCTATGGCAGCAACAGTCATTTTGTTCTTTATGACATCCACCATGTCGAGATCTTGCAGATCAAACAAAGCCCTCTCCACTGCCCGCACTAGCTCTATGGTCTGCCTAGGCTGGCCGCCCTTGACGGCCGGAAAGTCTTCAAGTTCTTTCACAATCAGACGAGCGGTCATTTCTTTGTTCCCATATCGATTCTCCAGGAGCCTGAACACCTCAGTTGAGGACCTGCAGTGATCTAGCCTGAGTTCTTTTCTCACCCTCTCTTCCACACTGTCCAGGAGGTTGAACAGTTTGCATACTTCTGATCCAGTGGGATCAGCCAGTATCTGGAGGTTCTCCCAGTTCTTACGCCAACTGCAGTAGGTTCTTCTGTCTCCGGTGAACTCCGGCAGTTTCATGGGTGCCAACTTAATTCTTGGCCTGCCCCCCAGGTAGCTGCTGTCCCCTCCGGTAGACACACCAGCACTACTGTGGTGTACACCACCAACGTGCGATGCACTAGAGTCTCTATGCGATGCTGTGCGAGCATCCGACTGTCGTGGCGTGCTAGCAGAGTTGGGTGATGGGTTGAACACCAGTACCCGATCCAACTGCCTTGGACCTGGGGACAACACTGGTGGTGGTGGCGTGACAGCTGCTGCTTGCCCGCCGCCTGGTTGAGTAGGGCTAGTAGTTGGAGGAGAACTGTCTTGATTGCTAGGTTGAGTAGAGTTATCGGCAGCGTCAGGTTGGTCAGGACTTCCGCCGTCGCTGTCGTCCCCATTCTCTTCCTTGTCGCTGTCTACACTTGCCCAATCCACCATTAGTCTCTCCTTCTTACTTCTTAGCTCCCGGATGCGCTTACACATGAAGTCTGCTTTGTCCCTCGGCACAAACCCACTCCACTCACGCGCAACTCCCTCTAGCGCATAGAGCTGTCCACGTAGAATGTCATCTTCCCTACTTCGTCGGCTTTCAGAAGCCTTTTTTGAAGTGAGTTTCTTTGTCTCATCCAACGCGCACTCAAACTCGTTTTCTAGTGTTGTTACTGTCTTATTCACGAAACGATCCCATAATGCCGCCTTGACGCGGTCCTCAGTGCTTATCAACCGCCGGCTACATTCGTCCCTCTTTTTGTAGACTCCTTCTACTGCTGAACTATCGCCAGCGTCATTTAAAGCAGCGACATAGTCTTCAGTGACATCAAGGACTTTATTAAACGCTCCCCTGAGATCCTTTAGTTCTCTAACAAGTGCTGTGTCTTCTGCATAAGGGAGTCTACTGTCTATTATATTTGCCGCTTTTGTAAACGCCGTTTGCACCGTAGCGCGCTTCTGCTTCCACTCTTCCAGATCCGTCATCCTACCTTTAGTGAGCTTTCCTCCTTCGTAGAATGTAGGGCAGCTGGTCGATTAGCAAATGGCAAGCAATGAGGCTTCACAGTAATAGCAAGTAGTGTCAGTTAGCCCCTTAGCTGGTTAGCACCTTTAGCAAAGTCTCAGTCTATTGTCCAGCTTAGCAATGGAACTTAGCTTAGCTTGTAGCCATTTAGTATTGATATGCAAATCACCCAGCCTTTGTTTAGCAAAGTAGCTCCCTCCTTCGGCTAGTTATCATTAGCATTCACATTCAATGTCTTCACAGTGGCAGTGTAGCTCCTTTGTGCAGCTAGTTAGCATTAGCATTCGGACAATGACAGTTCCTTCCTTTGGCTAGTTAGCAGTAGCTTTCAGAAAACGTCACACCTCCTTCCAGTGGCTAGTTAGCATTAGCATTCAGACAATGTCAACTCCTTCCTGTGGCTATTTAGCAGTTAGCATAGCAACATTAGCTTATTGTCTAGCATCAGCAGTTAGCAACTTTAGCTTCACTCCCACGAAGCAATGAGAGGCACAATCACTTTTCCCTTTTTCCACACAGTTTTATGTAACTGTGGTCTAAAGCAACACTTGCGTGAGATCCTCCATGTGGCAGTAGAGGCGATCGGCAACGTCCTTCTCGAGGTCCTCCACGCTGGGTGGGCAATGGCGGCCGTCACGTTGTCCGGTCCTACGACGCGTCGTCCTCGTACGGCGTCGTCGGTTAATAACTGTACATTTTACTATTCAATCACACCCACTATGCAACTAAATAGTCTCCCATGTACTGGTATTTCTTAAGCATCGGCCGAAATCGAAAACAACTCGTCTAAACAGTGTCTTTTATCTGGGTTTATTTACTGTTGCCAGTCACACAAACAACACACTCACACCAACTAAACACTGTAAACAGATAGTCAGGTTATTAACCTAGGAAACAAACAGAAATACACACAACGATTACTACCACGCAATACTAACTAAACATGGTAAATGTAAATATATAAATAGGGTTTGTTTGTCGCACAAAGTGCGCTCATAGTTCCCTCCGTTATCTTACCGTCAGTCGCTCGCGATGCTCAAGATGGAATGAGCTGTGAACCAGGGCCGGATCTCCCCATAGGCAAGGGGGGGCATTGCCCCCCTAAATGCCCTGTCTGCCCCACCAAACAAGATGGCATGAAAAAATAAAAATATATATATTTCGGTTTTTTTTTGTTTATTTTTTATTTTTTTTATATTATGCTACAGCTGTCGCACCACCAAAACCAACACCATTTCATTATATATACATTTTAAAAACTCCGATCGCCAATGCCATCTCTCTCCCTCTCTGCACCTCAAAAGAAGTAAAACAAATAATAATGTTCCAGCCAGGCCAGCAGCTCCGCCCCCGATATGCGTTGAATGCGTAGGAGGGAACAGCAGTCAGTCTCGTCTCGACCTTAATATTATAACTCTATGGTCTCGACAGACAAGTACACGCACCACTTCTGGTTGCCAACTAACTTCAGTTTTATCCAGCGCATTAAGGAACTAATCGAGAGAAGGAACAGTTTGTTTTTTAGTTGTGCTTGCAGCTTGTTTCACTTTAACTTCTGTTCTCTTTCTCTGGCTCTTTCGGTCAATATGCGTCGATTTCTGGTTTCTAAACCTCGCGACGCGAGTAGCACTGCTGCTACGGCTCCAGTCAGTCCAGAGGCAGGCTCCGAGCCGTCGTCGACTCGGGGTACAGCTGCTCCTCGACCCGACCCAAACCCTAACCCCCAATTGAGTTCCACAAGCACGGCAACAAGCTGAAAGCGTCGCCGTTCGCAACGCAGCAGCGGCCGCCGACAACAGCACACAGGGAGCAGGAGGTAGAGCTGCTGCTCCTCGACCCGACCCAAACCCTAACCCCCAATTGAGTTCCACAAGCACGGCAACACAAGCTGAGAGCTTCGCCGTACACGACGCAGCAGTGGCCGCTGCTAACAGCACTGGCTTAAGCACAACAGCACCATCACAGCCCGCTAATCTTGTGTTTCCAAAACGTCATTTTGGCAAGACAGCACGCGCATTCAGCCCGGGCTGGTACCGTGGAGGAAGACCATGGCTGGAATATTCAGTGAAGCTAGATGCGTGCTTTTGTTTTCCTTGTCGCAAATTTGGAGGAAATATAATGTCATTGTCTGTCTAGTGTCATGTCTGTCTGTCTGTCTGTCTGTCTGTCTGTCTATCTATCTAGTGTCATATCAGTGTATCAATCTATCCATCCAGTATCATATCTATCATCCATCTAGTGTCATCTCAGTGTCTCAATCTATCCAGTATCATATCTATCATCCATCTAGTCTCATATCAGTGTATCAATCTATATCTATCAGTTTATAGTATCATTTGCATTCATCTTTGTCAATCACATCAGTTTATATAGCTATCACACCAGTAACATGTCTGTCTTTTGTCATCACATTATTTATCATTTCTTTAACCTTTTGTTGTTTTTTTTGAGCGGTGGTCACAACGCTCCTATACGTGGCCGTGTGTGTGGGTCTGTCTGTCTCCGTCCGTGTCTGTATGTAGCCTAAACTTCGGCGCGTAACTAGTGCCGCACCATTTACGCCACTCGCGCAATATATACATCAAAATGTGCGGCTCGGCCGGGAATGGTGTGCTATTACCTTTCGTTCCGATCCGCCTTACCATGCCGACGTAATCGGCAAAAAACGACGCTTAATTGTCCCCATTGACTTATAATGGGACAATGCAAGAAATCACTTTCAAGTATTTTTCTCTCGTAAACCATTGGAGCTACAGTTTCAAACCTCGGAGAGGAGATTCATAATGATTTTAAGAATGAATCGAAAAATAATTACATCACTCGGCCTCATGGTGGCGCTATAACGGCCTACTTTACGTTTTGCCCCGTAACTCTTGAACCGTAGATCGGAAAATTAAAATTATTTTTTCCCTGGATTCCTTGGGTCAAGACGCATCTCCCCATATAGGCCACGCCCATTTGCGCCAGGATCCGCCATCTTGAATTTTCTCCAAAACACACTTTTTGCTCCTTTTCCTACATATTTTCTTCAAATGTCACAAAAATCGGTACACATGATCTATGAGGTGGGTAAACCACCGCTCAGTTCACACGGGTGTGATTTTCTTTTTTTTTTTTACTTTTTTGTGTATTTTATTTCTTAAGTTCTGTGACTTGTACTGTACACAGCATGGTGTGGTGTGTCATTGGTATAAGTGTGCCAAAATGCATAGGTTTTTATGCATTTCTGGCGTTATGACCCCCTAAAAAGGTTGCCCCCCTGGCATTTCCTCTCGCCCCACCTACTACTAGAGCTTACATCCGGCCCTGCTGTGAACACACTGCGTTGTTCACGTCTCTATCGCGCATGCGCAGCAGATTATATATAATTAAAACATAACGGGAAAACTCAAAATACCCCACTATAATGCACAGAAAAATATAGAAGCCCCCCAAATACTTCAAAGACGTTTTATAAATAGCAAACTACACGCCATCTAACCGAAATCTAAAAGTAGATATAAATAAAAACTTCACAGATACGGGAGCGTGTTACATAATGCGCTAATTAACCCGTCCACTAGGGGACACCGAACACACATGAATGCACATTATAGTCCAATGTGGACAGCACTAAACACACATGCATGCACATTTCTGCTATTGCAACAGAATGAATCTGTCAGTATGCATTAGGCCACAGACCCCTGTAACTCTCGAGTGTGTAAAAGGGACAAATAATAGTCGATTTGTTTCCATTTATACACTCAGAGTTACAGGTTACATTTTTTTTATCAGTGCACATTATCTGGCATTCCTTTAATCTCCTTTCTTTTTTCAATCGATCAACAACATACCTAACAGCTATATCCTGCTTAGTTAAAGGAGCTATAGTCAACTTTTTCTTGTAAAACGAACGCTAAAATAAAAATGTTTTGAAAATATTTTATAAAAAGGATTAAGCTTCATATACTGTATGTGTTTCTATTCAAAAATGACCTCAAAAAGCATAAAATAATGGTAGATGTTTATATCCATTATCAATCCATATAAAAGAATAGAAGAGGGATATAAACAAAGTCGGCCTGACACTGGCCAAAATGATTATTTTATCATTCGTTTACGCTTGTTGTGGTAATTTTTGAATAGAAACACATACTGTATATGAATAGCGTAGTTTTTTTTTTTTTCTAGAAAAAGTTGACTATAGCTCCTTTAAACCATGAATTTTGTGACCCGTTACAACACCTAACAAATGCTGAACTTCTCTGCAAACAGCTTGAAAACTGTCAGTTGAGTAAGTAGACTGTGTGCAGGGGCGTCACACCAAATTCTGGGCCCCGGGTACGAGGATTCACTGTGGGGCCCCTGTGCTTTAACTATTGAAAAATAGCAGACATACAAGCTCACAGCGCGGCACCGAGTGCCGCGCTGCGAGCTTGTATATCTGCTATTTTTGAAAAATCGTGAAAATGTGTGCAAGAAACCTATGTCAAGGACCCCTAAGATGATATGTATTTGGCCAAGGACCCCGATCTCAAAATATTTAGTTCCAGGGACCCCCAGAAGCAAAATTTGAGTTAGACATGTTCGCTTAAAAAATACATGTATTCAAAGATTTTCACACATTTTCGCAACTTTTCAAAAATAGCAGATCTACAAGCTCACAGCGCGGCACTCGGTGCCGCGCTGTGAGCTTGTATATCTGCTATTTTTCAATAGATAAAGTTACTAGGGCCCCTCCACCTTGGGCCCCAGTAATTCAGTCCCACTTTCCTACCCCTTGTGACGCCCCTGACTGTGTGAATGCCTGAACCCTGAATTGGTTTCACCCCCTTTAGATTGGCACCCAACAGGTGACAGTGCAGGCAGCCCAGCCTGCCCAGCAGCAGCAGCAGCAGAAGGTGACCTATGCCACCACCACCCAGCTGCAGCCTGGGATCAAGACCCAGTTCTTCACTACCTCCATCGCCCAGCCCCAGAAGCCCACCGGAGCTCAGCAGATCCAGGCACAGTCTCGTCCATTACCCCGGTGCCTCAAAATAAATACAGGGTTCCCACGGTCATGAAATTCCTGGAAATATTTTGAAATTAGAAAAAGGTTTTTCCAGTACTGGAAAAGTTTTGGAATTGATCAAGGGTCTTGGAAGGTCCTGGAAAAAATAGCTATGCATTGTCTTTGTTTTTCCTTTTTTTTGTTAATACTTTTGTTAATACTTTTTGTTAATGACAAATTAAACATTGGCCAAATTGTCAAATATTAGAGGCAGAAATTGTGAAAATAGCAGATCTACATGCTCAGAACGCCTCGCGCGCATGTAGATTGTCTATTTTCACAATAAAACCGTGTTATACAAAATTCCTCAACTCTTCAAATATGATTATTTCGGGGGGTCACAGTCTGAAAAGGTTAAGAACCACTGGCATACACTACCTGTCTTTGGGCATTGCACATAGGAGTAAGCGACTCGTTATTGAGCTGAATTATTGTTATATAGTCCTGGAAATCGGGTTAAATATTCTGGAAAAGTTTTGGAAATGAATTGGTAAAGATGAGTGGGAACCCTGTCCAATATTTAGAAATAAATAGCCAATCTTTGTGCTTATCAGTGAGTGTGTTGTTTACTCTCTTTATCAGGTGGCTAAGCTCCCACAGATAGTGCAGCAACAATCCACTGTGGCCAACCTACAGCAAATAGTCTCTTCTCCTCAGCAGGTAGTGTTACGCTATTTATGCTCACTCTTGAAACACTTTAATCTACTCTAGAATTGACTATTATTATTATTAATTGTCCAAAAACAAGCTAACAGTTTCTACATGTAAAAAGATGATCCCAAATGTAGGGATAAAACACGGTCCACAGTCTACTTTTCACATGCTTTTGTCTTTGTAGGTTTATGTATTATGTTATTGTTGTATTCTAGTTTAAGACTTCCATAGCATTATTTCTCCCACGGGCAATGTCCTTGGGAGTCACTTTACGTTGAGCTGTTTAACATGCGGTGAAATTAAAGCAAATTCAAATTGGTGGTAAGCGACCGTGTCTGTTTGGTGGAAACGCCCACCGTGTCTGTGTTTTGATCAGATCCAGGCTCAGCCTCAGACGGTGGCACTGACCCAGGCAGCCACGTCAGCCCCAGCCCAGGTCCAGATGATCTCCGCAGGCACGGCCGCTGCTCAGGTCGTCCAGCAGAAGATGATACAGCAACAAGTGGCGGCGGCGGCAGCAGCGGCGGCCTCGCCCCAGATCCAAACCCCGGCTCCCCACAGCCCGGCCCAGCAGACCGGTGCTGTGCCGCCCGCTGCCGCCGTAGAGTCCCCAGCACAGCAGCCCCCTCAGACTCAGCAGCCCACAAAGGGACAAGCTCGCCAGGGCGGCATGAGGGGCAAAGCCGCCCCTAAGCCCAGCGGGGGAAGCAGCTAGGAGCGCCGCGAAGACAGCCCAGCCAAATGATGTGAGCAGCGTAAAGGAGGCTCACCCTTTCCATCAACATTCTCAATTGAACTCTTAAATTGAGTGTCGGTTTCTTTGGAGTTAGTACAGATGTGGCTGTACTGGAAAGCTGTGCTTAAAATCAGCATTTTTGTCACTTCTGATATCTGTGTTTGTTTGAGGAAATAAGGAATGTCTCTTGACTTTTGTCAGTATCCCCTACCCTCCCCATATCTCAGAGATACTGCCCATTACATCATAAAAATCAGAAAGAGATACTTGTCATGCCTTTACACTGATTAATATAATGATGTTACTCCATAGATGTCCTTTTGCTTGGATCTATGGGTAATGCCTCGTTGGGGGATGAAGTGTCTATTAGAATAAGTGTATTCATACAGTACATAGTCCCTTTTATGATGTCTGTAATTCCCTTGTTTATAGAATTTGAATGGAAAATACTGCACGTTCCTTTAGTCATCATTTGTTTGTTTTTTTATTGTAACAAATACACTGTAAACATGTACTTTAGTATTTTGTGTTTTCTCATAAATGTCATTTTTTTAATTGATGTTAAAAAGAAAAGAAACCTTGTAAATAACAATGGAAAACATTTGTACTTGTAAAGTAGTTGTGTTTTCATTGGATTTTTTCAGCCTAATTGTAATAAAAGTGTTTTGTTTTTATACATTTCATTGTTTTCATTGATCTATTTGCTTAAATACCCGATATTTTATTTTGGACACTTAAAGGAGTAGTTCACCCCCAAAATGACTTTTTTCGGTTACTCAACCCATGGAGACTTGAGTTCAATAATATTTTTTTTGTTTTTGTCACATTCCTAAGCCAATACATTTACCCCCATTGATACCGGATCAAATGCATTTGGGTCTCCATCCGGAATCAATGGGCCTACAAAGAGTCTAGTCAAATTAATGCGACAAAAACTAAAGAATAATATTGAACTCAAGTCTCCATGGGGTGAGTAATCGATAGAAAAAGTCATTTTCCTTTTAAACTGACATTTTATATTTGGGCAATTCATCTGCAATGAGCAGGGTGTTTATTTGACTATTTCCTATGAGCCTTTAACCCATTCAGAACAGGTACACATTGTGTATAATTATTTTATGCTATGCTTTAACTATTGAAAAATAGCAGATATAGATCTGCTGTTTTTGAAAAATTGAGAAAATTCGAATTTTGACCCGATTCTATAAGTGTCTTTTGAATCCTAGGTTTTATATATCTATTTTTCACAGGCTAAAGCGTTCAATAATTCTAGGCCTATGACCCAACAAACCCACTGTCAATGTGTCAGCACTCCTGCAGTGTCTCGGATGAACAGAAAACAAGGAGATATATCCCGACACTTGACTGAATGTTATGAAATGGCCGTATAGTGAAGACCTTGCGCTCAGTATTTTGGTTTAACATTGCCATCGGTTTTGTGTCCGATGCGTCTTGCCTCAAGGTAGTCTGAGGACAAGCGTAGAGAGCCCTTCTCAGCACTCTGTGTGCATGCTTACTCCAGCTGGCTGCGTGCCCATGCTGCTGACACCGGCAAAACTGTCAGGGCTTTCAGACAAGGACAAAGGGAGCCCGAGCACAGTCCTGCAGGACTCCAGGCACTCGGCAGGGTAGAGCATCATCATCGTCTTGATCTTTTCCATTTACGCGAGGGTCTTCGACAGGGGGTCCAGGACCCCTAGCGGGTCCTCAGTGTTACTACAGGGGGGTCCTCCAAATGTCATGTCAATGTCTCCTTTTTTGTATTAACCACTTGAACCCTATAAAAAAAAATAGCAGATCTACAAGCTCCCATCGCCTGCGAGGCGTGAGCTTGTATATCGGCTATCTTCAGCAGAGGTTTAGTGTAGAGGGGGGAAAAAGTACAGAGTTAAAGGTCAACTGTATTAAGTATTGACGGTTCAAGTGGTTAAGTATCTGAAAAGACACATTGACTTGATTCCAAAATACACAGATGATTGTGCCGTCAAAAGATGAAATGAATTGAAACTATATGGAATCTATGAACAGGTTGTGGGGGTCTCTGCTTCATCTCTCAACTAAGGGTTCCTTGGCCTGAAAACGTTGAAGACCCCTGCATTAAAGAGTAGCCACCTAAACTGAAATCTTAAGAAAATAAGTCGATATGCACACTGCTTGGGAATATATGCTGTATGTTTAACAGTGGGTTTATCCCACAAGGGGGCGCTGTGGCCTCGGCAGCGGACATTTTCCATCCACTCCCAATCGACAAAACGAGAGTGACAAGGTAAAAGTGAAGTGGAGCTGAGGGCAGAGACTAATAGATGGACATACCGGTACATAGCTGGTTTCTCTAGAACTGCACTAGGATTATTGGTCTCCCCGTCCCAACAGCGTGTATTAAAACACACACTGCACTGCACTACACACTGCATGAAATAGGCTGGCCTATGTGGATGAACATAGGCCAAGTGTGATAAACGTTCAAGATTTGGCCATCTTAGTTTGGTTAAGTGTTAAAAGTAGGTTGCATTATTCACTAGGCCTACTGTGTTTTGTTAAAAAAATTATCATTTACTAAGAACCCAGAAATATACAATAATTTATCATTGTTCTCACATTATTATTTTACTTGGAAGTCACTGGAGGGCCGGTTCCTGTTCCTGTCATAATACGAATGTTAAACAAATAACATTTGATTGAAGACTTTATTAGAAGTTTGCAGAGAAAAAGGTACACATACAATACATGACAGTTCACTGGTAGGCTACACGGTCAACTAAAAGGATAAACACCACATGAAAGCTTTAGGGCCTGTTTCAATGGGGTATTTTTTCTAAACTCATACAGCATTAAAAGACAGACAGATAAAACACAGTGCTATGCAGAGAAAATCATCAAAAATCAACCGTATTATACAAAGTAAAAATAAATGGTATTTACATTAGGAAAGTCAGGGTGATGTAAGGTGGCATGGAATTAATTTCCTATTTTTTTTTTTTCTGAAAGTAATACTATTGAGTTTTAAGAAAAGGTTGAAATTGCATTTGTTCACACAAGAAGTGAGCTATATATATATATATCCCTCCATAATATTTAATTTGACATTGATTGTGTTGAATTTGTACTACTAGCCCTTACCCGTTCAAAGATATGAGCTCCGAAATGATGTGCAGTGTGGGTTATGGGATGTGCACTGTGCACACAGTATATGAGGGATGGAAAGTAACTTTAACTGGTGCTTGCATGCTAATATGTAGGAGCATCAATGTAAGAAAGACCCGTTCCATTTAACGGCTACAGAGATACTGTGTACCGATCTGCATGATTTTTGGACAACATCTGTAACAGGGCCAGAACCCCCCCCCCCCCCCCCCCCCCCCCCGTGTGTGTGTGTGTGTGGGGGGGTTTGTGTGTGATTGTGCTAATGGCCTGAACAACAGCGCCCCTCCCTTAACATGTGTGGTCACAAAAGGTACTGTAGGCTAAATATAGATATAGATACACCATAAAAATGCTAATCTTCAGCATACGATTTGTGAAAGTGACACAACATTTGTGAAAGGGGCTTCACAGTTTTGTCAGGTGTGTTCATATGCTGATGGTGATGCGATTTCAGATCAATTGCTCCAGCCACCGAGGAGAAACGCTGGGACACTCAGACACTCAGACATTCGCAAAATTATAGTATAGATGGAGCTATCGAATGTATTGGACAGGTTATGAGTTATGTTTTGTGTTGTGTTGTGTTGTATTGTTATGTTGTATGACTGATATGTATAGTACTTATGTGAATGATTTGATTTGAGTTTATTAATTCATGCTTGCAGTGGGGCCGGGGCCCCACTGAAAAACAGCTGAACTTTACAAAATACAACAACATGAAATATACTACAAAAAAGCAATCAATAGAGTTTAAAAAAATATTCCATGGCAGCAGTGAAGTAAAACACATGTATCAGTTCATGGTGACCATATTTGTTCTATAAAGTGTTATTGTACAGCCTAACTGCAGCGTACAGGTTATAGTTTTTTACCCTGTTTGTTTTGGCCTTGGGCCCTGGTTCGTCCAGCTCATTTTGATTTCTCAGAGTCCTGGCGGTGCAGCTTCCTCTTGTTGGCGGTAGCAGGTCATGTAGAGTGAAATACATTGTTGTTGTTGATGATATGGTTTAAGACCCCAGGAAGAGTAGCTGCTGTGACTGTAATTTAAGTTAAAAATCCAAATCGATTGCTTCAGAAGCAGAACCTAGCCTACATTCAACGCATGCTGAAGTCCCGATCAATACGCCCCTGCCCCCAGCTGCAGAGCATCCAGGTGGGCAGCCAGGTCATTTTCTTTTTCTTTTTTTGTGGGCAGCCAGGTCATCTGCTTCTCTCCTGCTGGTTGGTGAGGTGGACACAACATCCTGAGACTGGAGCACAGCAGTAAGCAATGCCTTGTAGAGTTGCCTGCTGGTCTCCTTCTGCAAAAGCAGCTCAGGGTCCTCCTCTCCCTTCCTCAGCCTCTGCACCAGGTAGTGGACCAGTGTTCCCTTGTACAACCTGGTCAATGGACATCACCATAAATGAAAACTTAGACACATCAGAGGCATCAGCAAAATGCTACAGAATAAAGCATCCGACTATCCCTGATTGAAATATTATTGCAACGTTCAGAGGAAATCCCACAATATCTTATATTTGTCAATATCCTACTACTACTACTACTACTGCTCCTTATTATTGGTTGCTTGTAACTTTAGCAAGCAAATAACTGAATCATATGTTACTGCTGCTCTCATTCTATTTACACCATAAAGGAAAGGAATGAATCAATCTGGGAGCCTCTCAAACTTCATTGACAAGGCTCATTGGTTGATATTAACAACAAAATCCTCAGTGTTCATTTAACTGTAACAATTAGTCCTGTAAGGATGTCTTACTCTTACCATGCAATGTGAGGCTCTTGTAGAGGAAAACATAGCAGTTGGTTGAGGTGAATGCTGTCTTCAAAGCAGACCTGCCATTGGTTGTAGGCATGAGTTACATTGAAGTCCTGTGGTGCACCCGATCCCTTTGGCTGTACAGGTATGTCCATCTGCAGCTCTCCTGTCACATCTACAACACACACACACACACACACACACACACACACACACACACACACACACAACCATTTTAATTGCCATTAAAGCGTACTGCTTGCAAAGGATCCAAAAGGTTTTGGAGATCAAAGATTCAACCATTTTTTATCCATTCCATGTTGAACTTACTGTAGCTGTTCTATGAAATAATCAAAGCAAGATAGGGGGCTCAACAAAAACAGAACATTTACATAATACTGATTAATGACATCGTTAACATTTGACATCATGGAAATTGTGTTACAGGTATATCATTATGGAGTAGTTATTGTAAGTGATTAACAGAAATGTAAGCCAGTGGCGTCAGTTCAGAAAAAGCTAAGGTATGGCAACATGACTGATTTTTTCCCTGTTTCTACGGTTTCTTGGGCTGGATATGGCAGCCTGGAACGGTTTTTCAAGTGCAGCTAAACTTGGCATGTTAGTAGCCTAAATGTGCCACAATACCTTGTTAAAGTTTTTGTAAAATGTAGTAGTTATTTTACTGTAATTTAACAGCATCCTATAATACAGATAGACAAAGAGACATTCATGGATTTATATTTAAAGGTAACTTTTATTGTCCCCCCTGCTTGGACCCAGGGTATGGCAGCTGCATACCCCTGCCATACCCAATTGACGCCCCTGATGTAAGCTACAGTTAGTTACTGTACATGTTTTTGTATTTATGCATGTTGTTCTCTTGTTGTCCTGAACAGTCCTACCTTGTTGTCTGTTGCTTTCTCCAGCCACCATCCCAAGCAGCAGAGCCTGAATGACCTTCTCATCAGGGCGAGGACTGCTGTGCTCCAACCAGTAGCAAGTGACAGCCACTGGCAGGTGCAGGTTGGGTGGCACTCCTTTCAAAGTGTTGAGGCTCACCCCAAGGGTCTCCAAAAAGACCTGTTCCCGAAGGGACCGCTTAGCCTGTTAATGCAGGAGTAAACAGCAAGGTTAGTAGGTCGTTTTTCATCACAACACATGTACTGGTGGGATTTAACGTGATATCTTACCTGATGCAGCACGTTTATTTTCATTTGTTTAGCAACTCCAAAGACACTTGGTTGGACCATGATCTTGGACAGCTGTGTTCCCTCTCTGTCCCATTCCTCCACTGTGGTTCCTGTCTCACTACCTAACAGCAGCCCGTACATCACCTCTCGGATAGGACGAGAAGTAATATTTGCGCTTGGCAGGTCGGCGAGGTCCACCTGGCAAGGCAGGCCCTTTCTTCTGATTAGCAGCACGTCCAGAATGTCAGAGGTCAAACGGCCCTGGGTCAAAGGAAGGCGGGTCCAGTCGGGGACTATGCCCACAGCCGTTGGTTCGAGATCCAGCGCTGAACCGTCCTTGAAGAACCTGGGAAGGCTGGTTGGAGGGAACTGGTAGTCCTTCATTCCCAGAGTCAAGGCCTCCTGGATGGTATCTTTTTGTTGTTTAGTCGAGCGACTCAGTAGCCTCAGCACTTCCTTCAAAGCATCATTGGGACTCTGGAAGTCCTTCACCTTCAGCCATTGCACTATCCCGTCAAAGCGCTCCCTCTCTGTGCTGTATTGATTCCAGTATATTCTCAGACCTATATTATACGGGTTGACATGGTCGTTGCCGGCCAGTGCAGCCATGAGAGGCAGGAGTTGGAGTTTAATCTTGAAGTTGTCGCAGAAGTCGGATGTCTGGTAGTATTTGCAGGGAATCCCGCTCTGTGACCCTTCTTCCCACTTGAAGTGCTTGGTAGGCAGAAACCCCCCGGGGAGGTCAGAGATATAGAAGTCACTGTCATTGCTCAATACCGGGCACTTCCACTCTCTAGCCAAGGAGGCGATTTGGCTGTCAGCCTCTCCATAGCACTGTGCGAATGGCACCTTTAGTTTGGTCAGTGTCTGTTTGAGCACCAACTTAGCCAGGGTTGGCAGGACGTTCCCCTCACCACCCATAGCTTTCTTGGTTGCTTTCTTGATCTTGTCTTCAGCTCGTTCCATCCGGGTGTCATGTTTTGTATCGCCGCAGTCTGATCCCCCATCCAGTATTACATAAGGTTCAATCCCACAGTCTCTCAGAGCCTTGAAAAACTTTGTAATCAGGTCATCAAATGCATCATACTCTCCACCATGGTTCTGTTCCAAGCCAGTGTTGAAATAGAGCAAATGATACAAGTTGCAGCCGTCGATAATAAGCTTGCTGTTTTCGAAGATCCGAGTATCTAATAATATCTGACTCTTCTTCTCGATAAAGGAAAATAAGCCCTGTACCCCCATGGTGAGTTCTGATTCTTGTGATACAAGGAAACGAGAGTGATGACTATTTATAGTAAGTTAAGTTTTCTTTTCCTTAAGTTTCGTTTTCCTTTCTGGTCATGAAATCTAGTTGCAACAGAGGCAATCTGGGTTCCCAGAAGCTTTTCATTTTCGACATAGGGGGCGTGGGGGGGTAGAACAGAGGTTGTGTCCAAGTATCCCTGACTTGTGTCACATCCTTTACAATTATAAACACTAGACCTTACCCGTTCAAAGATATGTGCTCCAAAATGTGCAGAGTGTGGGTTGTGGGGAAAGTTACTGGTGTGTGCGTGAGAATATGTGGGAGCATCATAATGTAAGGAGCAGCCCATGGAGGAGTGATTGCGACCGTAGGTCGCATTTACTATCAAAACCTCCACAAAGTGTAAGTAGTGTAAGTAGTGTAAGTAGTGTCAGTCCCTCTGTCTGTCACACCTCACACGTCACACTCTTGCCCTGCTCATATCTCCGCAACCGTTGCCCCGATCCATGCCAAATTTTGCACACACGTTCCTTGCCTGCCAAACTACAACCTCCAAGGACCCCCGGAGCTCCAAGGACCCCCAGGTCCCTGGGGGACCCCCAGATGTAAAAAATGACCAAATGTGCAAAAATGACCAAATGACCACGCCAACGGGGCTGCTCACGGGGAATTCCCGGGGACCACCGACTCCTGGTGCTCCAGAACGGATGCAAAAGTGGTGGCGCCCCCAGTGGAGGACCCCCTCCACTGCAGCTCACATAAAATGCCGTAACTCCTACAGATTTTGCCCTAAAATCACGAAAATCACTACACAGCATGTCTACACTCATGTCATCAACATGGATCAGGAAGATTTAGGAAAAACAAATTTTTGCCCTATTTGTGACGGTCGCTTATCTCCCGATTAGGGAGTCTTACTGGTTTATGATGGATACAAATAATTTAACAGCAGAATTAGGTGAATAGAAGAATGGGGATGTATGCGCGGCGCTTGCTCCACATAGTTACCCGTGTGTGTGTGTGTGTGTGTGTGTGTGTGTGTGTGTGTGTGTGTGTGTGTGTGTGTGTGTGTGTGTGTGTGTGTGTGTGTACGCGGGCTGTTTTGATACACACGTCCCAACACAACCAAGAGAAAAGAGAAAAGGCATAATGTACGACACATTTCAGGGACATGCGAGAATGTTAGAGAGGCAGGGGCTGACATTTCTAAAGGGGCCTCTTGGTGAAAATATCGAAAACAGCGGACCTCCAAGGTCGGCTATTTTCGATGCTTCACTTCTACACAGAGAGGGCAATTATTTTAACAAAAGATGCTGCATTCAAGT
Source organism: Nannobrachium achirus (assembly GCF_963921795.1). NCBI lineage: Eukaryota > Metazoa > Chordata > Actinopteri > Myctophiformes > Myctophidae > Nannobrachium > Nannobrachium achirus. Next base: position 21,573,941 of record NC_137832.1, on the reverse strand, counting down.
CCAGGAGAGTTTGGACAAGGCAATAAACCCTTTTGCAAATCCCGCCCCATTCTGCCCTGTTACTATGATGGGACATTAACCCTGGGCAGATTGTTTTTATAGTGGAAGTGGATGGGATTTTTTTTTCCCTTCATAGCCTCATTACAGCTATATAAAGTACCAAAGGAAAAACACCTAGGTGATATTAATAAAAAGGGAAGACAAAGGTACAGTAGTTACATTGCAAAACAGGGGATTTACCCGAAAATATATGTTTTAATTTGTTTAATCCCAGTGGGACAGAATCCTCTTTGCAGATTCTTTTATAGTGGTAGTGGATGGGATTTTTTTTCCCTTCATAGCCTCATTACAGCTATATAAAGTACCACAAAAAACACATCTACGTGATATTAATAAAAAGGGAAGAAAAAGGTACAGTAATTACATAGCAAAACAGTAGTTTTCCCCCGAAAAATAAATGTTTTAATTAGTTTAATCCTCTGGATCAGAGATAGAAAGAGAAGCGCATTGCATCTTGGGTACTAGGAAGAGGACAGAGAGAATGTTTCTCCTCACATAATAGGCTGGCTTTTCGTAATTCTGCCCATTTAAATTATATGTACCCAATCGTGACTCTTAGACCATTGATAAGGTACATGTGAACTAGTTTGTTGAAGCTTATTCGTTATGATGAGCGAGATCGCTTGACGCTTGCCGTCGCTATCACCGTACCGGCCGATCTCCGTGTCGCGCACTGCGGACAGTTGTTGAAAGCCACATTCAATATTCTCCACTGCACAAACTCCACCCCCGATAGCAAAAAGTGAATGTTTTTTTCTGGTTGGCCAGTCAGGGAGTCTCAGGGACCAATCAGAAGGCTGACAAACGGTCTATTCTCTTGAATGCTGCTTTCAAGTATGGCACGGAAAGAGGGAATTTTCTTGGCACAGAATAGTTTCTTCTTCTTTCGTGTATCATCGTCCTTGATGATTGAATGACATCTACTAGACCGGTGCCCGCCGGCCTACACAGGACCAATGCAAGTGAGATCAAGTTGGTGATGAATGCCCCACGCCCCCACCCTGTTATGCAATACCCATCATCTGTCTGTCTGTGTCCCTTTTACCAGGGGTGTTGCACCAAATCTTGGGCCCTGGGTACAAGAATTCACTGCGGGCCCCCCATGAATGTTCTTCATAGGGGGAACTGGGAAAGCATTATTACGCATTATTTTGTGCTTTAACTATTGAAAAATAGCAGATATACAAGCTCAGTGCCACGCTGCGAGCTTGTAGATCTGATATTTTTGAAAAATCTTGAAAAGTCTTTGAATATTTCAAATCCTCAAGGTCTTTTGAAAAAACTATGTTTCTATGTCAGTGGTTCTCAAACCTTTTCATATGAAGGACCCCCAAAATTATATGTATTTAGCCACGGGGGACTGAGTTACTAGGGCCCAAGGTGGAGGGGCCTTAATTATTTTATTCTTTAGCTATTGAAAAATAGCAGATATACAAGCTCACAGTGCCGCGCTGCTAGCTTGTAGATCTGCTATTTTTGAAAAGTCGTGAAAATGTGTGCAAATCTTTGAATATATGTATTTTTTTAAGGGAACATTTGTAACTAAAATGTTGCTTCTGGGGGGTCCCTGGAACAAAATATTTTGAGGTGGGGGTCCGTGAGATGGATCGTTACAATATCATTTTGGGGGTCCTTCACATGAAAAAGTTTGAGCACCACTCACATATAGAAACATCAAAAAACCTCAGAAGGATTTGAAATATTCGAAAGACTCGCACACATTTTCAAGATATTTTTCAAAAATAGCAGATCTACAAGCTTGCAGCGCGGCACACCAGAATTACAAGCACACAGAGATTTCATACATTTATAGAAGGATTACCCAGACGGGTGGGACAGACGCACCTTTTCATGCACACCTCGTAAATCTGCGCCACAACATGTGCTCGTTGGGGAAACGAGAGGTTTACAACAGTAGGTTCAGCCCCCATGGCAGTGCTTTGAAGTGTAGACACTCACTTGGTTTTTGATATCTTCATTTCCATTGACAAATCTCCCCCATGCATTAGGGCTAAGGCACAGGAAAAAGGCAACAAGGTGGTCGGGGCTGGCTGCTATGGCTGTCAGAGCCAGTTGTCATCTTTCTGCTCAAGACAGCCCTCCTATCAAGTGTTGTTTTTGACAGCAAATTAGTCTTTTGAATAAAATGTCATTTAGTTTTAGTCATAATTTAGTCACCTGAAAAGTATTAGTTTTAGTCTAATTTTAGTCAACTAAATATCATAAGATTTTAGGCGACTAAATCTACAGTTGATTTAGTCGACTAAAATGTATTTTGGCAGGCCTTGATGGCATCGTAATGACTGATTTTACACTTGTTTGTGTGCTGAAAATAGCAGATCTACAAGCTTGTGACGCGTTGTGAGCTTGTAGATCGGCTATTTTCAGCACGCAACACCTGAGAGCAACCAAACATAAAATTACTCTCTTCTCCACTAGTCCCTCCCTAACGTTTTAGTCTAGTTCTTATTTTGTTGACGAAATTGTTAATTGCGACCGTAGGTCGCAGTTACTTCTATACTATCCAAACCTCCACCGGCTGTCAGTCCGTCAGTCCGTCAGTCAGTCCGTCTGTCCCTCCGTCACGTCACTCGGCCCACGTCACACTTTCCCCCTACTCATATCTCCGCCACCGTTGGCCCGATCCATGGCAAAATTTCCACACAAACTCCTTGCCTGCCAAACTACAACCTCCAAGGACCCCCGGAGCTCCAGGGACCTGGGGGACCCCCAGGTGTAAAAAATGACCAAATGTGCAAAAAAGACCAAATGACCACCCCAACGGGGCTGCACACGGGGAATTCCCGGGGACCACCGACACCTGGTGCTCCAGAACGGATGCAAAAGTGGTGGCGCCCCCAGTGGAGGACCCCCTCCACTGCAGCGCACATAAAATGCCGTAACTCGGGCTAGGAGCGACCAGGAGAGCCGGGGCCGGTACCTATTCGTCCGCTTCGGCGGCGCAGAGACCCCACCCCTCACTTCTCACATGGCCCTCTTCTAGCGCCACCATGAGGCCGATTCTTGGACACTGCTCCTACAATTTTTGCCCTAAAATCACGCAAATCGGTACACAGTATGTCTACACTCATGTCATCAACTTGGATCTGTCCCATATAGCGCCACCTTCAGGCCGATTTTTTAAAACACATTTTTGGACACTGCTCCTACAATTTTTGCCCTAAAATCACACAAATCGTTACACAGTATGTCTACACTCATCTCATCAACATGGATCTGTCCCATATAGCGCCACCTTCAGACCGATTTTTTTAAACACATTTTTGGACACTGCTCCTACAATTTTTGCCCTAAAACCACGCAAATCGCTACACAGTATGTCTACACTCATGTCATCAACATGGATCTGTCCCATATAGCGCCACCATCAGGACGATTTTGGAAAGACATTTCTTTTTGCCTATTTGTGGAGATAAGCGACCAACGGTCGCTTATCTCCCGATTAGGGAGTCTTACTGGTATATTTGTCTTAGTTTTAGTCACCACAGCTTAGTTTTTGTTTAGTTTTTATTTAGTTTTCGTCAGTGAAAAAAACACAGTCGACAAACATTTTTCGTCATAGTTTTAGTCGACGAAATCAACACTGCTCCTATCATGTGTGTGTCAAATGTGCCGAGCCAGGTATCCGGGCTGCTTTCACCGTTGTGTGCTTTTCTTCGTTTTTTTTTTTTCACAGAGCCGTGAACAACGGGGCCCCGAGACTGTCAGAGACAAGAGAGAGAGAGAGAGAGAGAGAAGCCTTTACGAATGACAGCCGCTAGAAACAGAATCGGTGTGTGTTGACACACGGCAACCGTGAGGGAGGCGGTGAACACGAAGGTATTTTGTTGGCGTTGCCAGAGATGCAAAAAGGGAGCAGAATGCGTCAGGGGTATATGGAGGTAGGAGTGTCGCACCAAATTCTGGGCCCTGGGTACAAGGATTCACTGCGGGGCCCCCCCATGAATGTACGTTCTTCATAGGGGGAGGGGGTTTAACCCATTTAGACTGGGAACGCATTATTACGCATTATTTAGTGCTTTAACTATTGAAAAATAGCAGATATACAAGCTCACAGCGCGGCACCGAGTGCCGCGCTGCAAGCTTGTAGATCTGCTATTTTTGAAAAATTGTGAAAATTCGAATTTTGACCCGATTCTATAAGTGTCTTTTGAATCCTTCCAAGGTTTTTTTTAAAACGCTGCGAGCTTGTAGATCTGCTATTTTTTTTAAATCGTGAGAAGTTTTTGGACAAAACCTACTGTATGTTTCTATGTCAGTGGTGCTCAAACCTTTCCATGTGACAGTTACATGTATTTGGCCATGCACGGACCCCCATCTCAAAATATTTAGTTCCAGGGACCCCTCAGAAGCAAAATTTTAGTTTAATGTTTGCTTAAATAATACACATTCAAAGATTTGCATACATTTACACTACTTTTCAAAAATAGCAAATCTACAAGCTCGCAGCGCGGCACTCGGTGCCGAGCTTGTATATATCTGCTATTTTTCAATAAAGTATAAAATAATTAAGGCCCCCTCCTCCACCTTGGGCCCTATAGTAACTCAGTCCCACTTTCCCTCCCCCCCCTTGTGACGCCCCTGTATGTAGGCTCCACACTGCTTGTGAAGGGGGGGGAAAAAAATCATCCAGGTATGAAGAAGGAGCCCCCCCCCCCACGCTCCCGCCCCCCGCCCCCCCTGATAATAAAGGGCAAATCCTCTCTCTCTAGCCTGTCATTCTTTAACATGCGCGCTAATGTCCTGGCTGGGCTCTGATCACAGCACCTCGGGGGGGGGGGGCTCCCCCCGCTAATGATGCACCTCCAATGATGCGTGTCATCGCCGTTATTGGAAAAGGGAAACAGACCTTACCATCCATACCGAGACGACGTCGTCATGGCAACCGCGCTGCAACTCTCTCTCTGTGTGCGCACATCATCATCACAGGGCCTTTGGTGGAACAATGGCTCGGCGCTATACGCCATACATACTAATGCCTCCTCTAAAAGGAGAGAAGAATCAGGGGTGTCGCGCCACATTCTGGGCCCTGGGGTGCTTTTAGCTATTGAAAAATAGCAGATATGCGAGCTTGTAGATCTGCTATTTTTTTGAAAAATCCTGAAAATGTGTGCCGAATATTTGTAAGTCGAATATTCGCTTTTTTTTTTTTTTTTGTCAATGCCCCTGGTGGATGAATTTGTTAATGCTCTATACCAGGGGTTCTCAAACCTTTTTAGGCTGTGACCCCCAAAATAAACATGTTTGAATTGGGGACCCCCACCCTGACAAGCACTTGGAATTGTAGGTATTACATTTAATGTGACTCGGTTCCACAGATAAATATTGTGGAAAATAGCAGATCTACATGCTCACGTTGCGAGGCGTTGTGAGCATGTAGATCGGCTATTTTCACAATGTTCGCCTCTTGCTTGCTTAATGTTTGGACAGTCCTGTTGAATATATCTTCTAAGGTTGTTTTGAAAAACGTATGTTTTCTATGTCAGTGGTGCTCAAACTGTTTCGTGTGAAGGACCCCCAAAATGATATGTATTGGTGATGTACTATGGCTACACACACACACACACACACACACATATTGCTATGGCAAAACGCTGAGGAAAACACATTGCTATGGCAAAACGCTGAGGAAAAGTGGCTATAGACACACGCACAGCCACTCTATGAAAAAGTTACATGGACCGGAAGTGGAGGGCTGGGGGCGGACCAAACGGGCCCAAATCCTGTCATCCACATTCTATTGGGCGGTGCCCCCCAGATAGAGGCAAATTCAAAGGAAGACAACTGCAGAATGGGTGCTAACAAACCTACCTAGTAGTAGATATTATCGTTTATCGTGATAAAAAAACACTCCACGATAATCCTATCGTGGAGATTTAATTTATCGTGATATCGTCCTCCGTCATAGACTGTATAAGAATATGGACGGTGGAAAGCCATTGTTTTCTATGCTGCGCGAATGAAGCTTTTTTGGCCGTTGTATGGGTGACGCCATAGGCGATTTTAAGGGGTGTCCTTGGGTGCACTTGCACCCCCTGGCCACCAGGCGGCCATTTTTTTTACTTTTTTTTTTTTATGTAACTTTATTTTATAATTATTAAATAAAACAGTGATCGTGGTTTGTAAAATGTGCGCAAAAAGGGAGGAGGGGCAAGTATTTCTGTTGTTAACTTGGCAGACTTGGCAGGCACTATGGGTGTCTGAGATTAACACCATATAGGCATTTTACAGATTGAGAAAGAACACGAAATTAAACTGCAGCAAATAATTGATCAGTATGCAAGTGCCAAAAACCGGAGGCTGCAGTTCATTGTGTAATAAGGATGATTGCTTGATTGCTTGATGATTAACTTGATGTTTGGATTTATATGTCCTGTGCTGCCTCTGCCTGCAAAATATAAGTAAATGAATTTGCTCATGGTGTCTAGAAAAAGAAGCACCTGTTTTGCACTTTTTTTTTGTTTATATTGTGTTACATTTGGGTAAAAAATAAACTGCAGAAACCCGTTAAAACAACAGGACAAAACTGCTAAAAAACGATTTATTTTCCGCACGCGCGCTGGTGCGCGCGTGCATGAGGTAATAGAAGTACTCGGTCTGTCTTGCACCCCCTGATAGAAGAGGCTAGAATCGCCTATGGGTGACGCCATCATTGTAGAAATCAACATCATTGGCAGAAATGGTACTACTGGCTGCCAACGGTCACGTGCAACCACAGGGATACATGGGACATTGTCTTGAGCTTGGCGAAAATAAAGCACACAAAGAAGAAACATCACAAGCCTATGATCACAAGCCCCTCCTACAGCATACCCTGCTATAACATCAAATATAATATAAATTGGACCATATTTTTACAAAACGCATATCATGATCGTGATTGAAACGAGGCTTTAAACTAGCGAGAGGAACCATAAAGTATTTATGACAATGTTTATTAAGGTAAGAAAATCAAACGTAAAAATTCGGGGGAAATGGATGGAATCCTATGGAGAACATGTTGCCTCTGGTGCCAGAGCAGCGCAACTAGCAGCCAGTCATAGGAACTTTCAGTTCTGTGTTGCTTCATTTTAAATCGGGACAACTACACCCCTGACACAAACCCTAGATGAGGCTTCAGTGGCGTCAGTTCAGCAAAAGCTAGGGTATGGCAAATATGGCAGTCCCCATGGAAAAGAGGCATTACATTTTGTATAACACTGTTTGTTCTATTGTGAAAATAGCAGATCTATATGCTCACAACGCCTGGCGCTGCGAGGCGTTGTGAGCATGTAGATCGGCTATTTTCACAATAGTTTTTTACACAGGTTTCTACGGTTTCTTGGGCTGGATATAGCAGCCTGGAACGGTTGTTAGTAAGCGTGCCACAATTAACAATAATGCATTGCACCTGTGCAGCTGACCTGTAGAACCTGGGAATATATAATTTTGTCAAGATGGGGAGAATACAAGAGTGGAGAATATAATTCTAATACCTTGTTAAATTTTGCATTTGTTGTTATTTTACTGTAATTTAACAAATAATAACCAGCGCAGATAGACAAAAAGGCATTCAAGGATTTATATTTAAAAATAACTTTTATTTCCCCCCCCTGGACCCAGGGTATGGCAGCCACATACCCCTGCCATACCCAATTGACGCCCCTGTGAGGCTTCTGTTCTTACTTCTCCTTACCCTTGCTTTCCCTGTGGCAGCTTGCTGAAGGGTCCTGTGGTCATTCAGGCCTGCAGTACTCTGAATGATGATGAGTCACTGGTCTGCTGGCTGAATCCAGTCAACTGTGTAGGGGGGGGGGGGGTGTTCCAGTGGTTGGTAATAGCTGTGTGCAGGGGCATCACAAGGGGGGGGGACTGAGTTACTAGGGCCCAAGGTGGAGGGGGGCCTTCATTAATTTTATATTTTAGCTATTGAAAAATAGCAGATATATGCGAGCTTGTAGAACTGCTATTTTTGAAAAGTTGTGAAAATGTGCAAATCTTTGAATATATATATATATATATATATTTTAAGCGAACATTTGTAACTCAAATGTTGCTTCTGGGGGGTCCCTGTAACGAAATATTTTGAGATGGGGGTCCGTGGCCAAATAGGCTACACAGGCTCATTTTGGGTGTCCTTCACATTAAAAGGTTTGAGCAGTGAGCACCACTGACAGATCTACAAGATCTACAAGCTCGCAGCATGGCACTCGGCGCCGCGCTGTAGCTTGTATAGATCTGCTATTCTTCAATAGTTAAAGCACAAAATAATGCCCGCAGTGAATCCTTGTACCCAGGGCCCGACCGACACCCCTCTGGCTGTGTGCCGCATGCGAGATGCAGTGAGAGAGAGATCAGCGGAGCTCCACCACGCTCCACTTCCCCCGACACACTGATAAGATGTGTCACCCGGCACTTTGAAAACATACCGCCAAGATCTTGACAGTAAAACTCTGTCACACTCCACTGTCTCTCTGCTCTGTTCCCTTCTCTCTCTCTCTCTCTCTCTCTCTCTCTCTCTCTCTCTCTCTATCACCAGGTGCGTCACAAGGGGGGGGGGGGGGGGGGGGGGGGGGGGGACTCAGTGGGACTGAGTTACTAGGGCACAAGGTGGAGGGGGGCCTTAATGAATTCATACTTTAGCTATTGAAAAATAGCAGATATACAAGCTCGCAGCGCGGCACCGAGTGCCGCGCTGCGAGCTTGTAGATCTGCTATTTTTGAAAAATCGTGAAAATTAGAATTTTTACCCGATTCTATAAGTGTCTTTTGAATCCTTCTAAGAAAAAATGTGAAAATGTGTGCAAATCTTTGAATGTATATGTATTTTTTAAGCGAACATTTGTAACTCAAATTTTGCTTCTGGGGGGGTCCCTGGGACAAAATATTTTGAGATGGGGGTCCGTGTGGCCAAACACATCATTTTGGGGGTCCTTCACATGAAAAGGTTTGAGCACCACCGACATAGAAACATAGGGTTTTTTTTTTTTTTTTACTTAAAAGGATTTGAAATAGCAGATCTACAAGCTCGCAGCGCGGCACTCGGTGCCGCGCTGCGAGCTTGTAGATCTGCTATTTTTCAACCGTTAAAGCACCCAGGGCCCAGAGTTTGGTGCGACGCCGCCCCTGCTCTCATCCACCATTCTAGGTGATCTTGTCTCTCGCCCCCACTTCCTTTCTCTCTCTCCTCCTTCAGTTTCTGTACTTCGTATTCTTCTTCCATGGCCTCTTTGTCTGTCTCTGTACTGTCTCTCTCTCTCTCTGTCAGGGACGTGCTGGCCATTGGGAAAAGCGGGACAACTCCCGAACGGCCGGTTCATTCCCGGCCGGTCCAGGCCGGCCATTAGTAAATAATTGAACTGTTTGCACAAAAGTAAAAATTAAACGGTTTGCACAAAAGTAGTGAAAACAGCCGATCTACAAGCACACAACGCCTCGCACCGCGAGGCGTTGTGTGCTTGTAGATCTGCTGTTTTCACTAGTTTAAATCATTTTTTATATGATAAATACAAAACAAACGGTTTTGGACATACAAGGTTTCCACCCGACAACGACGAAATATAACTCATGTAATTGGCCCACTGGCTTGTCACTTGTCATGATCTGAAATGGCAAATCTTTGAGTAGCAGCAGCTACTATATCTCTCTCTATAGCGCGCAATGAGGGCCTCTCCAATTCTTTTTCCCGGGCTGAATCAGGGGCCCAGCACGTCCCTGCTCTCTGTGCTCACATCTTCCATGTGTGAGCGTCTTGTGGTGTCACCGTTACGTAACAGAATAGCTGTGAACTACAAAAGGATATTTCAGTCTTCCCTTCTTCTCCTGTTCTTTGTGATAACCTTGACTGAAGTGCAGCCCAGATCAGCCTTAGCCCGGATCAGCCTGCCTGCAGCTCTGAGCTCACAAACACAACCAGAAAGCAGCTCCACTAAAAGCCCAGTGGCGTCAATTCAGCTAAAGCTAAGGTATGGCAACATGACTGGTGTCTTGCGCGCGCGCCCGACACCAGTCATGTTTGCCATACCTTAGCAACAGGCACAATGAAAAGTACATTTTATTTTTTCCCCCTGTAGCCAAGGTATGGCAGCTGCCATAGCTTGCCATACCCAATTGACGCCTCTGTAAAAGCCTGTCTGCCTGGAAACTGTGCAGATGTGTGTGTGTGTGTGTGTGTGTGTGTGTGTGTGTGTGTGTGTGCGCGCGTGCGTGCGTGCGTGCATGCGTGCGTGCGTGCGTGCGTGCGCGTGTGTGTGTGTGCCAGTGGTGTAAAGTAACTAAGTACATTTACTTAAGTAATGTACTTAAGTAAAATTTTTAGGTGTTTGTCCTTTATTTGAGTATTTCCAATTTCCAATACTTTTACTTCTACTCCACTATACATCTCGGATCCAAATATTGTACTTTCTGCCGATCTACAAGCTCACAACAGATCAGCTATTTTCAAAGATTTTGTACTTTTACTTTTGGTACTTAAGTACACTTTGATGCCAATATTTCCGTACTTTTACTGAAGTACATTTTGAATTCTGGACTTTTACTTGTAATGGAGTACTTCTACATTGCAGTGTTGATACTTAAAAATGTTACTTTTTCCACCACTGGTGTGTGCACGTGTGCATGTGCGTGCGTGTGTGTGTGTGCGCGCGTGCGCGTGTGTTTGTGCGTTTGTGTACCTGTATGTGTTTGTGTTATTTTTAGAGCTCATATTTTATTTATTTACCGAGGCAAAGAGAGAAAGCCACGTCTCCTGACCTGGATTGCACTTGTCTTGCACTGTGTACAAATGGATTCCGTAAGGGATCACGCCGTTTTGCACACACAGCTACAGCCAGTGATCGGCGCCGCCAGAATAGGGCCGGCGGCGGCGAAAAAAAATCGGGTAATTGCGGATATAAAGTCGCCTAAAACGGGTACTTTCCTATATTAAATCATATTAAATCGGGTATTTCGCGGATATAAAGTCGCCTAAAACGGGTATTTCCTATATTAAATCATATTTTTCCTTTCACAATATTAATTCGGGCTTCACATTGGCTATGTTGACAACTCCAGGCAGTCTTTTCTGTTCATATTAACTCACCATTATTGCTCAGCCTCCAGTTCCCAATTCCTCCATCTGATGATCTGAGCTCTGAGCCATCCAGCCAAAAGTTCCCGTTCTGGTAGCATAAAGTTGGCTAAAATGGGTATTTTTCTTTCTCAAAACAAGGCGGGTCGGGTTCATATTTATTTACTAAAAAAAACAACGTCACGGGCACAGGCTACAGTCTTGCTCACAAGACAGCGTTGTTTGGTTGTTTGTTGCTGTCCGAGTGTCCGCCTTCCTTTGCCGTCCGGGCCGTGGCTAGAACAGACACTCGACGCAGTGGTTCCTAGCTTATGGGGAAAGAAAGCCTGGTAGGCGAGGTTAGGGGAAAGGTAGGAAGTAGGAACCATTGCAGCGAGTGTGTTATAACCCGGACGGTAAAGGAAGACTCACACCCCACATTAAATGCGCCTGATTTATAATAATAAAATTAATAGTAGGATTAAACGGTGTGATGTCATTGTTTAGTCTTACTGTCTAACATGTTTATTTAGTATATCTAGTTAACATAAATAATATAAATTCTTCCAATGGAACATAAAAAAAAAGAAAACGAAAAAAAAAAAAAAAAAATACACACTTAGAAAAAAAGAGACCCCAAAGGGGGTTGTTGACTATGGGGTCCCAGACTTTAACTATGGGAGCTAAGCCCCTACTGGCTCCCACATAACTCGAACTCTGGCTACAGCAGAGTGCATCTCCTCCTGTCAGAGCATGCCATATTCAACCCCCCCCCCCCCCCCCCCCCCCCCCGCCGTAACCGAATATATACACTGTCTCAGGGTTGAAGCGTAAATTATGATCGTGCAGCTCGGCCCACGTGATATATCAAACGTCTCTGATGTTTGTGGGGATCTTGACGTACAGGTAGAGACACATTATTCTTACTCCCCTTCTATGCAATTCATCCCTCTCCCATCTAGAGATGGGACGATATGGAAATTTCATATCGCGATTATTGTGACAAAAGCATTATGGCGATAATCACAATCCATTATCCTGGGCCGGAACATTTGCCAAAAAATAGCAGATCTACAAGCTCGTTGTGAGCTTGTAGATCGGCTATTTTTCGGCAAAGACATTTGATAGAGTGAAAAAAGACTGTATCAAGTATGTATATTGAACCCTTTAACAATTATAGAGGGTTTAAGTGGTACCGGATATGCAGCTCGGCAAATAAAAGGTGAATTGATCCCAGTGCATGACAGAGGACGATATCACGAGAAATTAAATCTCCACGATGCAATTATCGTGAGTGTTTTTTATCGCGATAAACGATAATATCGCAATATCGTCCCATCCCTACTCCCATCTCTCAAAATCCTTTAATAGTGAGCTTTTATGTGGTTGAGAAAATGATGTTTATTTGTGCTTTCTCCTGGGAACAATGATAGATATGCGTGTGTGCGTGCGTGCGTGTGTGCGTGCGTGCGTGCGTTTTCTTTGCATGAATGCGTGCTTATTTATGTATGCGTGTGCATGCACACATGCACCCCTGTATGCCTATGTGCATGTGTGCATGCATATGCACGGCGATTGACAATATGTATGATACCGCATTGCCGTGGGCGTGTGTACATGTGCGAGACAAGAAGTACAATTCACCCTTTGTCAAGTCCCGCCCGTTGTCCCGCCCCTCTTCACACCCATTGGTTGCTGTATCTTGGTGGGACAATCGGTGGGACACTCCATCCACTACCATTTTAATTCAGTTGCTTCCTATTGTTATTCTGTGTTCAATTCTAATTTCAAACTTGGTTTCAGTAAAATGGAGCTGCTCAGTGGCAGTATAGTGACTCAGCATGTTTAAAAAAAAAAATATTTCTCCAAAAATGATGTTTTAGCAAATGGACCATATTCACGCCCCGCCCCCGATGTCAGCTTTGAAGGGGAAACTAACACAGAAATCGCTGGACTTAAAGCCAACAAATCATTATTTTGAATGGTAAAGTAAATTATAATGCTTTGTGCCTTTTACTACCTTGTGTTCTTGATCATGCTAGCCGTATTTTATACTTTACTATTCTTAACTTGCATTACATCGTCACTTCAGCACCAGGAAGTTGATGAGTGGGCGGGCGAGAATAGGGCCAATTCAACATAAAAAAGGCGGAACCAGTGCGGGATAAAGCAGATAGGACCTGCTGGTTGGTCAGTCAGGGACCAATCAGAAGGCTAACAAAGGGTGAATTGGATTCTATAGGCACCATGTTGTCATGCCGGCAGCATTGATAAGGCTGCTGCACTGCATGGTAGCTGGTCCTTTGAATTCAACATCTTCTGTTGAGTTTAGGGAATAGAAGGGTTTAGTGGTGTTAGCTAATGTTTAAACCACGCCACTCAGTCACTCACTGAGAGACCACAGCCTAGCATCAAGTATGGAGGGGAGCAGGGACGTGCTGGCCATTGGGAAAAGCGGGCCAACTCCTGAACGGCCGGTTCATTCCCAGCCGGTCCAGGCCAGCCATTAGGAAAGAAATACAAATAAAATGTCGGCCTTCGTTCCATTTTGGGGGCTGGGCGGCCAACAAAGTAAATTGTCACTGTCGGGCAGAAACCTCGTATCTCCAAGTTTCAAATTTGTACATTTGTTTCGCAAAGCAAAGCCCTGCTTCATCATAAAATGTTGCACAAAAGTAGTGAAAACAGCAGATCTACAAGCACACAACGACTCGCGGTGTGAGGCGTTGTGTGCTTGTAGATCGGCTGTTTTCACTAGTTTAAATCATTTTTTAAATGATAAATACAAAACAAATGGTTTGGACATACAAGGTTTCCACCCGACAACGACAAAATATAACTCATGTAATTGGCCCGCTGGCTTGTCACTTGTCATGATCTGAAATGGCAAATCTTTGAGTAGCAGCAGCGCTAGAGAGAGATCTCTCAACCCATAGACACCATATAGTTTAGTTTCATCGTTTGACAGCACAATCATCAGTGTATTTTGGGTTCATCTAAATGTGTGTTTTCAGATATTTAACCACTTGAACCGTCAATACTTATATAGCTGATATAGCTTATAGCTGATCCACAAGCTCACAACGCCTCGCAGCGCGTTGTGAGCTTTTTTGGCAAAAGCTATTTTTGGCTAAAGCTATTTTTGGCTAAAGCTCTCAGAATATGGGTGTGAGTGGTTAATATTGAAAAGGAGAAAAAAAATGCTTCTATCACACAAAGATTTGCAGGACCCCCTGTAGTGACTCTGAGGACCCCCTATAGAGGGTCCCGGACGCCCTGTTGAAGACCCCTGCTATAGAGTGTGTAGTGTAGAGTGGTGGGTGGGTGCACGGTAGAGGAGGAAAAAAAACACAGCCAGCCACCCACCCACACGCCCACCCATCTCCTTCTCACCACCTCCCAGCCCCTGCCGTACAGGCCCCCCCACCCCTCCCCCCTAAACAAACTCACACACATGCTGAAAGATGAATGTCCAACAAATGGAAGCGGGCGAGGTGAGTAAGGAGGCTGTGTGAGAGGTGTATTGTGCGTGCGGGGGCCTCAGTCTCTCCCCCCCCCCCCCCCCCCCCCCCCTTGGAGGCCAGTAATCAAGGGGGCCCCCGGTCTGCGGGGCCCGGGGAGGGAGGCTGTCTCGCTAGGATGTTATTTATTGGGCCTTACTTCAAATCTCCTGCTGCCTCCCTCTCTGCATTCCCTGTCCAGGGGCGTCACAAGGGGGAGGGGGGGGGGGGGGAGTGGGACTGAGTTACTAAGGTGGAGGGGGCCTTCAGTAGATCTGCTGTTTTTGAAAAGTCGTGAAAAATGTGTGCAAATCTTTGAATATATATGTGTTTTTTTAAGCGAACATTTGTAACTTGCTTGTTGCTTCTGGGGGGTCACTGGAACGAAATATTTTGAATTGGGGTTCCGTGGGCCAAATACATATCATTTTGGGGGGTCCTTCACAATGAAAAGGTTTGAGCACCACTGACATAGAAACATAGGTTTTTTTTTTCCAAAAACCTTAGAAGGATTTGAAATATTCAAAGACTTGCACACATTTTCACAAATAGCAGATCTACAAGCTCGCAGCGCGGCACTCGGTGCCGCGCTGTGAGCTTGTATATCTGCTATTTTTCAATACTAGTTCATGGGGGGCCCCGCAGTGAATCCTCGTACCCAGGGCCCAGAATCTGGTGCGACACCCCTGTCCCTTGTCACTCCCATTGATCTTGTCCCGATCCTCCCCCACCAAATGGCTCTCTGGACCTCTGCTCCTCTCCCTCGCTCTTCCCCCCCCCCCCCCTCTCCCCCTCCCCCTCCCCTCCCCTCCCCTCCCCTCTTCTCTTTACTTTTTTTTCTTTTTTCCACCCCTCTTACGTGTCGGTTAAAAAAAGCTTTCAACTTTAGCGTGATGCTATAGCTATATGCAGTGGTGTAAAGTAACATAAGTATGTTTACTTGGGTACTGTACTTAACAAGTACACTTTTGAGTTGTTTGTACTACCTGAGTAATTCCAGTTTCCATCCAATACTTTTAACATCTACTCCACTGCATCTCGGATCCAAATGTTGTACTTTTACTCCACTACTTTTATTTCAAAACTTCAGTATACTAGTTACTTTGTAGATTTTGATTATTATTACATTGATTATTATTACATTAACCACTTCAGCTGTGTATGCATTTTGGCCATTTGAAAATAGCCGATCTACAAGCTCACAATGCGTCGCGATGCGACGCATTGTGAGCTTGTAGATCAGCTATTTTCAAAAGATTTTTATACATTTGATAACTTGAAATGGGACATTCTGCACAACGAGTACTTTTACTTTTGGTACATTTTGAATCCCGGACTTCTACTTGTAACAGAGTACATCTACATCGCAGTATTGATACTTTTACTTTAGTAAAACACTTGAGTACCTTTTCCACCACTGGCTATATGAATGCGTGCGGGGGCTGCCTGCCTGTGTTAAGGTTTGTCAGGGGTTGAGTCATTGCCTGGTTACAAACTATTGTTTGTGTAGTCCACTGCAAAACAACCCTGAAACTGCAATACTGTCTCTTAATGGTGACCTGAGGTTGTTTTCGGGTGGTCTGTGAGTGTGCATTGGTGGTGGGCAGGGACGTGCTGGGCCCCTGATTCAGCCCGGGAAAAAGAATTGGAGAGGCCCTCATTGCGCGCTATAGAGAGAGATATAGTAGCTGCTGTTACTCAAAGATTTGCCATTTCAGATCATGACAAGTGACAAGCCAGTGGGCCAATTACATTAGTTATATGTCCAAAACCGTTTGTTTTGTATTTATCATTTAAAAAATGATTTAAAATAGTGAAAACAGCAGATCTACAAGCACACAACGCCTCGCGGTGCGAGGCGTTGTGTGCTTGTAGATCGGCTGTTTTCACTACTTTTGTGCAAACAGTTAAATGTTTACTTTTGTGCAAACAGTTTAATTTTTTCCTAATGGCCGGCCTGGACCGGCCGGGAATGAACCGGCCATTCGGGAGTTGTCCCGCTTTTCCCACTGGCCAGCACGCCCCTGGTGGTGGGTGTATATATGGTCATCGGTCAGTCAATGTTTGCCCAGTATAGATTCAGTAACTAGTGTACTCGGTGACCTCAGCTCCTTTTGCCACACGGACCGGTATATCCAGGGGGGGGGGACCCAGGTACGATTCCTCCCCGTTGTTTATTTCCACAGCAGCTGGGTCTACTATTTGGGGGGGGGGGGGGGGGCTCATGCAGCAGCAGCAGACGATAGATCTTTTCCTGTTGGAATGCTGGGCGATGCCCGGAATGTCCCGACCCTGATGGGAAACAGGTGTGTTAGAAACGGAGGGGAGATTGCCGCGAGATAATGGAGTCCGCCATCGCTTGTGAGGCTGAGAGGGGAGGGAGGGAGGGACCAGGGGGAGGGGCAGGAGAACCCAAGGAACTCTCTCTAGTAGGAAGGGCGGCGCACGTGTGTCCATTGAACACAGACGCCTGTGTGAATCGTCCACCATGTACACCGTGTTAATGTCATATTGTCATATTCTAAGGCAGTGGTTCTCTCAACCTTTTCAGGCCGCGACCCCCCAAATAATCGTATTTTAACTGGGGACCCCTCCCACCCTGACCAGCACTAAGAGTTGAGGCATTACATTATGTATAACACGGTTCTATTGTGAAAATAGCAGATCTACATGCTCACAACGCCTCGCGCTGCGAGGCGTTGTGAGCATGTAGATCGGCTATTTTCACAATTTCTGCCTCTAATGTTTGACCACTTGGCCAATGTTTAATTTGTCCTTTTAGAGGTATTAAAAAGTCCTTCAATTGTCACTTTAGAGATGTGCAGATACCCTTTATACACTCAAACGTTATGTCGGTTTGTTTACTGTTGAGTGAGAAAACAATGTTGCACATTAAGTTAATCATCCGGGGACCCCCCCAAATTAATTAGGGGACCCCTCTGGGGGTCCCGACCCACATGTTGAGAACCACTGTTCTAAGGCAGTGGTTGATATTTGAACTGGGGAGCCTCCACCCTGACAAGCACTTGGAATGCAGGCGTCGGGGCGTTCAATTTAGTTCGACTCGGTTCCACAGAGCCCATATTGTTAAAATAGCCGATCTACAAGCTCTATGGCGACTCGCTGCGGTATTAAAACAAGTTCTTAAAAGTTCTTGAATCACTTGTCACTTCACTGTCATTTGGGGATCCCCCCCCCAAAATCGTGAGGGGGACCTCCCCGAGGGTCCCGACCCACAGGTTGAGAACCATTGTTCTCTAAAGTAAATGATCTTGCGAACAGGGGGGCCACTGGTACGCTATTATAGTCAGTGGATTTCAGGGACTCTCTAGGCTCTCTAAATTGACCCTTACAAGTCTGTAACGCAAATTCCGCTGAGAAGCTTTAAAAGAATCACCTTGGATAGATACATAAAAACTTGCACATGCCCTGATGTTTATTAGATTCTCATTATGTGTTTTTTTCTCTTTTTTTTGTGATAGGTTGCATATTGTTTGTGCAGTATTACCCGAAGTTTGTAAACTAGTTTTTATATTATGTATAGTATCACCTTGAGAATCGGTATTTGTGATGTATCATGGACGTTTTATCTTTGCTGTTCTTGAAAAAGAGATCATGTCTCAATGTTTTTTACTGGTTAAATAAAGGTTAAAAAAAACAAAAAACGTTGACAGCGTACAAATGGAACCAAATGGACCCGTTCCATGTGTACACTGTCAAAGTGAAGGGCAGACCTTTAAATTTCAAAGTTTGAGAATCACTGGTATATTGTGTGGAAGCCAGGCCAAAGATAGACAAACATGCTACAGACATACATAAACACACGTACACACACACACACACACTCTCACACACACACACACACACACACACACACACACACACACACACACACACACACACACACACACACACACACACACACACACACACACACACACACACACACACACACACACACACACACAGTTCAAGTTCAGGAGAGTTTGGACGAGGCATGAATTCTCTTGAATGCTGCCTTCAGATATATGGCATGGAAAGAGGACATTTACATTTCCTTCGCCATAGTAAAAACTGCATTCATGGTCTGGAGAGGGCACTTTTTTTTACAGACGGACAAAAGGGCAGGGGCTCAAGCCCCCTTTGATGTCTTATGTGTGCACGTGCCTGCACAGTACAGCCACAAATACCCATGAAACAGGGTGCTGAGCACTCAGGGGCTGTAGCTGGGTGGTGGTCGTTAATCTCACCAGGGGCTTCACACCGAATTCTGGGCCCTGGGTACAAGGATTCACTGCGGGCCCCCCAGGAATGTTAACTATTGAAAAATAGCAGATATACAAGCTCACAGCGCGGCACTCGGTGCCGTGCTGTGAGCTTGTATATCTGCTATTTTTCAATAGATAAAGTTATTAGGGCCCCTCCACCTTGGGCCCCAGTAACTCAGTCCCACTTTCCTACCCCTTGTGACGCCCCTGGTGGTCGTTAATCTCACTGTTGTTATTCTGGTCTAACCGCATCTGCAAATCGCACCCACTGACAGCTACCTATACTGCTATGCAGTACAGTGTGGAATGCGACTAGAGGCACAGGAACCACCTCGCACCACACTTCTCTTTTAGAACATGTCTGACAGGAGGTATTCAGCATGGGGTGTACACCGCTGAGATTCTTCAGGCTGAGCTCTTCTGCCACAGCTTTTTTAGATGCCGACTGTTGCCAGCTTGACAAGTGATCACCCAAAAAATGTTAAAACAAAATGTTTTTTTTTTTTTTTTTTCTTTTTTTTCGTAAAAAGTTAA
Organism: Nannobrachium achirus; assembly: GCF_963921795.1. Taxonomy (NCBI): domain Eukaryota; kingdom Metazoa; phylum Chordata; class Actinopteri; order Myctophiformes; family Myctophidae; genus Nannobrachium; species Nannobrachium achirus. Next base: position 21,554,532 of record NC_137832.1, on the reverse strand, counting down.
GCCTTTATATTTTTATATTATGATCGAAATCAATAGTGTTTGTCCTCGGGAGCCAGCTCTTTAAAAACAGAAAATACATTTTCAGGTGGGACCCATCGATCAGCTTCAATTATAGCATTCCAATTCCAATTACATCTTTTGTATAGTAGTCACTTCCAGTTTCACTTATTTATCCTGTATCCTGCCTAAAGCCGTTTTTCCATATTCATGGCCCCACTCCACTCCACCCCACACCACACACTTGTGTCGGGTTTTCCACTAAAAGGAACTGGGTATAGTGGTGTGAAAGTGGTACAAAACGCGGTACTAAAATGGCTCCACTCTAGAGTGGGTCCGGGCTGGGCCAATTGAGGCCAAATCAGTGACCTAACCCTATGTTACAGTATCTCACCTGAATGGATGAAATTGGTGTGCATCCCAACCTGAGATTGTATTTTGTGTTAACTAAAGAGCTTGAGACAGGGAGAACTATGATTGCTACAGAAATACCTCCATAGAGAACCCTGTTACTGAACAAACACTCTAGCAATGATTACTAGTTCTAATCTCATGTGCACCTGCTGCTAATATGGACCTCCTGAAGTGTCACCGCCGTGTACCTTGTCTAACCTCATGTGCATCGTCATTGTCGGGTGGAAACCTTGTATGTCCAAAACCGTTCGTTTTGTATTTATCATTTTAAAAACGACTTAAACTACTTTTGTGCAACGGCCTTTTATGGTGAAGCAGGGCTTTGCTTTGTGAAAAAAAATTACACATTTGAAACTTGGAGATACGAGGTTTCTACCCGACAGTGGCGACATGCTGGTCCATATAGATATTTGCCTCTCCTTGACATGTTTTTCTTTACTGTTTGAATTTCCCCAAAACAACAAAAACTATGCTTGCACAAGCAGAGCCTGCACAGCATTGTACAATCTCTGCTACCTGGCTCACATTGTGCCTAGGAGGACCACTATACCTTCTTCTCATTGGTTGAAATTAAGCGGAACTGTCTGCGATGGAGGCAGTCTGAAGCAGACTTGAGCCACGAGAGACACCGCCAAGGCAGAACGTAGCTATAGTCTGCTTCAGCCTAAATAGGGACAGAATTGTATAATGTTTTGCCCGCAGACAGGTCACGTGACAACATATGCCTTAGCCCAGCGGTTCCCAAACTTTTCAGGCCGAGACCCAAAAGAGAGATTAGACATTTGACCCAATTTTACTAGTGAAAATAGCAGATCTACAAGCGCACACCGCTTAATTTGCACCGCGTTAGGAGTTTGTAGATTGGAAAATGTAAGAATACATCTTCTGGAAGATATACTAGTCCTGAAGTAATGTTGGAGAACCCAGATCGGTGCCCGTTGGGCAGAACAGTCACCATTGATGTCCAGTTGTGCAATACCCGTTGTATCTGCTTGTCTGTCTGGCTCTCTTTTATGCCCGTGTCCAAGCTAGTCTGCGATTTCATCTCCAAATTTGGGCACCTTAGTGATGTCAGTTGGGCATTGTTGATGTCCAGCCGCATGCTGAAACAATGCCCAAACTTGGACATGAGTAACAGCCGCATGCTCTTGCTGAAACCATACCCAGATTTGGAGATGAACATGCTGACATCACTGATACTAAACAGTCATTTGGGAATTGTTTCAGCATGCGGCTGTTACCATGGTGGCGACACTGTTTAGTATCAGTGATGTTAGCATGCAGACAGACGTTCAGACGCCGGACGGACAGACATTCGGTTAATAATAGTTTGATTTTTACTTGTAGAAAAGAAAATGGGATTTTTACTCGAGTCGTGGCCCATAAAAATTGGTCCCGACCCACTATTTGGGAAGCAGTGCTATTAGCCAATGGAGAATCCAACACTATTGTTGGCAAAGGTTCTTGCCCTGATGAAGACCGTAAGGTCGAAACATGTTGGTTTTTAGATAAATAAACGTTGTTTTATTGTAATCTCCTCGAGTGCTCGGATCTCAACTTCTTTTTTCTACAATATTTCACATCCCACTGATCCTAGAAGCACCACAAATATTTTTACTACGATTTTCATCTCCCTTGAGCACCCGGTTGTTCTCTGCTTTTCGGTCTACTATTACCTGGCAATTTGTGTATCCCCGGGTGAAAGGGGTGGGCGGGGTGGCCTAGAGAACAGCCAATGGAGACGCCTTGCCATTAAACCGGTTTGGGAGTGTAACCCGGGTGAGCGGGGTTGTAGAGTTTGTACAGTTCCACCCCGTGCAATGGGGACATTTGGAATGTAATTCCTTATCCATTGAATGGGGTGATTTCATTGCATTATAACAAAAATATCACCTACATCCCCTTTAATTATGGCCACTGTTAGTAGCGCATTCAGAATATTAAAGTATGCTCTCTGTGTAAATGGCCCATGTTTCTGCTGCTATGCACGACTGCAATAAATTATTTCGCTGCTGATGATAACTGATTCTATCCACTTTTGCCGCAGTGGCCCCTTCTGAGGGGTTTGACAGCATGCATTTCTATGATTCTCCATGTCTGCTATTATGGCTTGTCAGTCCATACTGAGGCTCAGTCGTCACATATGGCTGTATGGCGTGCTGCTGTGTGCGTGTGTGACGGAGGCGTGGGGCAGGTTGCTGGCTTCTATTATTGCTGTGTGTGGAGGTGCCGTGCGTGGAGCCTACTTCTTCCAGCCTGCGAGGACGTCGATAACGAGCAGCAGCCTCTCTGACAGAATCGTTTACTGCCTGCGGGGCTCGGAGACGAGAGGGGGAGTGTGCATGCCTGCCTCTAACCTACTTAAGCCTCGCACTGCACAAATGGAAGTGTTGATATGCAACATGAGATGTCCTGGTGGATTCCAGCTTGCTGGCCAGAATACATGTGCAGGATTATTGCCAGAGAGGATGCAGTATTAGTAGTATTCGGGCTCTATGCGTGTGCCTGTGTGTGTGTGGTGTGTGTGTGTGTGTGTGTGTGCGTGCGTGCGTGTGTGTGTGCGTGCGTGCGTGTGTGGTAGAGCTGCCATCGTGAGTGTGTTTGCTTATTGGTATTTGCACAACCTAGTGCACACAGTAAAGAACACCAGCGTTCATTTAACCCTAAGCGTGCAGAAATAGACCTGTACGATCTCTTTGGCTGCATTTCTACCCGCAGTGTTAGATACTGAGGGGTTTTTACTGTGCAGGTGTCAGCATGTGAACTGTACACTATTAGACACAACATTACTAAAGAAATGATTTTAAAATAACTCAAATAAAAACTCTATTCTGCTGCGTGCCAACTGCCATGTGAAGCTCAACCAATACTCCAGCTACCACCACTCCCAGATTGACTAAGGTCCCTGCCTTTGTACCGTCTGCGGCGGAACTCACTTTATAAATAATGAAGATAACATAGTGTTCTCGCCTTTCAGGCGAGCCCACAATGATTAGACCACCAATGTCGTCTGCATTTGATGGGAACCAAAACCAGTGAAAATAGCAGATCTACAAAGTAACATCGATCATTGGCTATTCTTCGTAATGACATCATCACTCCACGACATCGCAATGTCATGATCGCATCCATGTCCTTTTAAAATGAGATGTCAACTAAACAAAATGTCATTCAGCAGTGTAGCGTGGAGAATTCAAATT